>NC_056734.1:96334303-96934303 GCF_019279795.1 Protopterus annectens
AGGGCAGCCGGTTTAACAAGGTTAAACTTTTCTGGCTCCATAAAGTCTGTTCTTCATTTTTTCCCTTAGAACTGCTCTACTAGTAACCCAAACAGTATATCCCTTGACTAAAAAGCGCAGCACTTGTTTGAGAAAAAAAAAAAAAAAAAAGATCAGCACTTGTCACTTCTATATTATGCAAAGTCCCTCACTTGCGAAACCCCCCCAGGAGTACCCACTTCCTTACTAAGTCCTCTCTTATTCAGTCTCATACCTAACTTCTTAATTTTTCTAGCATGTCGAAGGGCCAGATGCTGGCGTCCTCTCCTGCCCAGTTGGTGAATCTGGGAATATTGAGGCAATGTTACAATTGCCTCATGTACACAGACAACCCTCTCCTCCTCCCACATAACACAAATACTTGCGAGAGATGCAGCTATTTAGCCAAACTGGAGGCTGAGCTCTCTCAACTCAGGACTGGCAAGACCAGACAGGAGGAGAAGGAAACTACACACACCACAAAACCAGCCTCACAATAATGCTACCACACCACTGAATCAAACACATAAACACACAAAGACACACTCGGAGGCTCTGAGTAAAAATGTACCTAAACAGCAGAGGCCTCCAAAGCAGACACCCAAACAACTGCTACCTCAAGACACCCCACAAGCAACACATAAACCACAAAATCAGTGTGCAAAGCAGTCACAGCCCTTAAGGCCAAATACAACACCAAACATACTTGTCATAGGTGACTCCATAGTCAGACACACTGGCGTCCCAATCACCAGGCTGAACAAGGAGAGGCTCACAGTAAGCTGCCTATCGAGGCTAGAATCCGCCACATAACACAAGCACTCGGGTCACTCCACGGCAGGTACAAATATGACACAGTCATTGTCCATGCTGGTGTGAGCGACCTGAGGCAATACCTCCTGGACTACATAAAAGAGACATAGAGGAGCTATCTGATTATGTAGCCCAGGCAGGTATGACCTGACCCTGAGCAGTATCCTTCCTTCACCAAGAATGATGCCACAATATAGAGACAAGATGATCAGCTTTAACAATTGGCTTAATGTCTGGTGTCATTCAAAAAGGATCCAGTGTCTGTCTGCCTGGGATGACATGCTTGACAAGCCATGCTGCTTCGCAAGGGACGTGTTGCACCTGTCACCCCTGGGATTCCGGATATTGGCTAAGGCTCTTGCCACCCCCATAGTGCCTTTTTTAGGCAAGGCTCAAATTCTAAACCTACCACCCTAGAAAACAAAAATGGGAAGAAACTGAGGGTAATGCTGCTCAATGCCAGAAGTCTAAATCTCAAAATGCATGCACTCGAGGCCCTTTTCAGTATGGAGAACATCGATGTCTGTGCTGTAACTGAAACCTGGTTCAAGGCTCCTGAGAGCACCCCGGCACTATAAGGTTTTACCTCATATCATGCGTTCCGGCCCCAAAACCTGGACCACACCACAAAAGGAGGGGGTGTATCCATATTCATAAAGGATACCCACACCTCCAGGTTGGTGGCAATGCCTGGCTTTGGAAACCATCCAGGTGCAACTAACCATAGGCAAAACTGCTCTACAAATTGTAGCATGCTACAGGCCACCCTCTCAAACTCAGGAACCCCACACAGCATTCCTGAAGACACTGGAGGGTATAAATGTATCTCCAAACACCATCATATTGGGTGACTTCAACTACCCGAATATAGACTGGGAACATTACTCAAGCGCTAACTTTCTAGCCCAGCTTCCTGGAGTTCATAAATTCAAATGCCATGGAACAGCTAGTCACTGTTCCACGAGAGGAGAAAATATACTAGATCTCATTATCACAAACATGGGGACAAAATGCTCCACACAAGAAGTATATCCCTCATTGGTGAGATCTGATCATAAACTAATCTCACTGGAAATCCACATCCCGCCCCCACCCCAAACAAAAAATACCATAGTGAAGAACTTCTCAAAAGCAAACTTCACACTACTCAAGACTGGTGTGGTATCCTTCAAGGCCCCTGAGCCAGTGGAAACCACAACCCAAGCTGCGGAAGCCCTTACAAATGCCTTCTATGAACACCTCCAGGACTGCATGGATCAGGCAATCCCAAATAAAACCAAGACTCTTTCCACAAAGGGCAAACGTCCAGTCTGGTGGACCCTAGCCATTAACAAACTTTACAATAAGAGGAGAAAGCTATTACATGATAGAACAAAATCCATAAAAGGGAAGTCACCCCTGATCATTATTAGTAAAAAATACGAGCACTCATAAAATCAACTAAGGCCAATTTTGAGAGAAAAATTGCCATGGATTCAAAGGACAATCATAAGGCCTTTTTCAGCTATGTTAGGAACCTGGGTGGAAACTCCCAGATATGCTCAGAATTAGTCCAAAATGATACAAAAATCACTGAACCCACAGACATTGCCAACATACTGGCAGACAGGTTCAGTGCAAACTTCACCCCCTCCCCCCCACTAAAGGAGAGATAACTATCCCAGCAGTGTAGCCTCCCAGACATCTCAAATGCGGAGGTGAAAGCTGCTCTCTCTAAAGCTAAAACACAGCATCAATGGGACCAGATGGTGTCCCGGCTGTGTGCTACACGAGCTAAATGAGGAATTAAACCCGCACATACGGCAGCTGTTTAATCTCAGCCTTACCACAGGATACGTGCCCAAGGAGTGGCATACGGCAACTGTGGTCCCACTCCACAAAGGCGGTGCCTCTACGGACCCTGGTAATTACGCCCCATAAGCAACAAGTCTAGTCTGCAAAGCTATGGAGAGGATCATAATGGAGCTCATAAACAAAGATATAGGGGACTTGCAGACATTGGACCCGACCCAGTTTGGCTTCGTCAAGGGCAGATCATGCCTTTTGAACTTGGTCGACTTCTTTGAAACAGTCACCAAGGCCATTGATGAGAGAAAGGCAGTCCATACAGCCTACCTTGACCTTGCAAAGGCTTTCGACACAATACCCCACTCGGGTATTGTAGAAAAACTTGTAAACCCATATGTCACAAGATGGGTTGCAAACTGGCTTAAGGACAGAACCCACAGGGTTAGAGTTGCTGGCACTATGTCAGACTCTAAGCTGGTCACAAGTGGTGTCCCACAGGGCTCGGTCCTTGGCCCCCTATTGTTCGGCATCTACTTCTCAGAAGTACAGGCCAACATGGGAGGACTTTGGCTGACAAAGTTTGCAGACGACTGCAAACTGGGCGCCATAGTGGAAAGATGCATCGGACACGGATATCCTTCAGAAGGGACTCACGGAAACAGATAGCTGGTGCCAGAGCCATGGCCTGAAGTTAAACACCAAAAATGTATAGTCATACCCTTCGGGAAAAACAAGGTAACCCCAAGCTACCATATAGGCGGCAATCCACTAAGCACAGAAGAGGTTATCAGGGACCTGGAGAACCAGGTTGACAGTGGCCTTTCTTTTGACACTCCATTGCTAAAGTGGTTAGAAAGACCTTCTACATTGCCCACCTGATCATGAAGGGATTCACATCCAGATCTAGTGAGGTCATTGTTCCCCTGTACTCTTCACTTATCAGACCAATGATCGAGTACAATGCCCCATTCGGGATGTATCTCACCCGACATCTGCAGCAATTGGAGAGACCCCAAAAGTTCCTCACCAAAAGGATAAAGGGACTCCAAAATCTGTCATATGCTGCCAGATTGAAGAAACTCCAGCTCTATTCAGTGCATACCGTCTGCTCAGAGGTGACATGTGCCTGACATACAAGGCCATGTCCAACCCGGAATTAATGGACATGCTCCACCTCAAAAAATCCAAATCCACCAAAACCACTAGAGCAAGCGACTTAAACCTCAGCACGGATATAAATAGGACATGCTGGAGGGATAGATTTATCACTCAGAGACTCCCTATGCTGTGGAATAAAATCCCGGTCCATGTGAGGCAGAGCACCTCGTTGGCTCTGTTCAAGAGAAATCTTGACCTGTGGAAGGGAGATCGTAGGTTTACCCCGGGAATCATCTCTGTGTCACTGCTGGACAGAGGCACGACAAACTAATGGGCACAGTATTTTTTTTCATATAAGGGGTGGCATAAGCCACAAAACTTTGGGCTAGGCTTATAAATGCCTTAGGGCAGATAGCCTAGTATAAACCTATGAACCTATGAACCTATGAACTTCATGACACCCATGCAGACGAGAACTGAAAGTTCGACTGCTGAATCCTACACTAAGGCACTGTACAAGCACATCCACTCATGCATGAATCGTGCCATCCCAAATAGGACCAAGATGCTCTCCTCCAAAAAAAGGAAGCCAATCTGGTGGTCCCCTGCCATAAACAAACTTTACAACAAAAGGAAGAAACTGTTGCAGAAAAGAGGAAAATCCCAGGATGCAAAAAAACTCCCTTACCAGCCTCAGTAAGAAGCTGAGATCTCTTATAAAATCCTCCAAAGCTAGTTACGAAAATAAAATTGCCAAAGATTCCAAAGAAAACCACAAGGCATTCTATAACTATGTCAAGAATCTAAATGGCAATGCTCAGATCTGCTCTACAACAGAATGGCATTAAATATACTGATCCCAACGATATTGCCAATATCCTGGCAGATCAATTCAGTGCCAACTTCACCCCCCTCTCACCACCTAAATGGCCCATCTCAATACCAGACGATTGCCAAATTCCGGTAATAATGGCCACACACGTAAAAAACACACTCTCCAAAGCTAAGAATACAGCATCCATGGGACCAGATGACATGCCAGGCTGTGTACTACATGAACTACAAAATTAACTGGCACCTCACCTAAGTGTCATGTTTAATCATAGCCTCACCTCAGGCTTCGTGCCCACTGAATGGCACACAGCTACAGTTATCCCACTCCATCAGGGGGGATCCACCTTGGATCCCGGGAACTACTGCCCCATCAGTCTGACTAGACTGATCTGCAAGGCCATGGAACGTATTATCATGGAACTTATAAACAAAGACATTGGCAACCTTCAAACACTGGACCCCACCCAGTTTGGGTTCGTGAAGGGCCAATCTTGTCTCCTGAACCTGATTGACTTCTTCGAATCAGTCTCCAGAGCCGTGGACGAGGGTAAGGCAGTCCACACAGCCTATCTGGACCTCGCCAAGGCCTTTGACACCATCCCTCTCTCTGGAATCATAGATAGACTTGCTAAGCTGGGCATTAATCCCTACGTCACTCGATGGGTTGCCAATTGGCTTACTGACAGAACCCACACTGTAAAAGTAGCCAACTCCAAATCCAACTCCAGCAAGTGACAAGTGGAGTACCTCAGGGTTCAGTCTTGGGACCACTCTTGTTTGGCATTTTCTTCTCTGAAGTACATGCCAACACTAAAGGACTCTGGGTAACAAAGTTCACAGATGACTGCAAACTGGGAGCCATTATTGAATCCACAAATTTTGTGGATACTCTACAAAAGGGCCTTACAGAAACAGATGCTTGGTGCCAAAGCCATGAGCTCAAGCTCAATGCCAAGAAATGTATAGTTATCCCCTTTGGGGAAAAAACATGCACCCATGAATTACCATACAGGTAGCAGTACACTAAACACCGAAAGTGTGATAAGAGACTTAGGGACACAGGTGGACAGTGGTCTCACCTTTGATAACCACATCGCCACAACAGTCAGGAAATCCTTTTATGTGGCACACCTTATCACTAAGTGCTTTTCATCCAGAAAAAAGGAGGTCAATGTCCAACTGTACTCATCCCTCATTAGACCCATTATAGAATACAATGCTCCATTTGGTATGTACATCTCAAGACATCTGCAACAACTGGTAAGGACGCAGAAATACCACACTAAAAGAATCACAGGCCTAAAGCAGATGCCCTAAGCTGACCGTCTTAAAAAACTCTAGCTATACTCTGTCACATATGGTCTACTCAGAGGCGATCTCTGCTTAACATACAAGGCTACGTCAAACCCACAGCTCTTGGACATGCTACACTTAAAGAAATCCGAATCTCTAAGAGCCACATGCTCCAGGGATCTAAACCTTGTCATCGCAATAAACAAAACATGCTTGAGGGATAGGTTCCTGACTCAGAGACTCTGGAATAGACTGCCCATACATGTCAAGCAGAGCGACTCTTTGGCTCTCTTCAAAAAAAAAAAACCTTGATGATTTGACGGGAGAAAGGAAATTCACCCCGGGGATCACGTCAGTCGCCCTGCTAGGCAGGGGTCCAGGAAAGTAAATAGTGTGGGAAGAAATAGCCAGGGAATTGTTATAGCTAGCCTTGTATAGGCCCTGGGCCGATAGCCTAGTACCAACCTATGAACCTATGAACTACAATGTTTTGCTATTTGTTTCTGGTGTGTCCGTTATCATTATTTTGTTATATGATTTTCTCAGAATTTTAGTCATCTGTTGGAAGTAACTATTAATGTTTACATTAAATGGCTCTGATATTTGTGCTGTTCCTCAGGGATTAACGATGCAGGTTTTCCACTCCCTTTTTAAATTACAGATGGTGTGGCCGTGCAGCCACGTCCTGCAATACTGAGGGTCCTGTTACATGAAACACTGACTACCACAATTGGGTGTATCCTTCTGCATTCTGGCCCAGTGAAAATTGTCTTGAGTAGAGCACTTTCATTGTTGATGCTTGCTAAGAAAACTATTGGTTTAACATAAAGTATTCACACATATCATGGACTATTGTTTATACTACTTTCTCCCTAGCAAAGAAATAATTGCTTTTCTGCTGTATTGTGCCACTTACCACAGTACAAACTGCTTTAGTTTTTCTAGCAAAATATTCCCTTCCTCTGTGACCCTAGAATAACTTGCAGAAAAGCTACCTAGAACTGGCCAGGGTACCAGGAAAAATACTGTGTGGTAGATGTTTTTCAAAAAGTGTAGTGTCCCAAAAATCGCAGATGCACAGGTGAAAACAGCCCTTTCAAAAGCCAAAAACACAGCATCAATGGGACCCAATGGTGTCCCAGGCTGCATCTTGCACGAACTACAGAACGAACTAACCCCCCACCTAAACACGCTGTTCAACCTCAGCCTCTCCACAGGCTACCGTGCCCATAAAAAGGCGCACAGCAATGGTTATTCCTCTCCACAAAGGAGGGGCCACAATTGACCCTGGTAACTATCGCCCCATAAGCCTGACTAGCCTGGCCTTCAAGGCTATGGAGCGCATCATCATAGAACCCATCAACAAAGACATTGGGAACCTCCAAACACTTGACCCCACCCAGTTTGGGTTTGTTAAGGGCAGATCATGCCTAGTAAACCTGGTTGACTTCTTAGAAACAGTCACCAAGGCCATAGATGAGGGAAAGGTGGTTCACACAGCCTACCTTGACCTCACCAAGGCTTTCGACACCATTCCCCACTCGGCTATTACAGAAAAACTCACCATCCTGAACACAAACCCCTACGTCATGAGATAGGTTTCAAATTGGCTTACAGAACACACACGGTAAGAATAGCGGGCTACAGGTCCAACTCTAAACCAGTCACAAGTGGTGTCCTGCAAGGCTCGGTCCTGGGACCCCTACTGTTCGGCATATACTTCTCAGAAGTACAGGCAAACACAGGAGGACTATGGCTAACCAAGTTCGCTGATGACTGCAAACTGGGAGCCATAATTGACTCTCTCGCTGACACGGACATCCTCCAAAAGGGCCTTACTGAGATGGACACCTGGTGTCAAAGTCATGGCCTGAAGCTAAATGCCCAAAAATGCATAGTCATCCTGTTTGGGAAAAACAAAACACCCACGAATTACCACATAGGTGGCAGCCCCCTTAATACAGAAGAGGTAATAAGAGATCTGGGGACCTAGGTAGATAGTAATCTCACCTTTGACAATCATATTACCAAAGTAGTTACAAAATCCTTCTATGTGGCCCATCTAATTACTAAAGGGTTTGCATCTAGAAATAAAGAGGTTATAGTGCCCCTCTATTTGTCACTCATTAGACCCATCATAGAGTACAATGCCCCGTTTGGGATGACCCTCACAAGACACTTCCAACAGCTGGAAAGACCACAAAAGTACCTCACCAAGAGGATTACTGGTCTCAAACATATGCCCTATGCAGCCCGACTGAAAAAACTCCGGCTGTACTCAGTGGCATATCGCTTACTCAGAGGTGATCTCTGCCTGACTTACAAAGCCATGTCCAACTCAGAATTGATGGGCATGCTCCACCTAAAGAAATCCAAGTCACTGCGAGCCACGTGCTCTAGTGAGCTAAACCTTGCCACAACAATAAATAAAACATGTTGGAGGGATAGATTTCTGTCACAGAGACTCCCCATGCTTTGGAACAAAATTCCAAATTACATCAGGCAGAGCCCCTCACTAACACTCTTCAAGAGAAATCTTGACGAGTGGATGGGTAACAGAAAACACACCCCTGGGATCGCTTCATTGGCTCTGCTTGACAGAGGATCAGTTAATTAATCAATGGGGCAGCGAAAGCCGACACACTCTGGTTAGGCTTATAAATGCCCTCAGGCAGATAGCCTAGTACCTACCTATGAACCTATGAAATGTTATGCATAGTTACAAACTAATTGTTCCATGCTACACATGAGGTGGTCTCCATTTCGTTGCCCACTTCTATTCCTCCAGCCCCACCCCCAGCTGCTGTTATTAAAGAGATATATACCACTTTTGCTAATGATTAGTTTCCAGACCCAGTTATTACACTAAAAGACCCAAACACCTTCATGCCCATTTAACTTTCTGCAGCATGAGAACTGTGCAACTACTGAAAAAATGTCATTGAAAGACTTAGTAATGTCTTAAAACAGACATGTCTTAGCGGTTATCAGAGACTTCATTTTTCTTTTTTTTTTTTTTCTCAAAAATCTTTATTAACATTTTGTATAAAATACAAACATAGTGAAGGCACTTGTCAAAAAAAATGATACAAATTTTAGGTGTTATTGTCAAGAGCAAGTCAACACATAATTATACACTAACAAAAAGAACTAGATACAAGGGTGATATAAACCAGATTAAGTAAATTAAAAAGATGAATTCTAGGAATTGAGTAGACAGGAGAGTAAATTAGAGGTTTTAAAGCCACAAAATGAAAGGGCTAGTAAGATGGGTAATGATTGAAAGTGTATTTAATGCCCACCCCTAAAATGAAATGTGAAGATAACAGACATCAATGAATAATTATATCAAATAGGGTTGTCCAATATTGAGTAAGATGTGGATGCAATTTTTGGTTATATATTAAGAATCTGTGAGCTGTTAAATGTTTAATTGCTTATTGCTTAAAGCCCTTCCAGGAAATTGCCAATCTGTCTTTCCAGTTTAGGGTGATGTAGACTTTAATTAGGGTAAAAAGTGTGACTAGTATGCATACTTGTAGTTTCGTAAAACCCGATGGAGGAATATGTAGTGTAGTGAACTCCCAGGAGAGGGTAGGATCTTCATTTTTCCTCAGGAAGTTTTACAGTATCCATCAGCTATTTATAAACACCTCAAGCAATAAGTCATTGTCTCTATTCACCATTCAATCCTAGGTCACCTATATGGATTTCTTGTATACCTCTTATACTATTTAGAACATACCTATTTGCCTTTGTTAACCAAGATAGGCCGACTGGTCCAACTCAGGTACTTTTTAATAGCAGCCCAGAAAGCTCCATCAAATTCAGACATTTAAATATATGACATAATACAGAGATTTATATAGAGAATGGCTAATAATTATTTTTATTTTATTTAACAAAGTAAAAATTGCAAACACAGTAGCACAGAGGACAGTCACATCTTTTGCAGATGTTCTTTGCACTCTGTCAGCACCTTTGCTAACACTGAACAGTACAGTTACAGGTACAGGATTATGCACAACTGATATAGGTGTGAAAAGAAAGGCAGAGAAATTAGAAGGTATGTAGGAATTGCTCTCAGAGGTGAAAAATAGAAATAGAGAAAATCTGCTGGTTAGCATGCAGAGATGTGAGACAAAACAGGATGCATTAGTTACAGAAAGGTACTAAGGTAATTCATGAAAGATGAAGAATATGTACAGGAAAGTAGTGCAAATGGAATTAACTGTCAGACATGAAAAACTGGAAAAAAGACGATATGTAGTGGTAAGTGTGTAGCATATGAGAGACAGAAGGTAATAGGTATGAAAGGACATATATAGAAGAGCATACATAGGGTAACAGACACTATAAGGCTGTTTACAACTAGAAATAAGTTGTGGTTCTGAAACTGAGTATTAATGTATTAACTGTGCAGTGACAGCATTTTTGTTTCACAAATAGTTTTTTAATATTTAGAGTAAATGAGTTAAGGGTTTCTTCAGTTTTGATTTCTAATGCCACAGAATTCCATTTTTACACATGTAGACTGAATATAGAGTTGTCCAAGTGGCTGCAGTTAGCAGATGCTCTTGTGAGTTTATTGTTGCTGAGGAATTCCACATTTAGATAAATCCCTGTCATGTGTGATATTTATGTGGCTTGTGAATGTGTTAAAATTGTTTTTGAGTTGGGTGAGAAAAATGTTATCTATAGTCTGAGCAGAAGAGAGCAAAGGAGGACAGCAGGAGTTGGCCACCCTGGGAGCAAGATGCTACAGGGCTCAAATGGCAAGTGCAGTTCCTGCGTTGTTGAAATTTACTTTGGTGTTTAAACACTTTGTGTGTGGTAAAGAAGCTGTAGGAAACTGTTTGTTACAAATATAGCAGTCGGCTTGCTATAATGGAAAAGTAAAAAAGTTGTTTTTGGGGGGAGGGGCAGGGACCCAGTTTGAAGCACCAGACTAAAGGAGCCTTTATTCTGGTACTGAATGCCAGACTAGGGGAATGGACCTTGGAACTTATTTTTTTTTTTTGCTCTTCAACTGACGAGCTGATGGAATGGGACACCAGATCAGGGTCCAACATAAGATGCCAGATGAGACAGCAATAGCTCTGAGACTAAACCAGCATATTTTGTTTAAGGCTAGACACCAACGTGTTCTGCTTATAAGATTTACTACATATTTGACTACTTTGTTGCAAGCCTGTTCTGTGGCTTTTCTGGAGATTTGCTAAAAGTTAGTCCATAGTATTTGCACAACTCAAATTTCATTTCTGATGATCTGCATGCCATGCATTCCCTACTCATTGTGTCTTCAGTTCAACATATTTTTCTGTCCTCTTCTACATTATTATTTATTGGATCATAGGAGGTTACTAGGCTATCAATCCAGAGGTCACTTCAAACCTAGATGTTTCATCCCAATGTAATACCATACATACTCTAGTTAATATACAGGATTGTATTTAGTAATGACTGCCCATGTCCTGCAGGGTTGTGGGCACTATCCCAGATAAGAACTTACAGTGCGCCATCCATTCGTTCAGGTTCCTTTCGAACAGAGTCATAGAGGTGCTCTGCTTCACATGAACTGGCAGCTTATTCCAAAGATGCAGCAGTCTCTGGGAGACAGATCTTTCCCTCCAGCAAATCCTATTCAAGTCACAGGCCATATTTAATTCCCTGGAATGAGTAGCTCTAGTCTCATTTGTTTTATGGATGCGCAGTAAATTCATTAGGTTTGAGTGGGAGATTGCTCTGTAAGCCAGGTATAAGTTTCTCCTAAGAAGTCTCTACAGTATAGAGTATAGTGACAGGCACTTTAGTCACTCTGCGTAAGGCACATGCTGGAGTCCCTTGATCTTCTTTGTTAGAAACCTCTAAGATCTCTCCAATTGCTGCAGGTGCTTTGTGTGGTACAAGTCAAAAGGGGCATTATACTTAATTATGGGCCTGATTAATGAAGAGTATAGAGGGGTTATAACCTAATTTGCTCTAGATGTGATGCCTTTGCTAATCAGGTGTGCTACGTAGAAAGTCTTCCTACTACAGTAGACACACGGTGGTCAAAGTTTAGGTCGCAGTCTACTTTTGATCCCAGATCCCTTACCACTTCGTAGGTACATAGGGCATTATTGTTAATTTGATGAACATGCATATGGTCAACCAGGTATGGTAAAAAGGAGTGCGGCAACATCACAAAAATGTGATTACAAATGTTGCGAATCTCAAAATCCCGTCCCCTTTTTGACCCATGTTAGCACTCATTTTAGGGTGTAGAGAGGTCACAAATGTCGAATTTGGTGTTTTTACAACATTCCAACCATTCGGCATTAAGGGATTCGCGGAGAAGAGTCGGTAAAATGTATGGTCGAGCACATATGAATATAAACCGTTAATTTAATAGTGTGAAGGGACATTGTTTTTACTGAAGGAAATTTTCTTTGAATTCAGTTTGTGACCGTGACTAAGACACCAGTCCTTGGTCTGAGTAAGACCCTTTTGAAGTATACTGACATCATTTGTTGATTCAATAATTGCACCCAGTATGCAATTGTCCTCAGACATGGTCAGCTACAGCCCCTTAGTTTTGGCCTGAACTTCTGAGAAGCATATACCAAACATTATGGGGCCTAGCACTGACCACTGTGGCACCCTGCTGGTGACAGATCTGTTTGTTGATGTGGAGCCACCCACTTTGATAGTGCATGACTGGTTTATGAGCCAGTTGGCAACCCATCTTACAACAAAGGGGTTTACATTCAATTTGCTAAATTAATCGGTAATGCCCGAATGTGGGATTATGTCAAAGGCCTTTGCCAAGTCGAAATACGCTGTGTGCACAGATTTGCCCTCATCAATGGCCCTGGTCACATTTTTGAAAAAATCCACCAAGTTTAATAGACAGGATCTGCCACTGACAAAGCCAAACTGGGTCAGATCCACGGTTTGGAGGTCGCCTATGTTATTATTTATGATGTCCATGATGATACATTCCACGGTCTCACAGATGAGGCTGGTCAGACTTACAGGTCTACAATTCCCCGGGAATGTTGCTAAGCCACCTTTGTGGAGGGGAATAACTGTTGCTGTTCTCCATTCTACAGGAACAAAGCTTGAGGTTAGGCTGTGGTTGAATAGGGTACTTAATGGTGATCCTAGTTTATGTTTTAGTTTGTTTAGAAGACAGCCTGGGATGCCATCTGGTCCAATAGACTCCGTGTTTTTTGCCTTAGACAAGGCTTTAATGACCTGCTCTTCAGATATGTAGGGTCGGGGTAAAGTTGGAGGCAAGGTTTGTGATAAGTTTGGTGGGGATAAGGGAATGAAATTTTCACCAAATCTGTCAGCTAGCAGGTTTGCTATCTCTGCCAGCTCTGCAGGATCAGTGTGTGTGATACTGTTACTCACTAGTTCAGCATATGCTTGGTCCTACCTTTTAAGCTACATATGTATCCTTGACTGTGATAGCTACGTTTTTCTCAAAGTTACACTTAAAGGATTTGACATCTTGTCTTACTTGCCTGTTGAAGCTGAGTAGGGTGCTTTTCCATTGTTGGGGCCTTGCTTTAGTTTTCTTAGACAGCAACTTTTTGCATCTGTTGTAAAGTTTGTTGATGCTAGATGTCCACCAGGGTGGCTGTTTTTTACTTGGGGCTCTGCCTTTAATTCCCACTGGTAAAGCCAAGTCTATACACTTATATAAGTGATTGTACAGGGCTTTAGTGTAAGCTATGGTGTAGTTACCACATGCAGCTGTTGGTGGAGCTTGGAATGCATTTATACCTTCCCCTAGGAAGGTACATTTTGCCTTGGTAAGTTTTTTAGTATGACTTCGCCCTTTGTGAGTTCTGGTGTTAGTGCCAGTTCAAATGGGAATGATTTGTGGTCATATTTAAATACTGAAGGTCTGACAGTTGCTGTGGTGCATCTGTTTGTCATGTTAGTGAGAAGGATCTAGTATGTTTGTTCCTCTTGTTGGGGTTTGAACAATTTGTTCCATGGCATTTGAGTTAACAAAGTCAGGGAACTTTTGTGCTAGTGAGTTAGGGCTAGAGTAGGTTTCCCACTTGATGGAGGGATAATTGAAATCTCCCATGACCAGAGTTTTTGGCAATATTTGGAGTGACTTCAGTTGGTCAAGTAGGCCTTGTGTGCATCATGATCCATGGTGGGGGATGTATAACTAGCTATGACTTGAATGGAGATCTTACCCATAGTAGCCTGAACTTGGAGTAACTCCAAGAAGTTGTTCATTCTAATTGGTCGAGAGGTTAATTTATCTGTAATACGGATAGAAACACTGCCTCCTTTGGTTTTCACACATTCATTTTGCAGTCTGAATGTGTGGAAGGCATTGTAGCCTTGCAAGGCCGGGGTACTCTCTGAGGCCTTGAACCAAGTTTCTGTGACTGCACAGACCTCTACATCCTCCAGTGATAGGAGTGCTCCAAGGGTGTGCAGATTTTGGTTTAGGCTCCTAGCATTTGGCAGCATAACCCTTATTTTGTTATGACTGGCAATTTTCACATTGTCAATTTTGTTTTTGAAACCTTAGGATCATAGGAAGTTATTAAGCTAATGGCCCTAGGGCGGTTACAAGTCTAGCCAAGTTCTTACCCTTATTTCCACGATCAGCACCTATTGCTGCTGTCCAATAGGGACACGGGTGGAACCCCCAGGATGAATTTAAGGTCACCCATCCAGTCGTCCTGACTGCATTTGAAGAGGACCAATGAGGTGCTCTGTTTGACATGAAGTGGAAGTCTTCTTCAAAGGTGTGGTAACCCCTAGGTGACAAATCTGTCCCTCCAGCAGGTTTTATTAATGTCACATACCAGGTTAATTTCTTTTAGAGCAAGTAATCTGTGTACCATTTGACTTTCGGATATGAAGCATTTCCAATAATGCAGGGTCGGAGATTGCCTTTTATGCAAGGCACAGATCACCCCTGAATAGTCTGTATGAAACAGAATAAAGTGAGAGTGATTTCAGATGATCTCCATAGGACAGATGGTGAAGACCTTGAATTTCTTTGTGAGGAACCTTTCTGGTTTCTCCAAATGCTGCAGGTGCTTAGAAATGTACATACCAAAAGAGGCGTTGTACTCAGTTATTGGCCTGATGAGGGAAGAGTACAGGGGAAGTAATAACTTCTTTTTGTTATGGAAGCAATGCCCTTGTTTAAAAAATGCACTAAGGGGGAGGCAGGAGCCTTTGCCAGCAGCCAAAAGCCCAGTGGTGCCAGGTGCATACCAGCTCTGGTAAAGCAGTACAGTTTGTCGACCATGTCATTCCAGGCTGGCAGAAACTGGATTCACTTTGAATAACACCAAAAACTAAGCCAACTGTTGAAATTGAGCATTTTTTGTTTATACTGTGGCATCATTCTAGGTGAGAGTATATGCTGCTGAAGGCTAGGGACATACCTGTCTGGGGCACATACTTAGAAAGTTCAGTCATGTCTCTCTTCATATACTCCAGTGAGGTACAGCTCAGGTCATTCACTCCAACATGAGCTATGACAGGGTCATAATGGTACTCGTTGCTGAGGGACTTGAGTGCATGTATGATCTGATGAATCCTGGCACGGGACAGGCAGCTGACTGTGACTTTCTCCTTATCTAACCTGGTGAATAGGGCATCCGTATGTCTCACTATGGAGTTTCCAATAACATGAATATTTGGTTTATAAGTGTTATGCCTTAAGGGCTTGGTAGGTGAGACATTGGTATTGCTATGTGTCTTGGGTGCTGTGGAAACTGTGTTAGTTGTAGCAGTCTTGTGTTTTGGAAGTCTCTGATGTTTCAGTAAGTTTTTTTTAGAGAACCTCCACATATGTTTATTTATGTGTTGAATGCATACTATGAGTAGCAGTAGTGGTACTATGTGCATGAGTAGTGGTGGGTGAGTTGACAACCTCTTCAGTGTTACTGTTTCGAGTGCTAGAGTCCAGGGATTCATGATTCTTGATGTAGATACGTCTCTCACACTCTGTACTAGAGTGAGTTATTAGTAGAGGGCTGTCAGTGTACATGAGGCAGTTGCTACACTGTGTCAGGAGACCCAAGTCAACAAGGCTGGCAGGAGAAACAAGGGCAAACCAACTGTCCATAATGCTAGGTTTGAAGAACTGTTATCACAAAGGACTGATCTAGAAGGTACTCTGGGTATTTCTGCTGGGGTTTTTGGCTGGTGGTTTAACAGGTCACAGCTCACTAGCAATACTTCTTAGACCAGAAATGTACTAAAGATGAGGACTACACTAATGTACTACAGCTGTATCCAAGGAAGAAGTTGTCGGATTAATCTGTCTGGCTATGCCGGACAATTGCCTGGCAGTGCACAGTGCTGTGCAACACACAAACAAGTAGAAATGCACTCAAACACAGTCCTTAAATACCAGAACTTAAAAACTTACAAAAACGTTAAAAAACTCAAAAAAAAAAAAAAAACAACAAGGGTGCTTACTCCAAGCCCTAGACCAATCACCCTTCACCAGACAGGTTCCAGTCAGCACACTTCTCTCACAAGGGTGCAGATGGGCACCTTTAAAATCAAAGATGGCTTGGAAAATATGCTTAGAATACAACAGCCACTTCAAACAGACTCAGATGCAGCAAATCTGTATTTGAACTACACTACAGCTACTAGATACACTCATTTAGGCAGGAAAACTAAAAAAAAAAGTTTTAAAAGCAGTGAGACATTAAAAATGTTTAGAACAGCAGAAAAACAGCAAGGAGACACTAACAAATGTTTAAAACAACAAACAAATTAGTTATTTAAAACCTGGCTTGGCAGGAAAGCAGAACAAACAGAACAGATGCTTTGCAAACAGTGAAAAGTAGCAACAATTACTTAGCAAATAGTGAAAATAACAAAAAAGCTTTGCAAATACTGAAAACAGTAACAAAACATGATTTAACAGACACAGTGAGACCACTATTCAATGATCACCTCAGTTGTAAATATTTTCCATTGAATTATGCATAATTCCCCAGATTCATAAACATATTTGCACTTGCATAAATGCAGTTTGCATGCTACTTATTATACCAGTCTGTAATTAACATGGGCCATAAATATGGATCATTATAACACTAAAGAGACAGACTATTTATGAACTGTGCACTGGTACACATAATTTACAGTCCTGTACTATGAGTACTACTGTTTCTACTCGGTCAGCACCACATCAAGTCTACTCGCTGTCCCCTACGTATGGCCGGAAGTGCTTTATAGTAGATTAAACTTTGATAACATGTTTACAGGCCAGGGTGCATTACTAAAATATACTAATGTAGAGATCCTGTTGAGTGAGTATTCCAGCTGGCATAGCTTGGGGACAGAGTGCAGTTTTAGTAGTAGGGCAAATTACACCATAACAATGAAACAAGTAGCTTGCTACCAAGGAAATTGATTTTCAGCTGTAAATTTAAAGTTGTCACTTAGCTGTTACACATCAAAGTAATGCTGAGCACACCTCTCAACATCTTAGTTCAGGAAATCTGGGCAAAGTCTAAAACAATGGGGAGAAAAAGGCCCAAAAATAGGGACATATTTTAAATATTGCTCTTATAAACTTAGAACATTGCTAAAATTTTGCATTTTGTGTATTTTCTGAAAGATATGAAGTCTGAAAGTCAAATGTATTCTATTATTTAGTGGCTTCAGTCAGTGATTTGCCAGAAGACTACAAGTTTTATGAGGAACAAACTCTGGAATTCAAGGGATGAAACAACAGATAAACAACAAAAACCCTCAGGTACTCAATAGTGTGGCATTCAGGGAGATGACAGAACTGAATAAAAAAAGAGAATCGTAATTATGGTTTTGTCTTTTTATTCAATTCTGTCGTCTCTCTGAATGACACATTACTGAGTACCTGAGGGTTTTTGTTGTTTTAGGAGACCAAAAATATTAGGCAAAAATCTGGACATTGTACAAAAATCTGGACAGTTGACAGGCACCACACCAGGAGAACAGGAAGTTGCCATCATCCTGTGCTGTTTGGACAACTCTTAATAAGCAGTTCTGCACTTCTAATTTATGAGGAGGGCACCAGCCCATACACAGCTTTCCCCTTCTTCATGAATCACATGCTACGATGGGGGAGGCCACCTGCACAGATACTCCATGCAGACGGAACTATAGCTACAGAGTGGGGTAAGACCATGTACATCTTTGGTACACACTTCCAATGACTATCATACATAATTCTTAAAGCAGAGTTTATGTATCAACTACTCACTGTCTGTTCTAATATACCCTACTTCTGCAGTAGTTTTGGGTTAAATTTTACATAAACTGTTTAAACAAATATCATTTTTTGAATTCTTTTAATCTACCTCTTCATTTTTATATATGTGCACTGTCATGGCATGTGACATTCATTTTATCTTTGCATTTGTGACATAAATTTAATGTCACTGACTTCAATGTATTGACAGTAGTCTTATCTGGATTACAGCTGAAAAGAGTTCTTGGGCCAGTTCAGCTACCCCATCAAATTAAATAAATAATCAATCCTGAGCAGTTTGCCTACTCCATTAAATAGTCGGTCCTGAGCAGGTTACCTGCCATATCAAATTAATGACTTAATTAATTAATTAAAACAAAAGGTTAAATAAATAACCTTTAAGTTCTTTCAAACTGATATTAATCCTGTGTACAACTGTGGTAAATTACTATATTTCTTTCAGCATACTTCAAGATCTGATTCTGTTTTATTTTCTTAACAATTTCAGTGATGCTGATTAAAAAGAACACTGTTTATGTTGGGGGAACAGCCTGTATGTCTGAAACCTTTTCACAGCAGCAGCTTATGAGAGTTCTAGCATAATGTCTATTTTCAATACCAAGCAGACATTGTTTTAAAGTCGTGTCCTTTTGCCTGTTCTACTCACAGGCATAATACTGCTTTTCTGTTTTGGAAATCAGAACTGTCGTACCCTTCAAATGTTTAATTAACATTTTCTAGTACTGTAGAGATTCAAATATTTAATTACTAACATTGTCAGAACTGTGGATTTAAAGGGATTCAATAAAATTTGTATGTGTATCACTATTCCTCCTTTCCATTTCACACACACACACACACACACACACACACACACACACACACACACACACACACACACACACACACACACACACACACACACACACACACTCTCTGTACTATAACACTACAATATACTGACATCAGTTTTCCTGGCTGAATGCATAATTAAATAACTAATGTATTTCAGCAATCTTCATATCTATGCATAATGGGTAAATAATCAGAGATCTGCAATCTTTATAACAGAAATGGTACAAAAAGAAATTTAGAATGCAGGCTGTAGTTCACGAAGACTTTTAGTCTTACTAGAACAGCATACTGAGTAAGAAAAATTACAAATTAAATTTAGGCAATGAACCTAGCCTGATCACAGCAATTTAAAACAGTCCAATACACCTATCCCATGCTAATTTTCCTTTTATGTCTATTCTGTCTGGTCTTATTGACTATTGCATCTGATGTTAAATGAACATTATTCCAGTTCCATTTTCTAAAACAAAGGCAAGTCTCCCAATGACATTTCCTGTATTAAGATACAGACACTATCTCACAGATGGCTTTTGTGCTGTTAACATATAGTACTGCTATCTGAGTGGCAGAGAACAGAAATTCCATGTCGGTATTACACAGCTAGAAAGAAAATGTATCTACTGCTACAAGGACATTATTGAAAGTATTAGTACTGGACTGGTCAGCATTGTGGTGTAGCAGTTTAGTATTATGCCTCACATCGCCTCTTCCTCTGGTTCACATCCAGGGTACGGAGGCATGAGAGTAGAATCTGCATTCCCACTCTGAACCTGTGGGTTTTGCTGATAACTTCGGTTCCTTTCCACCTTCTAAAGACATACTGGTACTTCAAATAGCAATCCTCCCAACTGACCATATGTATGTGTGCAGGTGACAGTGCATTCATGCCATTTATTCATGGCTTGCTGGGATATCGTCTGACTCCACCATGGCTCAAAACAGGATAATGTGGGTAACAGGCAATGAATGACTGAAGGAATGAAGAAGTAAATTAATAACAATGCAATGTTGCATGCTTGCTGGCATTACTGGGGTCTCCACGTATAAAAGGAGCATGTGGTATAATACAAAACATGAACATTTTCAGATAACTGTGCATAAAAATACCAGAGGATGAGGTCTGAACATAATTAGGTAGCAAAACAGAAGAAATAAGGAGTGAAGGCGCGATTCAGCAGAAGGGGTATAATATGTGTATTTTAAGTTGTTATTTTGGCTTACTGTTCCAGTGATGTAACACAGTAGGAAACATAACATTAAAGTGATATCTCCAGGTCTAACCTCACAAATGAAAAACCTAAGCTTATATTTTATTGCCACTGATCCTTTATAGGGTTTGCATTTTTTTTTCATTTACTACTTTCTGTTTAAAACAAATACATGTATGGGTGCTGCAGAGCAGCCAAGATGGTGACAGTGTTCAACACTTCTCCCAGGCATACCTCTCAACCTTATAGCACAAGAAATCTGGACCAAGCAAAAATTAATGGGGGGACAAAGGCTGAAAAATAGGGACAATTTTTAAAATACTGCTTGCATAATCTTAGAAAGATGCTAGAATAAAAGGTTTTACATTACCATGCATTTTCTGAAGGATATGAAGAACGAAACTTAAATGGCTGTCATTATTTAGTGAATTCAGTCCTCACTGATTTGCCAGAAAACCACAAGATTTATGAGGAGCAGACTAAAAATACTAGGCAAAAATCAAGGCATTCTGTGAAAAATCTGTACAATTGAAAGTTGTGCTCCCAGGTCATCTCTGAAAAGGGACTATTTGTTCAGTATAGTTACCTGGCTAAGAACTGCAATGAGTATTATTATTATAACGAATAGAACATTTCCTAACTTATACATATTCTATCAAACCCTTGTCAGCAATTCAACCAAAACCAGCAGGAATGAGATTAGTATAGCACCCATGCATACTGCACTCCCGGAAGTATCTGCTAAGCAATACCAACCTTAATTGTTTTGTGTTGCTACTGTTTTCTTACTCCACTCATACAAGGTGATGGGTTGCCTCAGAAGTTGGCCATGCAAGCAGCCAAGACAAAGTACTTAAAGCTGAAGATGGTACAACATAATGTGAAGCTACAAGTTATGAGACTGTGCTATGTGAAAAGGTAGCACCAGACATATACTAGAATTAAACTTGATGTCTTCAAAACAGGAAAGACTGTGGAATATCACAATCACCCTTATGCCAGAGGACAGAGAAAACTTCCAACCTGGTTACTTTAATTACAGAAATCCATAGAAACTGACAATTAACACCTCACCTTCCCAAAGGCCTACAAATGTATTTTTTTCTCCAGCCATTTTATTTAAAGTTCTAAATGGGGCTGATAAGAGCAAGGGGTTTTCTGTAATTAGATGGCTGAATTATCCACAACAACTGTGAGCGCCATAGAAAAACAACAGAAAATTGCATCAGCACTATTTGCCTGTATAAAAACGCACTCCTGTTGGCCATAAAATGTCCCAAGAAGCCCTAATCAGAATGCATGGGCTGAAGGTGCAGAAATAGCCAGTATATATGGAAAGGTATCACTGCACTTAGGCATATTCCTCAGTTTGTCTATAATTTCGGCCGAAGTTACGTAGCTTGAACCCTGATAGCAAAAAGATCACAATTCTCCATCATGTTCTCATTGGGATATTAATATTACTTGACTTTAGTCAGTTACTTGATTGAAAGACAGAAGTATCAACCATGACTATTCTTCCAGTACTCTGTGGTTGGCTTCACAGATGGGATATGGAGGTAGGCTAAATGGTTTGGCATTATTATATCAGGCCTTCCGTTTTGTTCTTTCACTCACTGAATCCCTTCTCTTGTACAATAAAGTAAGTAACAATGTGCCCCCATTTATCAAGTACTGAGTGTACTCTCTAAGTGCAGGAAAACAAAACTACTTTACAGTTCTGACCTACCAATTTGTGTAAGTAGTTTTCTTGTCATTTAATGCAGAAGACTTTTTTCTGTATATTATGGTAAACAAGTAATTAGTTTCTGTGTGGAAATAATTCATCTCTCCACACAAAATCATTATAAAAATATGTTTGCACACTAGTTATTTAGGGGACAGAGTGTCAGAAGCTTCTGATTTTGGGACTGTATTAGAACACCGAACTTTCAAAATTTCGAGTGTTCTAATATCAAACCCTAGTAATCAAAAATTTAAAACACTGAATATACAGAGCAGTGAATTTTTTCCTAGCGAAAAAAAATCGCTGTTCCAAAACACATGCACACAATACAAGAACACCAAACAAACAGCAATCCACACACACATACACCTAAACTTTTACACCTAACCCTACACTAAACTATACATACACCACTAACTATCCACTTACCTTAACCCAAACCCTAAGGTCTGTCACTATCGCACATTCACCTCACCCGTGCCATAACCCTAATTCACCTAACCCGCCCTAACCCTCACGTCCACACAATCGCTCACTTATCTGACCCGCGCCCTAACCCTAACTCACCTAACCCGCCCTAACCCTCACGTCCACACAATCTCACACTTACCTGAACCTGACCCGTAACTTTCCACCACAGCGCTGAAAATACAGAAGCAACAGAAACGAACAACCAAATTCTTTCCCTAAGAAAAAATTCGGTTTTCTGTTTCTTCGATATTTTCAGTGTTCACTGAAAACGGGTCAATATTAGAACACTCAAAATTTTGAAAGTTCGGTGTTCTAATATAGACCCTCTGATTTTTCATAGCATAGAGTAATGGTTATTAAACTATGACTTAAGGACTAGTCTTTGATCTGTCTATATCATCTCTCCTTACTGTAACTAACTCATAGAAACTGGTTCCCTGGTTGATTTCCCATTTTGGGTGCCTTCTGTGGTGAGTCTGCATGTCCTCACTGTGACCATGTTATGGTTGTTTCCAGGTGCTCCAGTTTTCTCCCATATCTCGAAGATATGCAGTAGTCAAATCAGAAATCCTTTAAACTGTCCAAATAAGTGTGAGTGAGTGACTGGGTATGACACAGACTGGTGTCCTATCCAGATTTAGTTTCTCTGCCTTGTACCTATTAACTGCCAGAGCCCCTTTGACTGTGAATGATGAGCCAATGAATGACAATTTCTGTTTTCTTCATATCCTTACTGCATTACTTGTTTGTCTCCTTCATCTAAGGTGATAACTCAAAGGATTCTGCAAATCTTAGCCCTAGAAAACTACACTTAACTGTAGCTACAACAAGAAAATTTTATGGGAAATATCTTCTTTACAATGTGTGAAGCACTGTAACCGAATTTAAATATCATATTTCTGGTTAGTTCCATCATGCATTTTATGCAGTTTGCATAAATATTTTAATTTTCTACCTAAAAAAGAGGATTGTTTTATTTTTTTTTCTATCATCTACTGTATTCTGGTGATTAGATACACTTTAACTAGATACCCACATTTTGTTCGCTTTTATAGAGGGTCTGCAGGATCTGTTTAATGTTTCCTCTTTCCTACACCTTATTAACACATTTGTTTATCAATCAGTGTAACAACCCCCCCAGCCCATTCACTCCCCAGTGGGGGGGGGGTCAGATGTTAAGGCGAGGGCCAGTGTCCTATAGGCTGCCCTAGCCCCCACCCCCCCAACTCGGCAGCTTGTGTGCTTCACAATAACTGTTCTGTGGAGATGCATGCATATGACCATGCATGCCCTTTCCCCAGTTAAATGATGCACTGCTGTGGGGCATGGAGACTCCCAGCTGAGGGTGATACAGTGAGCTGGCATCTGTCACTCACTCACATTCTCCCCCATTCAGTCCCCCATAGTGTCTTTGCTGGTCCTCTGCAGAGGAAACAGGGATTTATCCTTCTGCCCCATTGGGTCAGGCCACACTTGGTTCTCTTTTATTAAGCTGCTCCAAATCCAGTATTTTTTGTTTTATAAATATTCTACTGTATACTATACCAAGTGCCTGACAGTTGTTCAAAAATGATTATATTCTTTAGATCAATGGATGTTTTGCAAATATGCTATGTAAATATGTATACATTTTACAGTTTCTAAACCAAGTAAACATACAAAAATCCAGTAAACATATAAAAATAGCAAAAGCATATGAATCAAATATACTTTTCTATGCAGTTCTCAACTCTAAAGCTAATCTGTTTTTATCTAGAGACTCCTAGTACAATCTATGTTAACAGTCAGCTGTGAGATTTAAACAACTACTGTTTGACAGGCCATGTCTTTCTTTTTAGTTACTGTACTTGAAAACTGTTTCCAGATCAAAACAAGATACTTCTCCGCATCGACAATCAAATGTGTATTTATATCATTATGCAGCTTCACACTATTCTGTGGCACGTTATACTCCCATTTGGACCAATATTATATATGGTTCACTGCTGTACCAAACAGTTTGTCTCCTATGTGTAAGCAATACCTGTACTGTATTTAAATGAACTACGTATCAGCTGATTTTATGTCACGTGACTCATTCTTTTAAATAAGGATGTGGTCTATTGTAATAAGAGGTTCAGATGAAGTCTTTATGAAAGATGTTGTAACGCAGAAGCGCGTAATCAGATTCTGATTTTTACTTTTAATAAATTCAATTATTTCATGCATCTTGGGACTTGCATTACTGGCATGGATACTTTGTTTTTGGTTTACCGTTTATTGCCAGTGTGAGTAATATGTGGTAGTTTGGTGTTTTAAACTGCATGAGTGGCTGGAGAAAGTGCATCCAGTATTTCTAAATCATTGAAAGAATGTCTCTCAATTAGTTACAATTATTAATGAATAAATGATTAAGTACAATGAGGGACATGATTTTAAATCAAGGGCATTCCTAAAACATTACTGCACTAGAGCAGAAAACCCCTTCCTGGCGTTAGTGAATCAGAATTCCTGAAACATACCACCACAGGATTTTCCATACCTCTTACAAAATGCTCAGGTTAATAGCTGGTTAGAGTAATATTATGCAATGCAAAGGCACCTCTTTCTAAAAGTATTCTGTCCCACCTTTTATATCAAACCCCAGGTGATCGCATACCTCTCAACTTCTCTGAGCAAGAAATCTGGGCAAAGCCAGAAATAATGGGGGGTCAAAGGCCCAAAAATAAGGACAGATTTTAAATACTACTCCTATAAATTTAAAAAGTTGCTAGAATGTCAGATTCCGCATTACTATACCTTTTCTGAAGGATATGAAGTCTGAAACTCAAATGTCTGTCATTAATTAATATTATTTAGTGACTTCAATCCTCAAAGATTTTCTAGAAAACCAGAAATTTTGTAAGGAACAAACCAAATATAATAGGCAAAAATCAGGACCTTCTGTGAAAATCTGGACAGTTGAGAAGTATGGGCGATCGTAACCCATCCATATAAGATGATGTTTAAATGGGCCCAAACTTCATCTTCAACATGTAGTGAGACCCTCTGCTGCCCCTAAATAAAGTGAGGTTTTCTTACCTTTCCAAACCCAGAATACCTCCACACACTAAAATTTCTAAATCATCATACAACCTATATTAACAGGAAATGCAAAAGACAGCAAATATTTTTTTTAAGTAGAATGTAAATGATGCAAAGGATCTCTGGTAGAAGGGATTTCTACAAATCAAAAAGCTGTACTGAGTGTGAAGGGTACAGTAATAGGGAAAATACGTGAAATAAACTCAAGCCTCAAAAGAATAAGCAGCTTTACAGAAGGCAGCTCTAATCAAAATGAGCAGACACCTAATATAACGAAGTAACAACCACAGTCAGGGCACTTTAGTAAACTAAAATAAATGTAACACACCCACATCATTGTTATGCTGTACAAGCAGTACTTCAAGTATTTAAAACAGCTTTCTAGAATTATGAGATATAAACAGAATGACTTGATCATGTGACCTGTACTTAAAGATGCTCTTTTGTGATAAAAATACAAAGTAGAAAAGATTATAAAACATAAAATATAAAGTTATATCTAACAACATTTAAAATTTCACTGCATCAGTGATCTGACTACACCTGCTTAGTGGTATTGTTTCCAAAACAGGCTTAATAATATCAATGTTGTTCAACCATCGTGGTTTATCAGCTCTAAGACTAGAGGGCTAATGGCATTCTCACAGCTTGGTATATATAATAATATCTCCACCCCTATTATTGTTAACTGCATTTACAAAATTACACCTTTGTTTCTGAAAATTGTTTTGAAATGCAGTCTTTACTTTTGTCTATTTGGAGAAAATAGACACAGCAAGGGAATGTATGCCTACTCTATTGTTAGTATGTGCATTTCAGAAAGACATGCTCTCTTTCTAACAAGGTTTCTGATTGAAGTTATCTGCTGTGTTAAATGTAAAAATAGGTTTCTCTCCAGCAATTTGTTTTTGTTGAGTAGATCTTTGCTATATATATATATTCCAGTTTTAGTCTGCTTACTGCTAAATGAAATTATAAGTACTGCACAGAGGCAACAAAAGCAAACCTTTTTCTTCCAAAAAAAGATATGAGAACAAAGACACGAAAATCTTCAGGTTAATGTTAGCATTGCACAACAGAATGCATTTTGTTTCCCTACTACATCAATAAGTATTTTAAGTATTTTACAATAATGGATCACAGAATACTGTGCTAATACTACAAGTGATTTGCTTGCTTTGAATCACAATACTTATTTATAGTGGATTCTCCTACTTTAAATGGATTTACTTTAAACACACTAGCCTAAGACATGTAGCACTGCAGTCTCTAAACCATGCAGAGGCAACTTTACAGAAGGACATCTCAGAGGGCAGTACTGATGCTAAAATGTCTTCTCATGCTAACACACATTGTAAGGATCCACCTGAACCACAGAGAAAGCCAGGTCATGATAATGCTGAAGAACCTGGAAACATTTCTCACATTTTCTTCAAAATCAACAACCATTATTTTTTGTCACAGATGATACATCACAGACATCTTGAAAACAGAAAGTGCTGCTGTGTAAGTAAACTTACAATAAACAGTAAATGTCTGAATAGATCACTGTTGCAGTACCCTAAGCATTATTACATTTTTCACTGATGAATAACTATGTGATTTAGACCAAGGTTTTTAATTTGTCTCTTCAAAAAGGGCACATTTTTACTGAAACTTAATTAACATAAAGAGATATACAAATAAAATGACATTAAAAAGCCCTGCTGCGATCTCTTTGCATACTCCTCCATCAACTTCTGCAGCAGTGCTTTCATCCTGATCCCTCCTGAAAGACAGTTGCCAATTGACACTGTGCTCCATGTTTGACCTCCAGCTCTCCTATATGCTTAACCTCCTATGCCCCTGATAATAAAATTCTTACAAAGAGCAGCCCATTGCAGAGCAACAGTTTTCCTCACAGTCCCCTTCTATTCAAGACAAGTATGATTCCTCTTCCTGTGACCTCATCTATTGCACCCTCCTTGGGTTCTGGATCCTTTTCCAGAATTGACATCATCTTTGGATCAGCCTCACCTGAATCTCAAATCCCTCAGGTTGACCCCAAGGTTCTTTAATTTCAGTGATGGCCAGAGATTCCAAGCTTTGTAAGAGAGATATTTGTATTCTTTCTTCCTCACAAAAATCACTGACCAGAGGGATTTACGCTACTAAATGGAAAGTTTTTTTATGTGGACTACTGCTAAAGGTCTGGGCCCCTTTTCTGCCTGCTTAGACACAATTCTAGATTTTCTGGTGGATGTTATTTCATTCAAATCTAAGTTATTCCAACTGTGATGCCCGTGCCCTGGCCCAGCAATCAAGGAGCCTAAATCCTCACCACTAACACCAGAAAGGGCGTCTTGTATGAGAGGAAAGGATAACAAATACACACAGTAAAGTGCAATTTCCCTTAAGAGCACACATAGACCACAGTCAGTATGGGGCTGGTTGCTCCCTTATCCTCCAGATCCCCAGTAAGACTCCCCACTGGCACAGCTATAGGGTCCAGATCTCAGCCTAGCTGGCAAGCTAACCTCCAGTAGCCTTTCTGTCCAACCAGTGCTTCGTGTCCCTGCCCAAGTAGCTGACACACACACACACACACACACACACACACACACACACACACACACACACACACACACACACACTTTGAGATAAGTATTTATACAACTTCACAGACACTCCTGGGAAATGCTGACACAGAGTCTCCAGCTGTGCCCCTTTACCCAGACTATACGGTAGTAATTACTGCCACCATCAGATAATATTTATCAGCTACCCAAAGGCACTTAAAAGGGTGTCCAATTATTACTGTGCAATATTATTATCCAATAGTAGTATAACTAAGCAATCAAGGCTTATTGGAAGGGCTTATTACAGGATCACTTATAAGCATGCAATGTACTCTAGAGCTTAATTTATCTCTACATAAACCAGCCACAGTTGAAAAGGGTTTAAAAATATTTAATAATAAATAATGAAAACACAAGACAATACTGCTACACCACAGTGCTATTCAAGAGTTCAGAGATCACACAGAAACTTAAAATAATTCAGCAGTACAGTTCTGACATAACAGAAAAACACTTAGTCTAAACTTTTCTAATTCCTGGCTATTGCTACAAGAAAACGCACTTCTAAGATAACTTACTTAAGACAACAGGCAGTGTTGAGTTAGATGTCCAAGATCAAAATGCTTACTAATCTCTGGTTCTCGCTGCTTAAACTGAAAGTCCAGTTCTGATAAGCATTACGTCATCTTTTTCACCTTTCCTGGAGTTCCCAGGCTACACATTAACTGCATTTACATTCTTTTACACTTAGAGCAATAAAGGACATTCCACATGTAAATTCTGGTCATTAACTTTAGCCTTAAAACAATAGGCAGGAAGCCTTTATTTAGCCGGACTGGAGCCGACTTGTAAAACATCAAAGGTAGTGATGAAATCATTTTAGTTTCAAAGGACCAACAAGAATGCTTAACTTAGCTTTCTTTACAGCAGATGGCAATGTTGCCAAATTGTTTTAAGATCAACATTCACAGTATGTAAAAATAACAGAACTATGTATCAAATTCTATTTGGCTAGGCTGGCAGCCTTCACCCATCTCTACCCAATCTTCATACCACCATTAAGATTCATTTAATGGCCAAGTCAAATTTTCATGTGGATAAGGATAATATCCCTATTGCTTGTCTTAAGTATTCTAAAGCAATCTTGGAGTGTGTTTTTCTGCTTAGCCTGCTGGTTAGGCAGTTCCTCCTTAA
Source organism: Protopterus annectens (assembly GCF_019279795.1). NCBI lineage: Eukaryota > Metazoa > Chordata > Ceratodontiformes > Protopteridae > Protopterus > Protopterus annectens. Next base: position 96,363,452 of record NC_056734.1, read on the forward strand.
GATTTCTCTATGTTGTTACAAGCACTGACTAGGCCTCCATTTTAGCCAGCTGATATCATAGATTTGAACTTACTATCTTGAAAAACTCTGTTTTTTAGCAGCAGTAACTTCAGCCAAGATTTCAGAACTCTAAGCCTAATCCTGCATCCCTCCTTACCTTATTTTCTATAAGGACAGAGTTATGCTGCAGAGTTACACTTCTTGTTACCCAAAATGACCACCAAGTTGACCTGAATGAGTCTATTAATTTGCCTGTTTACTTCCCAAACTTCAATAACAAGAGGGAGTACATGCTCCATTGTTTGGATGTTCACTGTCAGCTGATAGTTTACTTGGATAGAACTAAAGTTATCATAAAATCAAATCAACTTTTTGTATTCTTTACTAATTCTAGATTGGTTAAGCCTGTTTCTAATGTGACCAAATCCAGATGGCTTTCTGATTGTATGTCCTTTGTTTATTCCACAAAAAGCATTTCTTTACTTGATATACATAAAACCCACTCAACCAGCATTGTTGCTACTTCTGCTGCCTTTTTTGCTCAGGCCTCCTTAGATGATATTTTTCAGTGGCTACTTAGTCTAACACAAACACTTTTGTAACCCATTACAAATTAGATAGGCAGTACAGATTTTTGTCAACCTTTAGTTCCACCATTTTGGGGAATGTTGTCTCCTAATGCCACCCTTTTCAACTGGCTAGGGACTCTAACCCACAGGTTAAAACTGACAGAAAAGACAACATTGGATATGAAAGTTATGTATTTACCATAAAGCTAGATCCATGTTGTCTTACTCTATCTCAACCATCCGTTGCTCCTTTCCTCCTTCCAAATTGTCATCCTATTTGAGTGGCTCTTAGCAGCCTATGCAGACTGGTCCAAAGCCTACTTTTGGGATCCTTTCTTTGGTTCTTCTGTTCTTACATGGTCAGGGTTCTTCCCAGTGATCCCTAGAGTATATATAGTAGGGCAAGCTCGATTTAAGGTGATTTGTTGGGGGTGGTCCATTCTGGTTGAGGAGGTGGAACTTCACAGCTGAAAAGTCTAAGCTTCAGGATTCAAATCTGATTGGATCCAATAACCCACAGGTTGATATGGGTGGAAGAAGAAAACACAGATCTAGCCTTTTGGTAAGCACATAACTTTATTATTTCTCATGAATGGAATCTGTGACTTATCACACAAAATAAACAAAAGCCATGGAATTACAGTGATTCATTCATTCACATTCTTTTTTATATTTTCTTGCAAGTTCCCATTAAAAGCAACCACCTTCTTACATCCTCAATAAATATATTATGACTACCCCCAGTTCTAGGCTATTATACCTCCATCACCTGTAGTTAACCCCATGGAACATACAAGCTAGTCTGAACAAGGGACAGAAATATTCAAAGAAACACTGCCTTTCAAAATATCTACATCGTCTTGATATTGTGTCATATCTTGGGAGGGTTAACAAATCTACAGATCTTTTTTCCATATTAAACTACACCTGTTTGTTTCCTCATTCCTCTTACCTATCAACATTTTCTAGGCTTTATTTATAAACCTCATATCTGCAGGGTTATCTCCCCTGACTTCCATAACTCGTTTAATGAAAACTGGTCTGTGGCCAGCCCCATACTCTAAATTTTAACCTGTCTGCCACTGCCTTCAGTTTTTCATGCTACACTAATGAATCCATAAAATGAACAAATTTCATTTCAAAACTACCGTAATTTAAAAATGTAAGAGTCAAAAACATTCTTACAGATAGCTGATGTTATAAATTTGGTTCAACTTCCTAGCCACTTGTCCTTGCTTACAACCTCAATGCAGGTATTGATCGACTGAAGCTAACTCGTTTACCCAGAAAACAAGCCTGCTTCTCATCCATTCCTTTCATAAGTGTTAGCACTGATTTACCATTTAAATCTGGAATTCTCTTTCTCTACTTACTCAACCAGATATCTTGTTGTAACACACAAACAAGCAGAGTCCAAACTGGCCAATAAAGATTTATTGTAAAACGTTAGCGCTTTCAGGTAAAAACCCTTCTTTAGACAAAATACACATTCTCTTACAACATCTTATATATAATTAAAGAATAATTAAACAATTAAAAACAGCAAATCACTGCTTACATTTAACAAGCCTTCTTTTTTCTGCTTAACGTTTTCTGTAAGTGGAGTCCATAAGGGAAGTTAAGAGGCTTTTGGTCTATTTTACGTTTTAGATATCTTGTTGTAAAGACAGCTAACTTTTATTTTCCCTAACTGCAAGTCTTCCATATTGCCTTATATTATTTTTCAATAAAACATTTTCATAATCACAACTTTAACATAATAGTAGTAATCACACACTCTTATAACCTGTTAGTGTTGGTAATGCCATGGTTTTCTGTACTAATTTGGGTTTCCCTTCATTCCACAGGAAAGACAGCAGGCATCTTCACAGTTTAGCTAGGACTGAGGTGAAGGAAGAAATGGGATTTCATTTGATGCATATTCCATTTGGGAGAATTGCAAACTAATTTAAGGTTTGTACCCTTAGTAGAAAGTCCAAAACAATATTTTTCCACTTTATGAAGGTTTTTGCTTTTTGAAATAGAATTCCACATATTTATATACTGAAATATTTACGAGTAGCACTTGTTTTACACCCAGAATATGTAACACCCTCTTGATTTCATAGGACATTATATCTATATTACAAACATTTCTGTAAGACCAGAATTAATTGGTAATGCCTCGGTTTTAGACCAGTTAATGCTTACTTGTTATATGGGGTTGGTGGCTGATGTAATGGTTAAGGCTTGTACCTCACAGACACAAAGTACACGGTTTGATTCTCACCTTTGAAAGGGAAATTGGCTAAGCTTAAAATGGCAAAGAAGGGCAGTTAGTTCATAGGTTCATAGGTAGGTACTAGGCTATCTGCCAGAAGGCATTTATAAGCCTAGCCGGAATTTTCTGGCTTTCGCCACCCCCCTTAGATTAGCTCCCTGTGCCTTTGTCCAGCAGAGCCACTGAAGTGATCCCTGGGGTAAACTTTCTATTTCCCATCCACTTGTCAAGGTTTCTCTTGAGGGTTAGTGAGGAGCTCTGCCTAATGTAGATTGGAATCTTGTTCCAGAGCATGGGAAGTCTCTGGGACAGGAATCTATCCCCCCAGCATGTCCTATTTATTGTTGTGGTGAGGTTTAGATCCCTAGAGTGTGTGGCTCGAAGGGATATGGTTTTCTTTAGGTGGAACATGTCCATCAATTCTGGGTTGGACATGGCCTTGTATGTCAAGCAGAGATCACCTCTAAGTAGGTAGTATGCAGCCAAGTACAGGTGGAGTTTCTTCAGTCAAACTGCATAGGGCATCTGTTTGAGGCCAGTAATCCTCTTGGTGAGGTACTTCTGTGGTCTTTCCAGCTGTTGCTGATGTCTTGTAAGGTACATCCCAAATGGGGCATTGTACTCTATGATGGGTCTGATGAGTGATGTGTAGAGGGGTACAATGACCTCTTTTGATATGGATGCAAACCCTTTTGTGATTAGATGGGTCACACAGAAGGATTTTCTAACTACTTTGGCAATATGATTATCGAAGGAGAGGTTACTATCTACTTGGGCCCCCAGATCCCTTATTACATCTTCCTTATTTAGGGGGATACCATCTATGTGGTAGTTTGTGGGTACTTTGTTTTTTCCAAAGGGGATGACTATGCACTTTTTGGCATTTAGCTTGATGCCACGGTTTTGACACCAGGTATCTGTCTCAATGAGACCCTTTTGGAGGATGTCTATGTTCGCGGGAGAGTCAATTATAGCCCCTAGTTTGCAGTTGTCTGCGAACTTGGTCAGCCATAGTCCTTCTATGCTTGCCTGTACCTCTGAGAAGTATATGCCGAACAGGAGGGGTCCTAGGACTGAGCCCTGGGGAATGCCACTTGTAACTGGTTTAGAGTCATACCTAGCTCCCGCAACTCTTACCATGTGGGTTCTGTCCGTGAGCCAGTGTGTAGTACTTACCTATGGTATTTTGCCAGATTTAGACAGTTCCTGGAAAGTAAGTTCCAAGTCATCACTTGGAGATATTATCTTCATCTAGGGGCTCCAAATGCAGTGCAAACAGGAGAGACAAAGTGAAACCTTGTCTAGGCCCTCTCTGGATGACAAATGCATCAGGAAGTCTCAAGCCTATTTTGAATTTAGCTGTAGAGCTATGGTAAAATTTTGAATAGATTTTAACAACGCCATTAGTCAGTTTTGGAACCACCATTTCCTCTCTCGTTGCAAAAAATGGTCCACAACACTATATTATATGCTTTTTCAGCATCACAAACTAGTAATACCTCGTTCTGTTCAAATGTTCCTGCTTCTCCAGAAGTAGTCCAATCTTTATCAAGTTGTCTGCAGTGTTTCAATCAAGGATGAAACACATCTTATTTATGCGACTGAAGCTGCACACATATTTATTTAGTCTTTTTGCGATTACTACAGTGAACAACTGGTAATCATGACTAAGATTCGTTATAGGTGTATAACACTATATTATAGTTTCATCCATGTATGGTTTGGATATCACCATGACTACTATCTGCTTCCACGAGGAAAAGAAGACTCCAGTTCACAATATATCACATTAATGAAATTCTGTATAAATTTATCTTTACATTTTTGGAATATTTCTAATGAGTTGCCATCTGAGTTGTAAGTATTTCCTTTAGCCATCTCCCAAGTGATATATTTGCCTTCCCCTTTTGCATATTTGCTAAATTTAATTATGCTAAATACTCTTCTGCATTTATGAACACAAGTTCTCATTCCTTCTCCCTGGCATATAGATTGTCATACTATTCCTTGAACATGTGTAATATCACACCTGGGTCACTCACCAATTTATTCATAGAATTATCCCTTATTTTGTGTTTGGTCACTCCCAACTGTTACTATCTCAACCTAAGTGCCAGTTACTGTGTTACATGTTAAAGATTCAAAATTAACTCCGTTAATCTACTTTTTGCTTGATTCTCTTTGTAGTCTAACAACTTCACTATGCGTTATTTGTGAGTGATCATTTCTTCTTTGACTCACAAATACCCAGATAGCTTTCTATTTAGTAGCTACTGTATATTAGGCTGACCTTTAGCATAGTCAATGTCCTGTTTGCAATTTGTATTTTAACTATTGCATAATCCCTTACCAGCTGACTAAGTTTAGTTTTAAATATTTCCCTTAGTCCTGTACTGGAATTCTTATATCTGAATAAATTTTTAGATCATTATCCGTCAAACATTTTAGCTCCTGATCAAAATTTTCCTTTCCAGAGCAAATAACCTTTCTAGTTATCTAACAAATATTAACGTTAAGGGTGAATGATCAGAGAGAGCCTAGGGCAATATTCCGGACCTTCCATCACATATCAGGGTTCTTAGGAACATGTTACTTTATCTGTTCTTGAAGTAGGCTTTTATCTTACTGGAAAAAAATAATATTCCTTGCAATCACCATTGAATTCTCTGTGGACATCCTCCATTCCCATAAGTTTAATGTACTTACTCAAACATCTTCCCAGTTGGTGGCACAGACAACACCTTAGTACTTTTTTACCATTATTTGGTATTAGAATCGTATGTCAATACACTCCCCAGAGTGTTAAACCTTCTTACTTTCTCACAAATAAAGGCAATGACTAAGATAAGTATATATATTATGCACCTACCTTCCATCAGTTCTGTACACATAACATATTGCACTTGTGCATCCTTTCAGTGGTTTACTGTAGTAACTGGTAGTCTCCTCCTAAGCAATGTGGCCACCCCTGCATTTACATCCTGAGCATGATTCACACAACCCTTTATCAAAATTGAAGGTCAGGAATTGTGGACGGTTTTCGTACCTATGAGTTTTCTGGAGGAATACAATATCTGGGTAACTTTTCATAAGAAACATCAACAACCGCAAGCACTTCACCATTTTACAAAACCTATTAGCATTCTATGAAAGTGATTTCAACTATATAGGTATTACTGGACTAATCCTTACCATCCAACAAGTAAAGTTCTCCATGCTTTCAATATATATCACCTTTTCATAGCCATGTGTACCATGGGTATAGAGTAATTGAGAAGCTCTGTTTTACCTGAACTGTGAGTTTGTTCATGTCTAAGTGAACTCCTCTTTGTAAACAGAATTTTATACAAATTTTACGTATGATACAAATTACCATTACTACCTATCTTAATTTGTCACATCATAAAAAACTTCATTGAAATGCTTAAACATACTGGGATTCATTAACACCTACAATAAGTGTACATTGTTCTGAGTGAACACAACACAGGCATAACTCACACCTTCTTCCCCCTAATTTAAGTTTTACAACTGATTTTTTTGCAGCCTTAAATATCAAAAGGGACTCAAAAAGGCTACCAGAAAGTGTAGCCTACATGTACACTTAGAGTAATCTTTCTGAGTGACTACATAGCGCATAAATGTGGTAAGGATTTTCTTGAATACAAATTGTGTAAACTTAGTGTATACACATACTGCAGACATTACTGAATCAGAAGCAAGCAATGTTGAAAATGACACCTCCTGTGGAGAAGGCTGCTAGCTTTCACTAGTGCTAAAGCATGCTGCACTGCTTTACAACAGTCTGTGAGGAAATGCTAGTCCCATGGTCATTAAAATCCAAGTTCAATTTCAATGACCTTGGCTTTATTAACCTCTATCCCAACAGACAAATTTTCTTTACTTAACTTAGTTTACTTACTTAGCAACACTGTTTCCCTTATTTTGGATGCAGTCAGTTTCTGACTGGTTCCAGCATTACTCAAAATCAACTTGGTCTGTGGCAAAATACAATAAATTTCATATAGCTAATACAATATACTTTAATTTTCAAGCAGTTAATTAATTCTTCTGGTGTGGTAGCAGCCACTATACATACCCCATAGCATTATGTCTCATATTTGCTTATATTTCATGCTGCCCCACCGTAATGGCTGATTCATTTTGACTGAGAACAATACCACCCTCCTTTTCCCCAGGTTAACATTACACTATTAACACTATAACTATTAATATAGTAGCTTTCCAATTTGCTTTGCCCCATCTTCATCAACTTCTAAGGCTACAATATAACCATGTAGACCACAAGCACCTTTTAATTAGATTTCCTTTAATGTTATAAAACATACTGTCTCTTTCCCATTAAACCACTGTCAAACATCAAATTTCTTTACTCTGTTAAAGAAGCAACTTTTTATCTGTCTTGTGCTCTTTTATTTGTTAAACAACAAAAATAGTTACAGTCCAGTTACCAATTATCTCCACTCCTTACCGTTATTTGTTACTGTTAATGTTTATGATGTCAGTCCAGTCCAGTTGCTATGTTCCCAATGTTAATGCTACCCACTCTATTTTTATCTGTGCTTCCTCTGGTGACATAAAAGCAGTTCAATTATCTGGCATATTGACTTTTAGTTATCCCAGGTGCACCAGTTTTAAATTTTTATTTGAGTTTCCTGCAACTTTTATGTTAAAGAAGGAAGCAACCCATCTCTGGTGAAAAGTCATACTCATAGCACATCCTAGCATTTCCAATATTTATTTGATTCCTGGGTCCAGACAACCACAATGATCTACAGGACTAAGTCTCAACTGTTATGGTATAAAGACCTGGTGGGCTCTTTCTATATTCATTTCTTCTAATGGCAGCCCCGTTCATTTTGATAGTTTTATTTTTATTCTGCTCTGCCTTTTCTTGTTTCCATATTAAGTAAAGTCCCCCCCACACTTTTATTTTCACTATCAATCAGTTGTGCCAAATGCATTCTATCAGACTTTTTCAGGCTTCCTTCATTTTGTATCAACCTCCCGAAGGTGGACAGACTGATTCAGTAACACTAATTTAATCTCCTCAGTTTTTTAACTACCTGTTTCATACAGCTGAACATCATTGCATTCATTCTTTAGTTCATTCATCATTAGGTGAAACTGCTCATTTGTCACCAGCCCTTAAATTACTGGATTTGATACGCCAACTACCTGCTACACTACTGAATTATCATTAGAAGCCTACAGATCCATTCCTTATGGCTGTCTCCTAGCCACAATACTAGCTTTAAAGTTTTTGTTCTTTATTTATTGAACATCAGACTACCTGAATTGTTTGACAGCTTCTCTCATTAATTTTCCATCCTGAAGGTTAAACAAATGTACCCAAAAATTGTTCATTCTCCACTTTTAAATGCAGAGGAAGGGAGAACTTCTAAAAGAACTTTCTACACTGCTTTATCTCAGACAGCAACAACAACTTTTTTTTTGATCAAGTGATTACTGTATGTTAAGACTTATAGCACGGAAAAATAAATTTGTAAACCACTTACAAGAAGTCACTATTTTTTAATCATTTTCATGTAATGTGTCTTTGGAAAATACTACTTTTCTTGATATTAACATTTACGTTCCTCGCACTAATACATTTTTGTAATGAATGTGAGTAAGATGCAAACCATCATGTTCACAAAGACGGACTACAATATGTAAAGAAGAATGTTATCTGAGGACAAGCAGTTCATGTTTTGAAGGTAATTTTATAGGTTCATAGGAGGTTACTAGTCTATTGTCCCTATGGCCTTTATAAGCCTAACTATGTTATACTCTTATTCCCTTATTGACCAAGTTGTATGGTCTATATTTGCAGTGTGAGTCTATGATCAGCACTGACTGCCCTTATCCAAGAGGGTCATAGGTGACATCCGGGGTAAATTTACAGTCTTCCATCTAGTTATCTAAGTTATGCTTAAATAGAGTAATTGAGAAGCTCTGTTTTACCTGAACTGTGAGTTTGTTCCAGAGGAGTGGCAGTCTCTGGGAGACATAGCTGTCTCTCCAGCATGTCCTGCTAATGTTGCAGGCTAGGTTAAGATCCCTAGAGCGACTGAATTTTTTCCCATCCGACTTGCGGATGTGCAACATTTCCATTAGGGCTGGGTCCAAGACTGCTCTGTAGGCCAGGCACAAGTTGCCTCAGCAGCCTATAAGATACAGAGTACAGTGACAGGACCTTCAGTCTTTCCAAGTAGATCATGTGTTGATGGTCATGAATTTTCTTGGTGAGAATCTTTTGAGGTCTCTCGAGCTGCTGCAGATGTCTGGCGAGGTACATACAGAAGGGAGCAATATACTCTTAGTGGTCTGATGATGGATGAGTACAGGGGAGTTATAACATCCTTAGCTCTAGAGGTGATGCCCTTACTGATGAGATGTGCAACACAGTTTAAGCCTGTGGCTTTGGCACCAATCATTTGTCTATGTAAGCCCTTTTTGTAGTGTCAACATCATTGGGGGACTCAATGATTGCACCCAGTTTGCAGTCATCAGTGAACTTGGTAAGCCACAGGCCATCTATTTTCACCTAAACTTCTGAAAAATAGATTCCAAACAGTAGGGGGCACAACACAGATCCTTGTGGTACACCACTGGTAACTGGCCTGCTGGTAGAGGTAGAAACCCCAACTTTGACTGTATGTGTTCTGTCGGTAAGCCAGTTGGCTATCCATCGTGACATATGGATTAATTCCCAGCTGCGTGAGTTTCTCAATGATGCCTGAGTGGGGGATTTCCACTGATAAAGTACATTTTGAGGAAATGAATGAATTAAATACATGCTTTTGTTTTTACTTCTATGTTACAGTTTGGAATTTGTTAATGGAATGTTTAAGGAGGTTTGTGAAGGAAGAACAGAAAACTGTGCACCACCTTTGAAAGAAATGAATGCTAAGACTAATGCTTAAGGAAGAAACTAAGGACATGACTAATATAAAAACACAGCACTGATGACAAGAATGCTTGCACTAAGTATGGTCTTAAGTGCACTGGAAATGAAAATGAATACTGCTGAAAACTGGAAAATCATTAATAGATGGTTGTAGTCCAACACTGCCATGTTAAATGTGTGTTTTTGTAGTTATCAACTTTATATCACTAATTCAGCTATGATTATTTATGTTGCTGTGTGCAACAGTTATGACGCCTGAAGGAGAATGTTACTGCAGAAATTTATGAGTACACATCATAATAATCAACCTACTTTTTCCCATTTTCTAAATGGGGTTGGTGTCGTGTTAACTGTCACCATCTCTCTCAATTCAGTGCCACACCCTGCCTTCTTCAACACTCACATCTGATTGTTGCCAAATGAACGTCCCTCTCCAGTGCCAGTGGTGAAGATTCAGGTTCCTTGATAACTGGCCCAGAGTGGGAAATCACAATGGGCTCCTCTTCTCTCATCATAGCTGGGTCTGGAGCAGTACAGCTTCTGTGGAGTTCTCTACATTAAGAAACTGCTGAAAGTACTCCTCCTGTCTGCCTTAGATGTCCTGTGGACTGGTGAGCAGATTGTTGCTGGCATCCCTTATGAAGGGAATCTGTTTATCTTCTTTATCTTTCTGTCTTTGCCTTACAACCTGATATAGTTTCTTTGTGCCACCTACTGAGTCACTTTCTAAAAGATGGTAGAGTGCTTTCAATGCCCTGTTCATTACTATTGCAATTCCTTTCTTGGCTTCTTTTTTAGCCAACCAGTATTCCTTTCCATCTCCCAGTTTTTCCTGCACTTCTTTCTTTTTTTGACTTCTTGGACTTATGCATTCCACCACCAGCTTTTCTTATGTATTCCACCACCAGCTTTTCTTATGTACCTTACTTCCATACCTGGCTCGGCCACATATCTGTTCTGTACACCTCAAACATGCTGTTTTGAGGCACTGCCACTCTTCTTCAACTCCACTTATTTCTTCCTTTTCTTGGGGTGCTAGAGCCCTAAGTAATTCCTTGATCCATTGTACTTACTTTCCAGTCAACTTCCAGGTTTTCAGCCTGGTCCCTGTTGACTTTAGAACCTTCTCTGACTACTGCTTGCAGCTGATTGTAGCAACCAGTGGTTTATGCTGTCTCACTGGGGATGACTTTGCAATCACTGATTCTTCCCTGGTGCCTTTTCCTAACTAGAAGGAAGTCTACCTGAGTTGCATGATAGCCACTCTTGTATAGGATATTGTCACTGTCCCCTCTTTCTGAACCATGTGTTGAGTACTATCAAGCAGACAGAAGTCTTGAATGGCCTCTTTCTTTTTTCTTGTTCTCCACCCATCTGTACTGATATGTGCATTCAAGTCACCCATTATCAACACCAATTCATGTTTTCCTGCTTTATCTAGTAAGTATTGCAACTTCTGTCTGAATGCACTCTTTATCACAACCCTGTTGTGACACAGAGACTGAGATTATAAATACTCCCCTATCATTACACTGGAGTCTGATTGTCATGAGTCTGTCATAAATTCTGATGACATCCCTCACTATCTTCTGAAGCTTAACTCTCACCACAGTTCCCACGCCATTTCTAGCCTGTCTTCCTCCAGTGTAGCAGACAAGCCAAGTGGTTTGAATACATAGGATATCCAGCCTCCTCCATACCATCATGAACCTACATAAGTGTAGCAATTCTTAGTTCATGTTTGGCAGATTGATTTGTTTTTCATCCAGATTTCAAGCTATCCCAGACAGAGAAACTGGACCCCAGCCAGCCAGTAGCTTATTGACACAGGGCTGCTGTGCTTTATGGTGGGAATATACTGGCCAATAGAGGCACATACATGCCTCACACCATGAGCATGGGTCCCTGGCATAGATCGTCTGGGTCCTCAAGCCACTAATCATGCCGATTTGGCAACAATATTCAACATGACCACGTCACCTACAGCCATATTTCACACTGTCAAGTGGCTAGCCCTGCCACAGAGCACAGTCTGTTATCCGTGTTCTCCTGTCTTAAGGATACTGTGTACCATGCTCAAAGCAGTTGTCTGTACAACTCTCCCCCCTATAGTGCACCATGTAGTCTGTACAGCTGCCTGCATCTCCATTCCTTGGTGAGTTGGAAACACTCAGCATGTTTTTCAGAAATGGAAAGAACCCCACAGAGACACAGGAAGAGCATGCAAATTCCAAACAGACACTGGCTGGAGGTCAGGACAGAACTTTATACCTTATGCAAGGAAGGCAAAGACCTTAACCGTTATGGCAGCTGCTCTTTTTTCTTGCTCTTTTATTATGAGCACACATATGCAATAAAATCAAAACTGGCTATTAATATTTTAGATAAGCATAACATACAATAAATTGAATATAAAATGCTGTTTGTGTTTTGCAGCTTTTACATCAATGTTCAGGAGGGGATAGCTTGAGTATAGTAGTAGGAAAGAAAAAAAAATAATTCCAGTTAAGGTTAAACTTCAGAACCCCCCCCCCCCCGGCTTAATGGTAGTATTGGCATTAGAAGTATTTTCAAGCTAAGTTCACTTGTATACCATTTGTGTGTGTGTGTGTCCTTGCACTAGAAGTCCAGGTAGACACTGAAGGAACAAATATATAAATATTTAGGTTGCTACTTTACTTGCAACAACATAAAAAGACAAATAGAACAAGAGTAGAACACATTGGGTTCTCTGAGTTATATATAACAGAATTTTTCTCAGTAACTTTTCACCCTCTCAAAGCCTTCTTGCCAGCAGGCTGTATTTAAAGTCCATAGCAGCTGGCCTCAACCAAGCCTTTATTTCAAATCTACTCCATATTACTTCACCATATCTATTGCTATGTTTTTCACCAAATGGGTTAGAGTTTCCACACTCTCTTCCTCTTTTCTGCTCCACAAATAAGGAACTGACTTCATCCTTCCAGCCTTCAAAGCTATTTCCTGCTATATGTCATTAGCTGGCAATCAGTGCCTTGTTAAATACTACAAAAATGTTACCTAGCTACTTGACCATAAGAATTCTCTCATACTAATATTACAATACATATTTTATAGGTTCATAGGTTCATAAGTGTATACTAGGCCAACGGCCCTGGAGCCTTTACAAGCCTAGCCCATATAAGTTCCCTGGCATCATGCCGCAGTTAGTTCCCGGTGCCTCTATCAAGTAGAGTCACTGGAATGATCCCTGGGGTGAACTTTCTATTTCCCATCCACTCATCAAGATTCCTCTTGAAAAGGGCCAGTGAGGTGCACTGCTTGACATGTATGGAAAGTATATCCCAGAGCATGGGCAGTCTCTGGGTTACAAAACTGTGACTCCAGCATGTTCTGTTGAGTGTGGTAATGAGGTTGAGATCCCTGAAGTGTGTGGTGCGGAGGGATTGGGATTTCTTTAGGTGTAACTTTTCTAACAGGGCTGTGTCAGACATAGCTTTGTAAGTGAAGCAGAGATCGCCTCTTAATAGACGATATGAGACAGAGAAAAGCTGGAGTTTTTTGAGTCTGTCCATGTAAGGCATGGGTTTAAGGCCTAGGATCCTCTTCTTGAGTTACTTTTGTGGCCTTTCCAGCTGTTGCAGGTGTTTAGTGAGGTACATGCTAAATGGGGCATTACACTCAATGATTGGTCTAATGAGGACAGAGTAGAGAGATGATGACCTCTTTTTTCCTGGATACAAAACCCTTGGTAATGAGATGTGCCACACAGAAGGACGTTCTAACCACAGTGGCAATATCGTGGTTGAAGGAGAGGATGCTGTCAACCTGTGTCTCCAGATCTCTTATAACATCTTCAGTGTTCAGTGGGCTACCATCAATGTGGTAATTAGTGGGAACGGAGTTTTTCCCAAAGGGAATGACAACGCATTTTTTGGCATTAAGCTTAAGGCCATTGTTTCAACACCAGTCGTTGGTCTCAGTGAGGCCTATCTGTAGAATGTCTGCATCACTTGGGAAGTTAATAATGGCTCCCAGGTTGCAATCGTCAATGAACTTCGTCAGCCAGAGTCCCTCTGTGTTGGCCTCGAGCTCTGAGAAGTAGATGCCAAACAGGAGAGGACCCAGGACTGGTCCCTGTGAGACTCCACTCATGACAGGTCGATAGTCTGACTTGGAGTCTGCTACTTTCACACTGTGGGTTCTCTCTGTGAGCCAATTTGCAACCCACTTAGTGATATAGGGGTTGATGCCTAGTTTGGTGAGTCTGTCAATAATTACTGAGTGGGGAATGGTATCAAAGGCCTTGGCCAGATCGAGGTAGGCTGTATGAACTGCCTTGCCCTGATCCACAGCTCTGGTGACTAACTCAAAGAAGTCAACCAGGTCGAGCAGGCATGACCTACCCTTCACAAAACCAAATTCCATGGGATCCAGAGTTTGGAGATTCCCTATATCCTTGTTAATTAGGTCCATGATGATGCGCTCCATAGCCTTACATATCAGACTCGTCAGGCTAATGGGGCAATAATTCCCAAGGTTTGTAGTAGCTCCATCCTTTATGGAGAGGGTTGATTGTAGCAGTGCGCCATTCTGTAGTGACAAAGCCTGAGGTGAGGCTGTGATTGAACAGGGCACACAGATGTGGTGCCAGTTCACTTTGTAGTTCATGTAGAACACAGCCAGGGATATTGTCAGGTCCCATGGAAGCTGTATTCTTGGCCTTGGACAAAGCAGCTTTAACCTGTGCTGCAGTAATGCTGGGTGCCTGGCATTCTTCCGGTATTGTGATTGGTCCTTTATGGGGGGGGGGGGGTAAAGTTGGGATTGAATCTGTCGGCCAGTATGTTGGCAATATCTGTTGGCTCTGTATAGGAGGTACCACTGTGCAGTAACTCAGAGAAAATCTGGGTATTGCCGTGGAGATTCTTGATATAAATGTAGAAGGCTTTGTAGTTGTTTTTAGTGTCTACCACAATTCTGCCTTCATAGCTAGCTTTAGAGGTTTTGATGAGGAATCTCAACTTTTTGTTGAGGCTAATTAGGGAGTTTTTCCAGTCTTGGGACTTCACCTTTTTCTGCAACAGTTTCTTCCTTCTGTTGTAGACTTTGTTAATAGCAAGGGACCACCAGATTGGCTTCCTTTTTTTGGAGGAGAGCATCTTGGTTCTGTTGGGTATGGCTAGTTCCATGCATTTATGTACGTATTCGTACAGTGCATTGGTGCATAATTCAGCGATCATGCACCTATTTTCCATTTGCATGGGTGCCGTGAAGTTAGCTACTTCTATTTTTAGGAGCCCAAAGTCAGCTTTGGAGAAGTTTTTCATGGTAGTTACCTTTGCTGGTGGTATGGGTGAAATGTGGATTTCCATGGTAATTAGTTTGTGGTTGGATCTAACCAGGGAAGAATTGACTATTGGTGTTGAGCAACAGTTGCCCGTGTTAGTAATATCCAGGTCAAGGATGTTCCTTCTTCTAGTGGGGGTAAAAATGAGCTGGTCCAGCGCATTGGAATTAATGAATTCTAGGAAGCGTTGGGCAAGTGTATTAGTGCATGAGTAGTTTTTCCACTTGATGGAGGGGTAGCTGAAGTCACCCAGTATGAGAGTGTTGGGTTAGACCCTAATAGTTTCCAGGATGCTTCAGAATGTGGATTGAGAGTCTTGGGACATGGTTGGGGACTTATAGCAGGCTATGACCTGCACTGTCGTCTTTCCCACTGTTAGTTTTACCTGAAGTATCTCTGTGCATTATGCTGGGCTATTAGTCTGGAGGTGTGCATATCCCTTATGAATATGGAGACGCCACTGCCTTTGGAGCTTCGGTCCATGTTGTGGGGCTGAAAGGTGTGGAATGAGTTATAGCCTGGTAGTGCAGGGGTGCTTTCTGCTGCTTTAAACCAGGTCTCCATTACAGCACAAATATCGATGCTCTCCATTTTGAGAAGTGCTTTGAGTGAATGCATCTTGAGATTTAGACTTCTAGCATTGAGCAGCATGACCCTCAGATTGTATTTATTTATAGCTGTTACAGTAGTAATTTGGTCTTTGGAACACTGCTAAAAAAGGCACTCTAGGGGGAGGCAAGAGACTTAGGCATTATCCAGAAACCTAGGGGTGACAGATGCAGGCAATCTCTGGCAAAGCATCTCGGTCTGTCAGTCATGTCATCCCAAGCAGACAGATAATGGATCCCCTTAGAATGACACCAGAAACTTAGCCAATTGTTGAAGTCAATCATTTTCTGCTTGTACTATTGTATCATTCTGGGCGACGGTAGGATGCTGCTCAGGGCTAGGTTCATACCTGCCTGGGCCACGTAATCTTAGAGCTCCTCCATGTCTCTTTTCATGTAGTCCCGGGAGGTGCATCTCAAGTCATTCACACCCACATGGATAGTGACAGAGCCATAATTGCACTTGTTGTGGAGTGACCTGAGTGCGTGTGTTATGTGTCAGATTCTGGCAGCTGATAGACAGCTGACTGTTACCTTCTCCTTATTCAACCTAGTGAGTGGGACATCAGTGTGCCTCACTATCAAGTCACCTATGATTAGTGTATTGGGTAAGCTCTTTTGCCTTAGGGGCTTAGGCTGAGGGGCACACTGTGTAGGTGAGCTATGTGTCTTGTGATTTGTGGTGTGTTGTGATGGTCAAGTGCATTTCTGAGTTGAAGGTCTCTGCTGTTTGGGTAGATTTCTATTGAGACCCTCAAAAAGGTGGGTGTGTGGTTTGTGTTTTTATGTGAGAGCTGTGATGGTGGGTGTTCTGGAGGGCTGTGTTCCATGTGATTTGGTGCAGGTGTTGATCTTCTCCTCTTGACCAGCTATTCCGGTCTTGGGTCTTCCAGTCTGGATATATAAGTGCATCTCTCACATGTCTGAGTTTTGGGAGGTAAGAGGAGAAGGCTGTCTGTGTACATAAGGCAGTTGCTACACTGCTTCAGAATGCCCAAGTTCACCAAGTTAATAGGAGAAAGCACAGGGAACTGACCTTTAGATATGCCATGAGTAATGGTCATTATTAATAAGTACTGGAACTTTTACTGTATTTGAATTAACGATGCACTACCCATTTTTCAGGCCTAACATATCGCAACACACACACACACACACACACACACACATATGTATATACATAAATATATATATATATATATATATATATATATATATATATATGGATATATTCTTATTTTGTTTATTATTTATTGACATTTGTTGACAGTGAAAGGCCACTGGGTCAGAAAACCATTTTCAATGGAGGCCTGGGGAGAAAAGCTCCAGTTACAGATAAAAATGTTTATAACAAGTTAATATTTACAATAATAAACAGTGTACAAAAGATTTATATACAATTTTTACACAATTCCCTAGAGATCAGTAATACACAGAGTAGAAAGTTTTATACAGGCTGGTTAGGTGGTACTAGTACACATACAGTATTTATAATGGCATTCATTGTGTGGATGGAAGAAGACTGTAGATCCATTCATAATCAGTTCATTTAAGCACTTCAGTGCATGAGAAGTTCAGGATTTAGTCTGGCTGAAAAGTCAATGAAGTTCAGTGGATTTACAAATTACTTGAAATCATGAAGATATATAAATCTTTACATATATAGGTTCATAGTTGTTTACTAGTCTAACGACCGCAAAGGCCTTTTTAAGCCTAGCCATGCATCCCTAATCTCTGACAAGTTTTGATACCCTTGATAAGTGTAAGCAGAGTTTGGGAGATTAAATATTTACAAACAGGGGCTTGGGAGATGAACCATTTACAGGTTGCCTGTGTCTATTAGAGACATAGGTACCAAACCAGGAATGAAGTTCCTGTTCCCCATCCAATCGTTCAAGTAGCACCTGAATTGGTGTAGGTAGGAACTCTGCATCACATGGATGGGGAGCCTGTTCCATAGATAGAGTAGTCTCTGGGATACATACCTGTCTCTCCAGCAGGTCTTATTTATGTCACAGGCAAAGTTTAAGTGTTTAGAATGGGTAATTCTGGTGCTGTTTGTTTTGTGGATATGCAGGAGGTCCATCAGAGTGGGGTCTAACAATGCCCTGTATGCCAGACATAGTTCTCCCTTCAAAAGCCTGTAGGAGACAGAATACAGTGTAGGGCCTTGAGGTGGTCTACATAGCACAAATTACTTACACCCTGTATTCTTTAAATGAAGAACCTCTGTGAACGTTCCAGTTGTTGGATAAGCCTGCTTAAGTACATACCAAACGGAGCACTGTATTCAGTGATAGGTCTGATGAATGCTGAACACAGTGGAAATATTACTTCCTTGGACTTGGATGCCATACCTTTGTTTATAAGTTGTGCAACATAGAAAGATTTCTTCACTACTGTAGACATATGATGGTCAAAGGCTAGATTACTATATATGTGTGTCCCTAAGTCCCTGACTACTAATGGATGTGTTGTCAATATGATAGTTACCAGGGCTGGATGACTTCCCATAGGCTACTAGTATGCATTTCTTGGCATTTAGTTTTAGTCCATGGCTCTAGCACCAGTTGTTTGTCTATGTCATCCCTTCCTGGAGAACATTTGTGTCAGTGTGGGATTCAATGACGGCTACTAATTTGCAATCATCTGCAAATTTATACAGCCAGAGACCACTGACATTGGCCCTGACTTCAGAGAAGTAAATGCCAAAAAGGAATGGCCCAAGGACTGATCCCTGAGGGAAACCACTTGCGACCAGCCTCTTTGTATAGGTGGACTCCCCAATTCTAACTTCCTGGCTCCTGTCTGTGAGCCAGTTGGCTCTCCGCAGGGTGACATACGAGTTTGTACCAAACCTCGAGTTTATCAACAATGCCTGAGTGTGGTATTGTGTCAAATGCCTTGGCCAGGTCAAGGTAGGCAGTGTGAACCATTTTCCCCTCATCCATTGCTTTGGTTACCTTCTCAAAGAAGTCCACCAGGTTGAGTAGGCATGACCTGCCCTTGACGAAACCAAACTGGGTTGGGTCCAGTGTCTGGAGGTTTACTATATCTCTGTTGATCATTTCCATGATAATTCTTTCCATGACTTTACATATAAGACCAGTGAGACTTATGGATCTGTAGTTTCCAGGGTCTGTAGATGCCCCACCTTCGAGCAGAGGGATTACTGTTGCTTTTCTCCATTCATGAGGCACAAAGCCTGCTCAGAAGTTATGGTTAAATAGTAATTCTAGAGGCCATCATGTTTCATGCTATTTAGAAGGCATCCTGGGATACTGTCTGGACCCATTGATGCAGTGTTCTTGGTCACAAAGCATTAAGGACCTGTTCCCCACTGATAGTAGGGGGAGTTATATTTGATAGTATTTCCTGAGGGAAGGTTGAGGGGAGAGAGGGGTAAAGTTGGAGCCAAATTTATCAGTCAGGATGTTTGCTATAACTTCTGTCTCAGTATAAGTGGCTCCATTTTCAATGAGCTCTGCACACAATTGTGTACTGCCTTTGAGATTGTGGACATAGGTGAAGAATGCTTTGTGGTTGTTCTTGGCCTGGGAGGCCAAATTTACTTCAAATTTGGCTTTGGTAGACTTTATTTGACTTCTGAGTTGTTTGTTTAATTTGATACGAGTACTTTTACCCTGCTGGGTGCTTCACCTCCTAATTTTTGCCATGATTTTCTTCCTTCTATTATACAGCCTATTGAGTTTGTGATTCCACCAGGGAGGCTTGTTTTTTGAGTTAGTTCTGTACTTCTTCCTGGTGGGTACAGCTGCCTCAATGCAGCTATTAACAGGCTTGTACAGGGTTTCTGTGAACAGTTCTGCATAGGCAGCAGTGGTCTCAGGGTTTATGGCAACTTGAAATTTTTCCAGGTTACGACTTAAAAGCAGGAGGTTAAACTGGAGATCCAAGTTTTACTTTTACTTCAAAAGAGACCATTTTGTGGTCTGACCTTACCAGGGAAGACATTACAGTAGGGGGTATACAATACTTTCCCATATTAGTAAGGAGCAGATCCAGTTGGTTGCACTCTGGTTAGTATATTGGTGTGTGTGTGTGTCTATATATATATATATATATATATATATATATATATATATATATATATATATATATATATATATATATATAGACACACACACACACACCGTATTTCTTTCTAAATAAGACCTAACCAGAGAGTAAGGCCTAGCATGGTTTTTCCAGGGTGGTCATGATATAGGCCCTACCCCACAAATAAGCCCCAGTTAATATCATCAACAACACACAACGGATGTGTTGAATTATAAAATAGCATTATTGACACCCGCTGACTGAGGTTATAGTACTCTGCTTGCCATTTTCAGACCATTCAGATACCCAACTTCTTCTCTTTGCAGAAAGCCTTAAGACTCTCTCACTGGGAGTCCTCCACAATTCTTACTGTAACCCTAATCATCACTCACACTTGATGGTTGAGATCCTTGGGCCATAAGCCCACGCAGGTGTACTTCGATCGGTCAAAATACAGACAACGCGTGTAAAGCACACGCTCATGATAACGAGCAGCTGTGGTAGTGTCTTCTCTTCATAACCGGCACCATTTTGTGTTGCCACTCTGGTCGCATAAGTCTTCAATTAACCCTCTCCACCAGACAAGATGAGTGCAAAAAGAAAGAGCTATTCCGTCAAGTACAAGACAGAAATCGTGGAGGACTCCCGGGGAAAGAATCTGATGGCTTTCTATAAAGAGAAGAAGTTAGATCTCCAAATGGTCCAAAAATGGTGAGCAGCATACATTAACCTCAGTCAACAGGCCGACGAGGGAAATGCTAAGAAGTGTGTGTGGATCAGGTCGGCACCATTATTTCCTGAGTTTGAAGACATCATATGTGAGTGGACTGCTAACAGGAGAGCAAAGGCTTTGGTTGTGCGCAGGGCTGATATTCAAGCATTTGCCCTTGCAATGGCACCACAGTTAGAAATATCCCCAGAAGAATTCAAAGCATCACAACATTGGCTAGATGGCTTCCTTTAGTGATATGAACTGCCTCTAAGAAGATCAACAGCACTGTTCAAGCTGGGAAATACTGAAGTTATTAAACGTGTGCTTGTGTTCAAGTCCTTTGTTGATGGCATTGACTTTTCTAAATACCAACTCTCCAACATGATTACTATGGATGAAACTGCAGTGTCTATGGGCCAAGGATCTCAAACAACAATTGATCAGAGGGGTGCTTCATCAATCTACATTCCTACCCTGGTTACGAGAGTGCACGTGTTACCTGTATTTTGGCAATTCATCTAGATGGAAAGAAAACCCCACCTCTAATCATTAGTAAGGGAAAGAAAGATAAGATTGAACGTGTTTCAGGCATTTACATTCTTGAAACTGAAAAAGCCTGGTGCACACAAGCAGTTATAAGGAAGTAAGTCAATGTAATGCTGACACTTGTTTTGCGAGGTGGCGAAAGAGGTCTGCTAGTCTGGGATTCAGCCAGCACTCATTGCACTAAAGAAATTAAGAAATTCCTAGCACAGAGGAGAATAGATTAAATAATGATTCCCGCAAGAATGACTGCCTATCTCCAGACTCTTGATATTGCAATAAACAAGCCATTCAAGGACCATTTGCGCATGGAACTCAGTGACTACATTGAAAATAGAATGGAGAGAAATCAGCATGACCTAGCCTGCAAGAGGTTGTGACTTGGGTGAAAAATTCATGGGATAAAATCACTGATAGCTGTGTTGACAATGCACTATGAGCAGGCTACTTGGACAAGCAATGCTCATTGAAGGAGAGCTCTGTTGCTAGGCATGACAGATTGGGGCCAATGGTTCTACAGGAAATGGAGTCGCAAGAAAGTCAGGCCAAAATTCGGGGGTTGGGCACTTAAGGCAATGTTCTAGAAGAAGATGACATGACTGCAGTTGAATAACTGTGAAAGCCAAGGTGCAGATATTCTGAAGTTGAAATGTTTGTTGCACTGTTTATGTAGAATTCTCACACAACTGTCAACCCATTATTAGAGCTGTTGTCCAATAATAGAAAAGTATGAAATAAATGTCAATTTGTGTACATGAATAAATGTCAATTTTTGTACATGAAGAAATGTTGGTTTGTGTTCACTAATAAATGTCAATTTTTGTACATGAGTAAATTAACAGAGGCAGATTTTTGTACGGTGCGGGTAAATAAGGCAGCCCCTGATAATAAGCCCTAATGTGTATTTTGCTGGGAGAAAGAATATAAGACCCTCCCCGGGATTCATGAAGCTTGCTCCATGCGCCGGAGTAGCGTCGGCAATCTAGCGCCAAATATGGCCGTCGAGCGATTCAGGTAAGAGCTGTTTCCAAGTGCACTATCAACGTATGCCAGAGCTGTGCAGCTCCCGGCACATGTCTGCTAATTACCCCATGTACAGCAGTGTAGCATTCAAATGAAAGGTATATAGTGATTCATGAAGTGGTGCAGGCGTAGCGTAAGCATGCAGAAATGTAAACAAAAAAAAAAAAAACGGTTTACATTTTTTCAAACAGAACATCAGAGCCACGAAAGCGGACCAAACGTACGTATTACAATGTTAAAATATGCCAACGGCTAAATATACAGCCAATGGCATAAAAAAACACGCACAACACATAAAAAATAACATTTAATGTCATGGCCGCACTAATGCAAAGTACAGCCGCAGTGCATGGGTGCACAAACGGGAACACAAGAAAAATATATTTAGATGTCATAAAACTGCAATGTAACACAAATCATGATTTCGCCATAATAGTCAATGGTACGCATGCTACACCACAACCAAGGCGCAAGCGTTGCTAAGGGTCTGTGATAATGTTCCACGCGGTAACTAGGAATTAGTAGTCAATGCCATGCAAATGAGTCAAGTAATACTGAATCGCAAACGTCCCGCCAGCGTAAGAATGCACCACACGGTGCAGCGGTACAACACCGAGGAGTGGCCTGGAAGTAAACATGACATCATGAGAGGTGTGTACCACCATAGCTGTAAACACATTGGAGCACTGGTAATCCGGGTAGGCGCTACATAAACCGCAAGGGATTCCCCTCCAACTGCCAGGTTGTGTGCAATGCCCAGGGCATTATCATGGATGTGTGTGCTGGTAGTCCTGGAAGCTACACGACTCCCACATGTGGCATGCCTCACAGCTGTTATCAGGTATTTGTTAGGGGGGACATCCCATATGGCCACCTGGTGGGGGATGCTCGCTATACACTGCAACCATGGATGATGACCCCCATCAGAAATGCACACAGAGCCACGCAAGAATGCCATAATGAGGCACACGCAGAAACCAGAATCATCATAGAGCACGTGTTTGGGATGCTGAAATCACGGTTCCGTTGCTTGGACATATCTGGTGGAGCCTTGCAGTACTCTCCAGGAACGTGTGCCCACATCTTTATAGTATGTGCCATGCTACACAATATGATCCTGCGGAAACAGCTGCAGCAGGGATAGAATGGTGAAGGCCCTCACAGCCCACCACCATTGCCAAGGGACCCACAGGCACAGGGGGGCTCAGACCACGAACACCCTGTGCTAGCCCCAGTAGGCAAGATGGAGGCGTGCCCACTATGCCCATGCCTTGGCAAAGAGAGAGCATATAGCATACACACTGACAGTGTAGGCACTCTTGGACTGATAAACTTCTCCACCTGCACACACAGCAAACATGGATGCCACACACACACGGGCACCTGTAAATTGTCATGTATAGGTGGTCTACTGTGTGCATCCTACATAGGTAGCCCTCAACTACTGTACACACAACCGCCATTGTCACAAGTTAAGTCAATACCTGAACAGTATATTAAGCTATCAGCATGTGTCCATACTGTATGTACAGGTTCATAGATACAAAGGTAGGTACATGCCCAACCGCCGAGGCCACTCATAAGCACAGGCAAAATGTGTCTGCTGTCCCCACCCCATCGATCAACTAACTGTCCCTCTGTGGAGCAGAGCCACTTGCGGGATCCCTGGGGTGTAGCTACTGTTCACCACTCACTCTGCAAGGATTCCCCGGAGTGTTAATGAGGGGTTTTGTATAATGTAATCAGGGATGTGTTTCCAAATAATGGGGAGTATCCCTGACAGGAATCTTCACAGATGTGTACATGTTACATAGTATACCTTAAACACAGCTTACATATATAGGTAGCTCTCCACAGAATAATAAACATGTGGAACTCACAACCGCTGAAATGTGCATTCATCACCCTTGCAATAGCAGTGCCTGCTCTGAGAGGTAAGATATCACTGCCAGGATTAGAACATGCAACCTTATACACATTCATCACAATAACATACCACTAAGCTACCTGAGATGTACCAATGGCAGCTGTGTATACTGACAGGATAAAACACAAAAGGTAGGAATGTGTTGAAATAGGACAAACCGGCATGTACACAATGAAAGGTGTATGTTTTATATATATATATATATATATATATATATATATATATATATATATATATATATATAGAGAGAGAGAGAGAGAGAGGGAGAGAGATATATGTCGATATATGGGGATATATATATATATATATATATATATATATATATATATATATATGTATGTGTGTGTGTGTGTGTGTGTGTGTGTAGATATATAGATAGGTTAACAACATCTACATAACCATGGAGGTACATATAAATGGGATACCTACCACACACCAAATGCTTTACATACCGATGCACGTAATCCCGAGGCTTAAGGTCCGAAAGAACACAGTACCAAAACACCAGATGCGCGAGGTGTAATCTCATGATGTTAATGGACAGTTAGTCAGCGCTTCTGGTGTTGCGGTTTGGGAAGGTTACTGTGTGTATGTGTGTATCTTAGGGCTGTAGTGTGTGTAAGTGCGTGTTCTGTGTGTGGTGTGTGTTGCTGGGGGACTGTAATATGTGGTTGTGGGTTAGCTTTGTGCATCTGTTTGTGTGACCTAGGATGTAGAATATTAAAGTAGGGGGTGGTGTGTGGGGCGCAGACACCTACATGGGGTGTGTAGGGGGGCTTGGCAACCTGCTCATACATAGTGTAGGATGGTTTGTTTGGATGTGTTGGGTAGCAGTGTGTCTGTGTTTGCATGTGTGTGTTCCATGTTCGTGTTACCTTCGTGACTTACTGTTGATGTCGGTAATGTGGGGTATGGGAGTCTGTTCCCGGGACTGTGTGCATCGGAACACTGTGGTTTTGGAATTCCATAGGTCTCCCATATACAGCGGTTGACGTGTTCACATATGTGTATAACATAGACCATAGCAATCACACATTCCGCCACTACCAACCTTTATGAACAAAGGATATGGAGAGTATATGCCTATACACCATTACAAATATGTGCTATGGACATGAGCCAATGATAGTGTTTCCACCTGTTCCACTTTGCGAGGTACACTCCCTCTTTGGGCAGTTGTGTCCTGACCAAATATATTAAACGTGGCAAATGTCCTGGGATTGTGGGACATAATTATGTCCAATATGTACTGTAATAGTTGCATACAATAGTTATTTCTGTATCTAAAGTACCTACATAGTACAGGAAACAGGATAAGCCACTAAACTGCTACAAAAATAAGCTTATAATTAGGCAAGAAGGAAATTTCTATCCCTGGTACTGACTGTGGGTTTGTGTCGGCCTGTAAAATCAGATGTGTGTCCCGAAAAGGACCCACTATGAACATATGAAAAGGTGGCAACCCTAGCCAAAGAGGGGCAGTCACCAACACAACTACAATGACTGCAAATACCTATGACAGAAATACACAGCTATCATGTAGCAACACGTTATTACATTCAGATGTATTACTGAAGGGATTCAAGGACTAACATCACCTGCATGCTATACAGGAACCACATAACAGTGCCTTAATGAATCAGCCTGCAAATACCATTGTATTAGTCCACAAAAGGATAGGTGTTCAAATAGGGAAGGAACCCTCTTGCACATAGCGACTATGTATAAAAGCAGTTCCTACACACCTGCATTTGCTAAGTACACCCACCAGCATCACCCCCACACCCAAACATATTACAATACAAACTGTAATAACATCACAAATCATTCACACACTGTACGACATCTGCAGAAGCCTTAACATACCTTCTCAGAGACACACTAACATGGCCCTAACTGAAATAGCGGCTGTTATACAATGGAACAGCTGCTGATGTAATAGGGTTTGTTTGCACTAATCCCAATTCAGAGGGTTGTGTGTACACCAGGATGTGTTAGCAATTAGTGAGCAACAGCACAGTATGCTACACTTGTACACCAAATCAAGGATGTCTGGTGAGCACACTGTACACCACATAACAGTTCATGCATAGCCATACGGCCTTGAGCTGGACAAACATCCTTGCCAGACTTAAACATCTGCAGAAGTATCAGGTACAAACAAATCCTGCATAAGTAGCACTGTTCTGAAATATAACAGCTGTACTCACATGTAGAACTAAATCGTCTAGCCATTACACACAGTCCACGGGAGTCATGAAGCTAATATATCTCTGTGTGTCTCTATATAGCTGTGGAAATATATCGCTATAACACATCTAGGCCGTCTCCCTCAAAAGTAAGGCAAATGGACAACACCCAAAAGGAGTACTCACATATACACCACTGTTGCCATGGTATTGGCTAGTAGAGTAGCTGCACAGCTGATGTGCATCCAATTAACTACTTTTGAACAGCAATTGCTGGACAGGGTACCACATGTTACCGATATGTAACTAGAAAAGGATGTGTTATCACAATTCAAACCATCCGTATATACCAGCGGAATATTACAAATAACACTGAAACAGAAACCAAAAAGGATTGAATCTACTGTTAACGATACGTCGGGTTACTAATAAGGTATGTAGAACAGTCAGTATGTCTGTGTATGTAGTACTATTCTGTAGTATTTAAAGTGCACGCAATCCATATAGTGGAAACAGTTATCTTGTAGTGATGTATTGTTGAGTATAGTCACACTTGTAGTATTTGTGTGTACTGCTGTACGTCACAAGGCAAACATCGCATACACCACAAGGGATGCTATATAAGGGCTTTGAACAGAAATACTCCTCACCAGCTGACGTCAGTGGCAGGGTTGGTTCAACAAGTATGTGCTATAACAGGGGATAGTATATTTATTTTATTTATTTATTTATTTATTTATTCAGTTTGATTACCGAGGAGGTCCTCTGGGCTGGGGAGCCCATTTTCAGTGGAGGCCTGGGGAGAAAAGCTCCACAGTAAGTTTATTAGATACATGTTTTTCAATCATAGTAAAAAATACAAAGTAAAAAAAAAATACAAACAATATGGTTCAATCTCCAAAGCAGTAAACAATCAATACAATTACAATTAAGTTTAGGAGAAAATGAGTATACAGTGAAATAGTTGGAAGTAATAATTAGTCATGAGAAACAAATAAGTAATTGCGAGTGGGGTAAGGAAGGGGAGAGGTTAGCCAGGAGTGAAGGGAGAGGAGGGTTTGAGACACAAGGATGGAAGAGTGCAGTTACATTTCCTGTTTAGGAAGAAGTAAGAATGAAGTTGAGATTTGAAGTTATTGAGGTTCTTGCAGGACCGTAGAAAGGAGGGCAGAACGTTCCATTTTTTTGCTAGGGTACAGGATATGAGAAGCTGGCCTGCTGAGCGCTTAGGTTTATGGATGGTAAGCAGATTTTGGTGAGAAGGTCTAAGAGGTCTAGGAGGGGAATATGGTTGCAGTATGTTGGATAGTGTGGGGCAGTTTGATGGTTGGAATAATAATTTGTGGACTGTGGTTAATTGATGAAAGTCAAGAAGGTTGGGGAGTTCAAGCCAGTTTAGGGAGTGAAGGGAATTGCAATGGTTAGAGGAGGATTTGGCACTGGTGGCAAATCTAGCAATTTTGTTGTAGCATATCTCTAGTTTGGAGGTAAGTGTGGAAGATAAGTTAGAGAAAAGGGGAGAGCCATATATGAGAGGGAAGAAGATAGGTAGAGGCAAGAGTTAGCCTAGAGGAAGGAGAGAGGAAGTGGTTGTTTCTGTAAAGTAGGCCAAGTTTTATGTGTGTTTTTTTGATATTCTGCTGAATATGGGAGTTAAATTTTAGCTGATTGTCTATAGTGACACCGAGAGGTTTGGCAGAGTGTACAATCTCTATTTGTGAGTTGTTAAGGCTGGTGATATGAAGGAAGTTTTCATCTAGAGGGGAAGATTTGGAAGGGGAGAATAGAAGGATCTTGCTTTTTTTGGCGTTAAGAGACAGGTGGTTTAGGAGCATCCAGTTTTCAGTGGTAGAGAAGGCATTTTGAGTCAGAGATTGGAGCTCAGCTAGGTTAGTGGTGCTGTAAATCAAAGTGGAATCATTGGTGTATTGGACAATTTTGGAGTAGAGAATGGCTTTATGGAAGTCATTAATAAAGATATTGAATAGCAAAGGGCCTAGTATGGAACCTTGAGGTACTCCAGTGGGAGGAGGGAGGAAAGAGGAAGTGGCTTGGCCCCATTTCACTGCTTGGGACCTATTAGAAAGATAGCTGGAGAACCAAGAAAGGGTTTCTTGGGAAAGGTTAAGGTTAGAGAGATGATGTAGGAGGTGGGTATGGGAGATAGTATCAAAAGCTTTAGATAGGTCCAGCAGGATGGAAGATACTAAATGACCAGAGTCACGGGCTGAATTGACAGTATGTAAGAAGGAGAGAAAGGCAGAGTTAGTGCTATGTCCTGGGCGGAAGCCATGTTGGGTGGGGGAAAGTAGTTGGTATTTGGTAAGGAATGGTAAGAGCTGTAGATGGATGCATTTTTCAAGAATTTTGGAGATAGGGGAGAGGATGGCTATAGGGCGGAAGTTGGAGACATTGTTATTTTTGCAACCCTTGTGGAGTGGGAAGATATATGCAGTTCGCCAAAGTTTGGGAACGTAAGATTCGAGTATAGATCTATTGATCAGGATACTGACAGGCAGAGCTATAGCATCTGAGGCTATTTTTAAGAAGGAGGATGGAATGCTATCAGGGTCATTGGAGCAAGGCTTTAGTTTGTAGAGGAGTTTCTTTATTAGGTTGGCGGAGACAGGTTTAAGTTCAAAATTAGGGTGGTGAGGGGAGAGAGGGGAGGAGGGTTATTGTAGGTAAAGGTCTTAGTAATCTCAGCTATGGAGGAGATGAAAAAGGTATTGAATAGTGTGGCAATTTCTGAGTCAAATTTGCTAGTGTCAAGACAGGGGTTGTTTTTTGTTTCAGGCCTTAAGAGGGAATTAATAGAGTTCCAGAATTGCTTAGGATTTCTAGTATGATTTTCTTGTAGTTTTAAGTAGTATGACTTTTTGTCTCTAATGACTTGTTTTTTTGGCTAGGTTTCTCAACTGTTTATATTTTAGTAATGTATCAGGTTGGTTATTGCGGAGGTAGATTTTCCAGGTTTTATCTCTTTGCAGCATGGTGTTTTTTGTGTCTTTGGTGAGCCAACGAGATGTTTTAGTTTTAACTCTTTCATTTCTTATTGGGGCCAGGGAGTTAAGGATTGTTAGGAATGTTGAATTAAAGTAGTCAAAGGCTTTGTCTAGAGGAAGAATTTTTAGGGGGTTCCAGTTGGTTAGCTTGAGAGAATCAGTGAAAATAGTGGGGTTAAAGTTAGTAAGGTTGCAAGTAGGAATGTATTGACGGAAGTGTGAGGACGAGGGAGTACCTCGAATGGTGAAGGCAGGGATGTGGTCTCCTAGAGAGTCAGGAATGACTCCTGAAGTTATGGTTTTGTTAGGATGAGTTACTAGGATCCAGTCAAGTATGGAGCCAGGGGGTAGGTTTTATTAGGTCTAGTAATGAAGGTGGTAAGTTCAGTAAAGGTGAATAGGTTAATTGTTGATGTTGGATTGGGGTTATTGATTTTCCCCAGTCAACATTTACATCACCTAGAATGTAGGTTTCTAGTTTAATGTTGGATGAGGTCCAGGAGAGAATGTTTTCTAGGGTGTTAGTGTTATTGCCAGGAGGAATGTAGAGGGAGATGATACAGATGCTTTTATGGATGTTTAGTTTTAATAGGCCAATAACAAGTTCAACATTTGAGAAAGAAGGGATATGGTTGGGATATGGAGTGATGGATAAGTAGTTGGAGTAGACTAAAGCTACACCACCACCCAGGGGCGGCTCGTGGCATCGGGCTGCCGGACTGCAGCCCCCTAAAAATAAAAAATAGAAAAAAAATTATTTTTTGAAATTTCACGGACTTCGCACATGCGCACACAGTAGTCCCGAGTACTGTCGGTCTATGCACATGCTCAAGGCAGTCCTCATAGGGGGACACAAGGAGACGTCTGTGCACTTTTAAAGTGCACAGACTCCCTCAGATTATGGGTCACATCCAGACTGCAAGAGCAGCAGTCAGGACAGTCTCATCGTCGGGAAGGAGCTTTGGGATCTCATCGGGCTTTGCTTGGGATCTCACAGGTCTTTGGAGTATTGCGCAGGAAGGATGTACATTAGCTGGATATATTCAGGTAAGTGTATGGTGCTTTTTACTTTTATTTTACAATGTTTATACTGGATTGTGTGTGTGTATGGTGCTTTGATGTTTATACTGGATTGTGTGTGTATGGTGCTTTGATGTTTATACTGGATTGTGTGTGTATGGTGCTTTGATGTTTATACTGGATTGTAAGTGTATGGTGCTTATGCTTTACAATGTTTATACTGGATTGTAAGTGTATGGTGCCTATGCTTTACTGTGTGTGTGTGTGTGTGTGTGTAAATGCCCCAGGTGCTCATGGTGGTGTGGTAGGGAATACCTCAGGTTTGAACCCTGTACCCTGTATGCAGGTGTTAAAGACTTGAGTTCCCTACCCACCACCATTTGTAAAAAAATTGCAGATTTTTGCCTCATATTCGATCTGATCTGTTCCTCATAATATCTGTGGTTTGTAAATGTTGCAATGCTTGATATTTGATGGTGTAGTAGTAGCATTGTTGCCTCACAGCTGCAGGCTCTCAGGTTTGATTCTTGGCTGGGGTTCCTTCTTTGTGGGGTCTGTATCTTCTCCCTGTGTTTGTGTGGGTTTGCTTTTGTGTCCTCCCATGTTACAAAGACATGTCTGCATTATTTCTTCCTGGGCCTCTGCTGAAGATTGTTTATTTGTTCCAAGTCAGACTGTCCTGATTAAAAAATGTTAAATAAAATTGACAGACATTTGAATTTCAGACTTAAGGGTTTCTGAATGTTTAATTCCTTGCATATTTGATGGTGCAGTGGTAGTATTGTTGCCTCACAGCTGTAGGTTTTCTGGTTTGATTCTTGGTTGGGGTGGCTTTTGTGTGGAGTCTGCATCTCTTCCCTGTGTTTGTGTGGATTTGCTCTGGTGCCCTGCCATTTTACAAAGACGTGTCTGCAGTATTAATCCCTGCATCTCTGCTGAAAATTGGTTTTGTTCTGTCCGCAGTAAAATTGACAGGCATTTGAATTTCAGACTTCAGGTTTCTGAATGTTTAATTCCTTGCATAATTGATGGTGCAGTGGTAGTATTGTTGCCTCACAACTATAGGTTTTCTGGTTTGATTCTTGGTTGGGGTGCCTTCTGTGTGGAGTCTGCATCTCCTCCATGTGTTTGTGTGGATTTGGTCTGGTGCCCTGCCATTTTACAAAGACGTGTCTGCAGTTTTAATCCCTGCTGAAAATTGGTTTTGTTCTGTCCGCAGTAAAATTGACAGGCATTTGAATTTCAGACTTCAGGTTTCTGAATGTTTAATTCCTTGCATAATTGATGGTGGAGTGGTAGTATTGTTGCCTCACAGCTATAGGTTTTCTGGTTTGATTCTTGGTTGGGGTGGCTTCTGTCTGCATCTCCTCTCTGTATTTGTGTGGATTTGCTCTGGTGCCCTGCCATTTTACAAAGACGTGTTTGCAGTATTAATCCCTGCGTCTCTGCTGAAAATTGGTTTTGTTCTGTCCGCAGTAAAATTGACCGGCATTTTAATTTCAAACTTCATGTTCTTCAGAATACATAGTAGCACAACCTTTTTTTTAGCAATTTTCTAAGTTTATAAGATGAATATTTTAAATTTGTCCCTATTTTTGGGACTGTATTCCCCCATTATTGGCTTCATCCAGGTTTTTGTGCTAAGGTTGACAGCTATGGCAATAATTGAATTCACTGAATATGTTTGAGGGCTGTATTCCCTCATTACTGGGTTTGTCCAGGTGTTTTGTACTAAGAGGTTGACAGCTATGGTGAGAACTGAATTCACTAAATGATAGCCATTTAAGTTTCAGTCTTCCTCTCTTTTACAAAGCAGCTGATGTGGCGTAGTGGTATGTTACTCTGACTGTTTTCTGCTCAGGGACCTTGGCAGTAAAATATATGGTGGCAACACAACATTTTATTCTAGCAACTTTCCAAGATTATACAAGCAATGTTTAATGTGTCCCTGTTTTTTGGGCTTTTGACCCCCCCCCAATACATTTTGGCTTTTTCCAGTTTTCTTGAGCTGCGAAGTTGAGATGCCGTTGAGTATTGAGTAGATTTTACAAGGAGCTGAGAGCTGCAGGGAAATAGAAGTTTAGCGCTTTGCCTAGTTAATACTATAGCACAACAGGTTGTGTACTTGCTTTTGATGCAGAAGGCTGTGGGTTCTACTCCCACAAAGGGTGGATGCTGCCGTACTGGGAATGTTATCCTCGGTGAAGATACTAACTATGAGTTCGTTATCAGTTTGCCATCCATTTCCTCTTGCAATATTATTACTAGCTTATCATTTTTTTAATGTAATTGCAATATTATTACTAGCTTATCATTTTTTTAATGTAATATAGGCAATTTATTCCTCAGGGGCAACAGACACTTTATTTTTCGATGAAACCATGAAATATAAAGGTGATTGCTAGCAGCAACATCTTCATTAGTTACAGATTTCTTTAATGTGGAATTATTTAGATGACTTACTTCAGAGATTGTGCATATTTACTGATAATGGACTGTAGAATTGTGCATATTTACTGATAAAGGTGGACTGTAGAATTGTGCATATTTACTGATAATGGTGGACTGTAGAATTGTGCATATTTACTAATAATGGTGGACTGTGGAATTGTGCATATTTACTAATAATGGTGGACTGTAGAATTGTGTATATTTACTAATAATGGTGGACTGTGGAAGTCTGAGTAGACTTTTTATGATAAATGTTCTCAACTGGGCAGTTTTGCCATTATGGGTGCATATGGTTTGTTTCATTGCTTACTGGAAAAAATGTTCAAAACAAATTTAAAACACCCTCTAACAAGTGTACTGTATTGTACAAGGAATATAATTTTAGTACAATGAGGAAGGTGTATCAAAGAGCACATGTATGTTTCATATGCAAGGGGCCTATGATTCATAATCAGCCCAAAATTAATCTTTATCTGCCACTGGCAAAATGTATTTTCTTTGAATGTGGGTTTCAATGCTGTTTCAATGAATGTGAGTTTCAAGGGCAGAGAAGTTTTAATGCTAAGTTTTCATTGTGAGACTGCATTGCTTTGTTTAACAGATGACTTAGTGTTTGTGCTGTAAAATACAAAATAAAACTTTCAAATGAAGTCCAACTCATCATAGAAGTAAAGCAGTATGCACATTAGTGTTTATGGTAAATGGAGTGAAATAGCCAAGTATAATGGTTCATTGGAATGGCTGCAGAGGCTCCATTCAACCATTATTTTGTCAGGGGGGAAGGGCAGCAAACTCAGACAGGCCCAGCTGAACTATACCTCCCAACTGTCCATATTTTCAAAGAATGAATAGATTTTTATTTCTTATTTTTGGTTTGTTGTTCATAAAATTTGTAGTTTTAATTCCTAAATGATTTGCCAGAAGTCACTCAATAATAAGTTTCAGACTTCATAACCTTCAGAAAAATGCATGTTAAAGTAAGAGCTGTTCTATCAACTGTCTCAATTTATACAAGAGCAATTTTTAGTACTGTTTATATGTGCCCCCAATATATTTGGCCTTGTTCAGATTTACTGCATTAACAGGTTTGAGAGGTACATGCAAATAAATTGCTTTAAAAAATTAGGCATAGCCAACCTCTCAACTGTCCCCAAATTTTGGCTCAAAATGTTGCTCTTCCCCCTAATAATCCCTCCGCAAAATAGCAATTTTGGAAGAAAACATGGAGGGTTTACAATTAAGAAATAACTGTAATAATCAAAGTTATAGATTACTTGAAATGCATGTAGATTCTTTTATATTTTGTCAGCTGCTCAAGGTAGCGGTACTAATATTAAAGTGTCCCTTCTTTGACAGGTAGCAGCTGTATTGTGTGTCTATTTTATATTTTTGCATCACATTTTTGGTCCATTTTTCATAAAATTGTGTTTTTTTGGCAAATTAGTGACAAATCATTAAAGACTGAAGTTAGAAAATGACAGACATTTGAGTTTCAGATTTTATACCCTTCAGAAAATTCATACTAATGCAAGACCTATTCTATTATCTTTCTAAGTTTATTAGAGCAATATTTAAAAATTGTCCTTATTGTTGGGCCTTTGTCCCACTTCTGTGTATGGCTTTGTCCAGATTTCTTGCTCTTGAGGTTGACAGGTATGACAAATGTGTCAGGGCCATCACAGTCAGCCAGAGAGATTTCAAATTGTGACATACTTGTTGCACCCCACTCCCTCATGTAGTGACTCTGGATGTGTCCAAGCAAGGCAAGGAGTAGTTGTATCTACCTTGGATGGGGAGGACACACTGCATAAGTACTACAGTGGCTTTTCATCTGTCCTTGATTTTGCAGAATGGTCTGGTTTCTGTCATATTTTGTACTGTTGATTTATGCTTATTACTCAGATTTATGCTTATTACTCAAAGTGCCTGTTGCTCTGTGTTTTTAAGTAGCAATGCTTTAATGACCATAAGGTAAGCTTGTCTGAGATCGTAAGATGCAAGTAAGCTTTAATAAGCATACTGTTAAAGAATTGCCAACATTGAAAGCCTTTCTGTTGTTGCCATGCAGAGAATACTTGACTAGATAATGTATAAGCCTTGGGTATTAAAGGACAGGATTCCATTATTTTAAAAGCTCATTACACTTGTTGGAGACTTCCAGTCATCTCTACAGACTTTACCCGTAAACTAAACAGAATGCCAATCATGTGTGGTCCATAACCTGTACAGTAATCCTTTAAGCAATGTATCTTGAGCTTGTTTCTTGTTTGCTTTTCATTTTTACTTTTATCATGTTTTCCCCATGAAACAAGTTGTCAGGCAGCAGGTCTTTTTTGGATAAGAAACATTTTTACAAGTGGGGGCATCACATAGATTTCTACTTTCAGCATGTTACTTGGTACTTTAATAAAGCTGAATATATTATAATTAGAACTGCAGTGCAAGGAGAAGTGGTTTGAGTTGAGTGCTTCTGGTTTTTCTTATACTTGATTTTGACTGGCATTCCAGTAATGTATTTAAAAAGTAATTTATTTTTTCATGCCTCACAACCTTTTGTTTCCATCTAGATATTAAGTAAGCTGTCATGCAGCCAATGCATTGAAATATTTTTATTCTTCTACACTTATTTTTGTCTTGATTGGACTTTCATAATGATGGTTTGCCACCTAGGGCAGCGTATTTAATTAAAATTATTTTTTTGTGGTTTTGTGCATAGCTCCTCCCCTTTCTGGTTGACCACACCCCCTCCCTTTGACCCCACCCATTCAGCTGTCTCCTGCAGCCCCCCTGTGATTTGAAGTCACCAGCCGCCACTGCCACTACCTCTTTTACTTGGGCGGTCAGATCGGAGAGAATGAAATCCGGGTGGTGGAAGGAATTCAGAATCATTTATATGAGGTTTTAGCCAGGTTTCAGAGATGGCTAATATATCTGGTTGGTTGTGATTGAACCAGGCATGAAAGAGGGTTATTTTATTTGGTAGGCTTTGGGCGTTGATGGTGAGGAATTTGAGGTTTTTATTAGGGGATTTGTTGTTGCAGCTGTGGAGATATGTTTGAGAGGAGTTGGGACCAGGATTGGGGTGGATATCGCCGGCTAAGTGAAGGAAAGAGGTGAGGGGAGAAAGTTTGCTGTGTTTTGATTTGGGTAAAGGAGTTGGGTAGAGTTTTAGTTTGAGTTTAAAGTCATTAGTTGAGTTTGGGAACAATTTTATTTTTAGGAGGAGGATAGGCTGGGAGGGAACTAGGGAGGCTGCAATATTGTGATAGTGGGATGTAAGGAAGTTGTGAGGTGGAGTAGGGGAAGAGAGTAAGTAAAGATGAGTATAAGAGGTTGCATGGTAAAGAGGTAGTAGAAGGAAGAGTAATGTAAAGGAGGTAAGGATTGAAGCATGGGGGAAGGGCATGGTTAGTTGGGGATGAAAGAGAAGTAGAAGAGTATAAGGTGATATTTGTTAGGTAGGGGGTGTGGCAAAGATAGTCAGGTGGAGTGGAGGAAAGGGTGGGGGAGAGGAGTAAGAGGATTGGTTGGTGTAGTGGGAGGGATTAGCAGGAGGGGGAATAAATGTAGGAACACTGGGGGTGGGTGGAATTTGGGGGTAGGGTAGGGGAGCGGAGTGAGCCCGCAGGGCGAACGGAGTGGGTAGAGCCAAAGGATGGACAAGCACAGTGAGAAAAACAATCTGTAGCTGTAAAAGACTACAGAAGAGAGGTAAGTGTAGCTAAAGAGAATTAAGAATCTAAACCAGAAAAAAGGTAATAGTGGACAAGGGTAGGTGTATGTGAGGTGAGACAGTAAAGGATAGGAAAGAACACTGTAAGAAGAGCTATAGGTAAAAAGGTCTTGCTACATTCTTAGTCAAGGGATTAATAGTAAGAAGACAAGTAAATTAAACACGAACTAGTAAACCAACACAGCCGAAACGGAGCAGGAAAAACGGTACTTCAAACGACCAAAAATATAAGGAAATTTATTAAAGTTTGTTAAAATAAAGCGCTTTTCATCTGGTTTAATGACACAGACTTCTTCAGACAATTACTTCTAAAAAAGGCTTGCTATATATACACACAGTTACAAGGAGAGCCCAATCAACAGGCAAAAAGCAATTAAACAATTAAGCAATGAACTACTATGAACTGTTTTTTAAAAAGGCAGCCACAAATTCATAGCAGTAACAAAAAGTGATGCGTTAGCATTTGTTACTAAAACTATTTTGTCAAAACCACACCTATTAAATTAATATAACTTTGACTAAAGAAAAGCTAAAGACAAAAATGTAATTATATAATATTGACTATAAGAAACAGTAACAAATTACAAATGTTTAAACATATTTAAAAGTAATGACATTATAAAAGGCTTAAGTGAATAAAAAACTAAAAATTAAAAAAATTAGTAGGCACACAAGCATTTACCAGGATGAAAAGTCTACTAACAATAGACCTGTACAAACAAACTTGTCATCTACATAAACTCTTGATTTTGAAAATACTGCTTATTGAGCAATTTCATTGAGACCAGGGGCGTTGAAGGCATTAAGTCTAATCTGCCAAGGCAGTTCTAATTCCTCTAATTTAAAACCTGTTGGACCACCTATTTCACTTGCTATAACCTGCTCAATAAGCAGTATTTTGAAAATCAAGAGTTTATGTAGATGACAAGTTTGTTTGTACAGGTCTATTGTTAGTAGACTTTTCATCCTGGTAAATGCTTGTGTGCCTACTATTTTTTTATTTTTTTAGTTTTTTATTCACTTAAGCCTTTTATAATGTCATTACTTTTAAATATGTTTAAACATTTGTAATTTTTTACTGTTTCTTATAGTCAATATTATATAATTACATTTTTATCT
This sequence comes from Protopterus annectens, assembly GCF_019279795.1. Classification (NCBI taxonomy): domain Eukaryota; kingdom Metazoa; phylum Chordata; order Ceratodontiformes; family Protopteridae; genus Protopterus; species Protopterus annectens. The sequence goes on from NC_056734.1 coordinate 96,400,933, forward strand.
TTAGCTTTTCTGAAGTCAAAGTTATATTAATTTAATAGGTGTGGTTTTGACAAAATAGTTTTAGTAACAAATGGTAACGCATCACTTTTTGTTGCTGCTATGAATTTGTGGCTGCCTTTTTAAAAAACAGTATGTAGTAGTTCATTGCTTAATTGTTTAATTGCTTTTTGCCTGTTGATTGGGTTCTCCTTGTAACTGTGTGTATATATAGCAAGCCTTTTTTAGAAGTAATTGTCTGAAGAAGTCTGTGTCATTAAACCAGACGAAAAGCGCTTTATTTTAACAAAGTTTAATAAATTTCCTTATATTTTTGGTCGTTTGAAGTACCGTTTTTCCTGCTCCGTTTCAGCTGTGTTGGTTTACAAGGGATTAATAGTATCAGATTACAGACCAATGTAGGGGTATAGTGCCACCTAGTGGTAAATAAGAGAAGTGGCAGCAGGGAATAAAATATCCAATATAAAGTCTAGTGAGGGAAAATAGGAAAGTAAAGTTTGCAAAATTTGGGTAGAGCAAAGGGTACGAGCAGGCTGCGGTTGGCTGCTATCTCCCGGGAGCAGTATGTAATAGTAAGATAGCAAGGGAAAAAAAATATAATAGTGACATTGTCCGGTATATGTTGATATATTGTAACTGTAGCCATATGAATGGGTGTAATACAGAGAATAACATGTGGAAGGTTGGGCCACTGTGCAAGTATGTTTTGCATTGTGGAATATTGTGCCAATAACTGTGTAATGTACAGTATTGTAGGCAAATATGTATTACAAGCTACATAGCATTACTGTAATGGTAGGCAAACATTAGTTATGTCAATTGGCATTTACAATACACAATAACAGGATACATATGTCTTTTAGTGAGCCGACAGTTTATCAACATGATAGCAAAGTAAAATGGAAGAGCTATTTAACTATCCATGCACATAAGACATGTAATAAGTGCAAAGGTAGGTACTAGGCTGTTTTACCAAGGGTATCTGTAAGCCTAGCTAGCATGTGTTGTCTTTTGCCACCCCCATAGATTGGTTCCCTGTGACTCTGAATGGCAGAGCCAATTGTGCCTCTGTCCAGCAAAGCCACTGCAGTGATCCCCGGTTACATGTCTGTCTCCCATCCACACGGTAAGGTTTCCCTTGAAGAGTGCTCATGAGGGGCCCTGCCTGATTTACATTGGAATCACACTGCAAAGCATAGGGAGTGTCCGTGTCAGGAATCTATCCGTTCAGCATGTCCTACTCATTGTTGTGGTTAGGTGTATATCCCTAGAGCATGTGACTCTCAGGGGCTTCTCTTTAGGTAGAGCATATCCAGCAATACAGGGTTGGACATGGGCCTTGTATGTCAAGCAGAAATCACCTGTGAGTATGCGGTATGCAACTGAGTACAGCTGGAGTTTCATAGGTTGGGTTGCATGGGTCATCTGTTTGAGACCAGTAATCCTCTTGGTGTGGTACTGGTGTGGTCTTCCAAGCTGTTGCAGTTGTCTTGTAAGGTATATCCCAAATGGGGTGTTGTATTCTTTTATGGGTCTGATATGACATGTGTAGAGTCACAATGGCCCCTCTGATCTGGATGAACCCATTAGAGATTAGGGGGGCCATGTAGAAGGATGTTTCCGAATCCCGTATTACCTTTTTTGCATGTAGGGAACTAGCACCTATGTGGTAGTCTGCGGGTAATTAGTTATATCCAAAGGGGATGACTATGTACTTTTAGGCATTCAGCTTGACACCGTGATATTAACACTAGGTATCCGTCTCAGTGCAACCCTTCCAGAGGGTGTCTGTAACAGCTGGGGAAACAGTTATATCCCCTAGTTTGCAGTCGTCTGCAAACCTTTTCAGCCAAAGCCCTCCTGTGCTTGTCTGTACGTCAGAGAAGTATATACCAAACATGAGGGGTCCTAGGACTGAGCCCTGGGGGATGCCACTTGTAACTGGTATACAGTCGGACCTAGAGTATGCAACTCCTACTGTGCGTGTTCTGTCCGTGAGCCTCTTTGCAAACCATCACATGACGTACGGGTTAATGTTCAGGTGGATGGGTATGTTGATAATACCAAAAGGAGGAATGGTGTTGAAAGCCTATGAGAGATCTAGGTAGGCTGTGTGGACCTCCATACCCTCATCTAATGCCTTGGTAACTGTCTCTAAGAAGCCCACCAGGTTTAGGAGGCATGGTCTAGCCTTAACAATGCCAAACAGAGAGGGGTCAAAGGTTGGGAGGTACCCAATGTCTGTGTGACAGTGATCCATGATGTGCACCATAGCCTTGCAGACCAGGCTAGTCAGACCTATAGGGAAAAAGGTCCCGTGGTCCATTGTGGCGCCACCTTTGTGGAGTGAGATAACTGTTGCTGTGTGCCATTCAGGGGGCACTATGCCCGATATGAGGCTATTATTGAACATGGTGCATAGGTGAGGAGGCAGTATGATCCAAAGTTCATGTAAAACGCAGCCTGGGATGTTGTCAAGTCCCATAGATGCTGTGATATTGCCTTCAGAGTGTGTAGCTTTGAGAGGGATCTGACAGGATGTTGCCAGTATCAATTGTTTCTGTAATGTTCGTGCCTTTGTGCTGTAACTCAGAGCAGATCTGGTTGTTGACATTGAGGCTCTGTGGTTGTTATTGGTATTAGTTGCGTTATAGTTTTTGTAGCTAGCTTTGGAGGATCGTATAAGGGATCTCACCTTCTTACTGAGGCTGGCCAGGGATCTCCTCCATGCATGGTATTGTACTCTCGTTTGCAACAGTGTCTTCCTTCTGTAGTACAATATGTTTATGGCAGGGGACCCTTAGTTAATTATGAGTATAGCATCCTGGTTCTGTTTGGGACAGCACAAGCCATGCTCTCCTGTAAGTGCTTATAGAGTGCATTTATGTAGGATTCAGCAGTTGTAACAGTACTGTCCATCTGCATGGGTGTCATGACGTCCACCACATCTGAATTAAGAGGCATGTAGTTGGCCTTGTAGACATATTATATTGTGGTTTGCTTAATGGAGGGTAGGTGTGGGATGTGGATATCAATGGTGTTCAGCACATGGTCTGACTGAACCAATGAGGAGTTGGCTTCATGTGTGAAGCACCAGTCACTCATGTTGGTAATGACTAGGTCTAGGATATTGTTGCCCCTGGTGGGTGTGTGGATATGCTGAGTCAGGGCATTGGTGTTTATGAATTCCAGAAATCATTGAGATAATGTGTTGGTACATGAGTAGTTTTCACAGTTAATGGTGGGGTAGATACAGTGAGGCTTATGTGATGAGTGCGGTGTTGTGCGACTGTGTACCTTCTACACATGACAGTCAGGATCAGGCTTGGTTGGCGAGACCTTTACCTCCAGTTTGGCTAGTGTTGGGTGGTAGGAGGAGAGGCTTGTCTGTGTACATGAGTCAATGTGTACATTGCCTCAAGATGTCCAGATTCATCAGCTAGACAGGTGAGAACACTGACAGTTGACTCTTGGACATGCCTGAATATAGAACTACATTCACCTATATAAGGGAGGAAAGTGAGTACAACAGCTACATTACTCTACGCAAGTGAGAAAAGTATGTACATAACCTGTTCACCCTTACCTGTAGGTGATGTGGAAAATTGAGTGCTATAGTAATCATTAGCTTACGTACTGTTTACAAGTCCTGAACAAGTGCTTAGCATGAATAAGCAATCCAGATAGGGTCTTGAATAATATAAAAACATGGCCCCCTCCCCTCAACAGGTACACAAGCATATATCCATGTACACCACAGGGCCCCTGTACCCACAACTATGCAGGTACAAGTTGCACTCAGTCTGCATGGGACCTGCCCACATCACAGGTTGTATCATACACATATGGCAAAACAAGATGCTCTCCACATACACATCATGTAAAACATAGCTCCATGTCAGGTTGTGTGCACACTGAATGGTGCACACCAACAGGTATCACAACCCAACAAAGGGGGTTACACCACTGAAAAATGAGAAGTACTGCACTACTACCCTGCTGTGTCTGGTCTGGAAGGCCATGAACCTTGATCACTTAAGTGATGTCAGCAGTACAGATGTAGATGACAGTATGGTTGATGTCACACTGCATATCATAACCTTGCCAGGTCATAGGACATCATCACCCATACTGTGCACCACCTACACTCGGTATACTAGATGTATCTTCCTATGTCATAGGAGTGTTTAGCAACAGGACTGCTGGCAGAAACACTACAGAAGGTGTCTGAATGATACGTGACCATCACACCACTTGCAACTACAGTATGTCAGGGTTAATGCATTCTATTCCCCCTCATTGTAGTCCATACCTCACAGACAAACAGAAGGCATCTGTCTGTTGAAGTATGCGAATGACTATGACTTAGGAGCAGTAGCTGACTCGCATTGTCACCCCTATGTTAATAACCCTGTACCCATGAACTACTATATAGGCAGCCGTCATCATAATGGACACTTGTATGTGAGGGATGTAGCTGGGCAGTTGTCTTTCCTCTGATAGCTATGTCACACACCTGTCAGGGAGTCATATGTGGCAACTCTAATAATAACAAGGTGCCATTCATGAATATAGATATCACTGTCCAGCCATACAGACCACTCAAGTGGCCCATATCAGATCACATATTTCCTTTAAGGGGTATTGGCCATGTGCAGATGGCCTACACCAGCCTTCCCATTCCCCATTCCACTATGTAGCATGATGCATACCCTGAATAAATCCATGTCCAACCCAGTGATGTTGGACATGCTACATGTACTCATCCTGATCTCGAACACAAACTTCATGGACATCCACCTACCAAATGCTGGACAGATCCTTGTCCCATACACTTGACATAGTCCTGCCATACTATGCATTTCTGTCTGTCAAAGCTGCACATTGCTCCCCTCTCAGACATGGTGTGATGACCGCATGGTAATGCATGGTATATGTATCATTAACCCTGTGGATCAGTAATGTGGCACTGCTCCACCTGGCCCCACAGACCCGCCTGTCGGCTACTGCCAGGTAACCTTTCATCCTAGATGCATATATGGCCCATGGCATATAGCGCACTAGTTGACTTTGACTGTACATGCCATAGTTGATATCCATCCCTGCAAATACCATCTGGCTAGCCAGTGTCCCATGAGTATCACATGTGCAACACAGGTGATACATGGCAGGATGTTGAATCACTGTACAGTGCCATGTAGATGTACTTGGCAGAACACATACATGTAAAACCTTATGTGAGCATGTCTGCAGGGTCACAGGTCATGTCTGTTAAGGCAGTGTAAGTCCTTATATGTGACATATACACTGCATCAAGGTTGACTGCATTAATGTGGACACATCCAGCCATGTGCTGATTGGTAGGAACACCAGTACAGGGAAACAGACATGCCACATCAAGACAGCAACCATATGGAGTATAAGCAATGTAATCAGGTGACACACAGACATATATGGTGATAATATCCACTCAACATTGAGTGTCACATGTGTGTGACACAAACATGTCAGTGTCATGTAGGTTTGCAAATACAACTATTTTAACTGAAGTAATGCGACACACATGTATGTTCAGCTGTAGCTCTGTGTATCTCTGAGGTACTGTGACCTGTCTCTATCACTAGGTCTTCCAGGTATGTTGCGTGCAAGGCTTCCCCATTTTACACGCTTGGAGGATGAGGCCCTCATCCCATACCTACTCGATAATCACGACATCTTGTTCAGCCATTTGCCACAGGATGCACAGCAGCGTGATGCCCTGTGGATGGAACTTTGCAGGAGGGTTAATGATGTGGGTGGCCACAACCGCACATACCAGCAGGTGTGCAGACACTGTACAGACCTCATTAGATGGGCAAAACAGTGTGCAAATGCAATCGCCAGGGAAGAAGGTGCAACAGGTGGTGGACCACCAACCCAGCCCCCACTCACACGTACCGAGGAGCTACTGGCCAACTGAGGACACCTGCAGAACCACATCCACAAGCCTTAGCCGATATTGTGGAGGTGGGTGTCTCTCAACCACTGAGCCTGGAGTTGCCTGGTAAGTCAGTACTGCACCTATAACAACTATATTCCTTATAGCTGCATGTGTCACTGTAGAATATGTAATGTAACATCTTATGCAAGGCATGTATACACACATGCCGCATACTATAGTATGCTAGTCTGTGTATGCACACATGTGCATACACCATAGTATAGTCTAATGTACTGGTGTATGTGTTATGCACATTGCTCCCTGTAGCCTTTATACAGGGGTGGATTATGCTCATGCTGCTGTGTTACTCCTATGTAGGTACCTCTGGCGTTCTGCGGCGACAGCAGCTTGTTGCAGGTGAGAGTGTTATTATTTATCAGGAACTGTAATGCACAAATCTATCTGCCATGTGGCCATTCACAACATGTAAACATAATGTATGGTCCTGTCACAATATACAGGTTGGACTTGCAATGCATCACAATTACTATCCATGTGCCACACTTGCAAACTATGTGAATCATCTCACCGACATGAATCCTCACAAACTTTATTGCCTCATGTGTTGACAGCTGTGCATACAATGGTGGAGGTACTGTTCACTTTAGGAACGTACCACAGATCTGATCTACACATGTGATGAATACAAACAGTACTACACAGTGGGCTGGAGTATGGCCAGCACACAGGTTTCACCGGTGTGGATCATAGCCCTGCTATGAATGTCACACAATGTGATGTGCTATCTTGACATGTCCATGACATCTATTGGCCTGGCTGCTACACTGCTTGCCTAACCTGAAAACATATCCCACATACCACCCTTTATCTGCATAACCCTGTTGTCAGTGGAGCATATATGTCATATTCGTCAACACAGACATGTGAAATAGATGCCCATCACTATAATTTGGACAACACATGTACACACACATGGCCATGGAGGATGGCCAAAGACATGGAGCAACACACACAGTAGAAGTGTTGTGCTTGTGTGTACACCCTGTCGTACAATGGCTACACATGGTTCGGCCATGACCTTTGTATAATGGTCATAATGTAGATTTGGAACGCTAGACATCCTACAGGTCTGTGCACATCTTGTGTAGGCGTAACATCAATCCACCACATAGGATGTGTTGAACATCTTGAGGGTGTTGCAACATGACAGCAGTTACCTGTACAGTATCCACATCAGACCACAGATACAGTACATTCCCATTGCTGGTGATGGACATAAATGCCATACTAGCTTCTCATGTGTGTGGTACACAGATGTCATGTGGGACATGGTGTTCCGACGTGTTCACCATGTCTGCCCATAGTTGCCAGGCTGCAGCAATATGGTTGCAGATGTGCAGGGGTGTCATCCGTATACCCATCAGTGACCTGTGTCACAACTTCCACATCATGGTTTACTGTGTATACACCTCAGTGATGTGGGTCACATGCCACAGTATATATGTATTGTATCTAAACACAGTCATGGCTATGAACCCTGTCTGTAACTCACACTGTATAGCACTAGAGACTCCTCATGATTCCCTGCAATGGCCATGCACATCAGCTAAATTTGCAGTATATCTGTAGGGTGGACAGACAACACTGAATTGGTACACCATTGCCCCACTGTATATTCGACAGGACACCATTGTGTTAAACATTTATGCATGTCATTGCACACAACAGCAGATCACATGTCATACTACATGTGATTACCAAGGTCATATGCCACACATCAGGCAGGTGTACTGTTAACCTGTTCTGGTCCACATGATGTAACACAGGGATGTATGCTAACCACTACTATGATTGTGTAATTTGCATGCCGTCTGCTATCACACATGCATGCTGTTGTATGCAACCTAAGGATGTATGATAACTACCAATATTACTGTCTGCCCTGCATGCCGTCTGCCGTATCACATGCATGTTGCATGCCTTCTGTCATATCACATGCATGTGAGTGTGTGTGTGTGTGTGTGTGTCTATTGTATAGATTGTAATGTACACTTCTTGTCTGCCTTCACAGGTGATGTAGGAGCATTGCCCTCCTGCGATACATCAGATGTTAGTGTCCCCACAGACTCTAGCAGTGATGATGAACATATGATTGGGTCACAGGCAGAGTTGTCAGGGGCTGAAACTATGCCATTGGTTGCCATTCCATCTATATCCACCTCATCCCTGCACACAGATCCCATACCTGCACATACCCCATCACCAATGGCCATACAGGAAGGACAGCTGGCGCTTGGTAGCTTGGAACATGAAAGTGTGGGGGCTATGGAAAGTGTGCCTGCACACCATGGTGTCAGCCAAACTCCTGGTGGTGCCCCAAACAGGCATGTGGCCAGTGCTGCTCATAGGAGGACCACTGGCCAACATGCTCCTGCACGACAGAGCACAGCAGATGGTATCACCAGACACATGTTTCAGGCTGTAATGGAGGCACAGGCACGTGCTGAATGGCGCAACAGAGAAGATGAGAGGCTACAGAGGGCTGCTGTCCATTCTTTAAACAACAACAGCCAGGCAATGGTAAATGCTCAACAGCAGATTGCTGATGCTTTGGATAGATGGCTGGGTGACATGGTTGGAGTCCTTGACCATGGCATGGTAATCCGCGAGCGTGAGCTGTCTGTGTTGGAACATCTGGTAGGAGTGAGGCGTTGGGCATGTGGAAGTAGGCCTGCTACATCACCTGTGTCAGGTCTACATGTACAAGCTACCTCACATGCCCACTCCCATAGTGGCGGTAACAGCAGCAGTGCATCTGGTGCTGTGCTGTCCACACTATGAAACAACAGGCCATGTGCATGTGGCCTGGGATGGTCCCAACAGGGACACAATTCCAGTGGACTAGTGACATCAGACAGTACCCAATCTGCACCTCTGTCTGGTAGTGCCCATGCAACCCCTGGCAGGCACAGGTCACATGTCCGTGGCCAAACACCGTGAACTGTAATACCTCACCTGTACATTCTGCAGCTGTCAGTAATACCCCTGTGTAGGCCAGACACATGGGAGAACTGTGTGCAGACATACACGCACACACTGGACACAAATGTAGGGCACCGCAACACAAATGCATAACACCCACACACGTCCAATTAGATCAAAGGCCCAAACCCACACACATGATGTCATCCAATGGTACAGCCTAGGCCTCTGGCAAACATTAACACCCTGTGCTATGATGATGCCTGTGCTGCATCCCTGACATCCACAGCATCGGTGCAGGGACATGCTCATATGGTCTGATGCACAGGGTGAACAGACTAGGATGATGTGTAGTTTACAAATGTTGAGGACTGTTGTCAGTCAGCAGATATACCATGTAGAACAGGTGTACAATACTGTTAACAGTATGTGTCTTGTGTAACAACAGTAAACGCATGTTGGTCATGTTGTTCTGCTGTCCTTCTTCAGGTCTAATTGCACATGCTGGTGGATGTCAGTGTTTGCAATTAAGTGTCCCATATGTCAATGTGGACTACTCACAGGTATGTATGAATATACCAGCATGCACCGTGTAGCTGCCACATACCAGTTAGAACGTCCCTCATTACAAACACGTCTACCATTCCAAGAGCATGATAGCTGTGTATTAAGCTACTGTGGCCACAGATGTGACATCCATAAAGGGTGACATCACAGGTACAGTTACATGGAGTGGTGAGGTAAGAGAGTGGTCTAGCTGATTACAAGGGTAGAGGCCAGTGGGAAGTGTGATGCCTCAATGGGAATCAGTAATACACGTTCCCATGACAGGATGCCAACACACAACACACTCAGGTATTGACATACATGTATTCAGTGACACTGTTATACACACACACACACACACACACACACACACACACACACACACACACACACACAGTAACACACACTCGCACACAGTTGCTACTGGTGGGATGAAGACCCCTGCCTATGTGCAAATCATCATTACAGTACTGTGCACCTACATGACACACCACAGAGAATACACATGTACAGGTAGTCAGTACGGCCTAAGATCGGGGACATCAACATGGATAGTTGAATGCATCGCCTCGATGATGGGAGGGGTCCTATCAGTTCGGTATGGTAACATACATCCTCGCCCCAGGGACCAGTCAGCCCTACATACACACACTGTGGCATTCAGTAATTAGTCCACCTATGTCATGCACATACAGATACCTCACATGTGTGAGATACACGCCCCTGCCTATGTCCTGCTTTATACACTGCAGTCTGTACAGATGTGTACACTAGTGTACAGGAGAGTGAGTAACAACTGAGATGTATTCTCCACAATAAGTGGCAAATATGGACACACACACAACCACACATGCAAGTACTGTGAATCTCAGACCTGCCTAGCTCATGTTATGTATGTCAGACGTACAGCAGTATTGCACGCGTTACAAACTGTACTGATGCTTCCTGTGCCAACAGTGCTGATATATGCACTAGGGACATCATAGCTATTAACAGGTGTCAAGTGATTTACCTTCGCTATCACCCTGACCACTGTCTAAGTTGTGTGTTATGTCCTTCAATTAATGACACCATTGCTTACCAGTTACACAGGGTATTGTAGGACCACTTGTGACACACCTGTGAGCTGTCCACAGCAAACATCCATCTGCAAAGATGTCCTGCCACTTGGTTATTTCAACACATCTGTCCATACCTGTGGTACATCTTTCTGTACATTCAGCATATCACCATATACAGTTGGCAGTGTTGAGGCTGCATTGCAGCTGCATGATGTACTAGGATACATGCCACCTGCATACATCAGCAACTGCACACACATGTTATCTGAATGCACAACACTACGTGTACAGGTATGTAGGTCCTAAAATGCCGACATTTGGTCATGTTTGTAGGCACTGCAATTGGCGGATATGTGTAATAACATACATGACACATGGACTGTTGTATGATATGATGGGTGACCAGTACAGAGGGGATGTTACCTCTGTCAACATTGATATCACACCTTATGTACTGTTAGCATTCAGCAGCCATAGACCTACATTCCATGTGCATGTGTGTAATGGCTGTAGCCACCTGTTTGCACAAAGGACTACAACAGCAATGCTATTTACAGGTATATTGTGTGTGTGGCATGTACATACCCAGGGCAGGTACATGTATGTCATATCCATACATGAGGGTGTGTACTGGTGTACAGCAGCAGACATCTGCTAATGATGGACAGTACTGAGGGCCCTTGGTATGTGTACAGCTGACCTGGTCAAAGACAGTGGTATTATTGCATTGCATAACACAAGATGCAACTTTGTCAGTACATGTGTACTGTCTACAGTTGATGTAGAGCTTAGTACAGTACACAGATCAAGGGTCACATGGTGGCGTACTCGTCTGTCATACAACATGTATGGTTGCATGGTGGTGGTCAGAGGGCATGGTGGTGTCTGCAGTTTACATCCTAGAATGCAGCATGTGACACTGTGTCCTGCACATGGCTCATCTCTGATGCTTTTCGTGGGGGGACTGGTCTGTACATGTGAGTGGCCTTTATGTATGTGGGTACACCACCTGGAGTGGTCTGTACCTGTGTTATGGCCCACATGTCTAGTTCTGAGATATATGGTGGTAGTGCTAGGTTCTGAGGTATATGTTGGTAGTGCTATTGTGCACTATAGAGACATCAGCCCAGTGTTCCTCACTGCACAGATGTCAGTACTCCCCATTGTTGGATCTACAGTGGCCAGCTGTGAATATGGAAGCTACACATCTAGCACTGGTTAGCATAAGAAAACAATGCAGTTGTCCTGTAGGTGTATGGGAGTTAACCTGTGGAATGGCACTGTGTGGGCAGATGCGACTTGGGTAATATCCACACTCCCTTGTATCATTGATGCGTGTGATATGTGACAAAGGCCTGCCTACTATCAGCCATGTCATCCCAGAATGACAGCTGATTTGTTAAAGACCGGTGTGAAATATATGTAGAGCAACGTTCCCACTAACAATGACAACTACCAACACCAGAGCCCATTACAATGTGTTATTTATGTCTACCTGTAATAGCATGGCCACTGTGGCCCTCTGTGTTTAGCATCAGAGTGCATCCCAGTCAGCCCTGTGCTACTAGGAGTATGAGCATGCCCAGTATATCCTTGTGTAGATGGACACATAGTGCATTCCGAACAGCCCTGTGCTACTAAGTGTATGAGCATACCTAGTATATCCTTGTGTAGATGGACACAGTGCATTCCAAACAGCCCTGTGCTACTAGGTGTGTGAGCATGCCCAGTGACACCTTGTGTTGGTTATGTGCCTCTGTGTATGGGCATGACCATTGTAACCCTGTATAGTGGTAGTAGTCATCCATTACACAGATGGGCATACTCCAGGTCAGGATGGATTCATACTTTAAACAGACAGGTTCACAGGTATGTACATCTTAACTGCCAGCATCCCTGCTGATGTCCGCATTCCCAGAAGGTCATAGTGACAGCCGTGACATGTGTAGTCTGTGTGGCGTGAGTTGTATATATGTAGTATTGGAATAGTAATCTGTAAATATGCAGGTGTTCCATACCCGACACTGGTGTGTGTGTGTATGTCTGTCCCCATTTGCTGGTGGACTCTAAATTGCTTTTAGACTGGCCACACTCCATGCATTTCTTATACCCACTGATGATGTCACCCATCTTCAAATACACCTCTGGGAGGGCTGTGCCCCAGTAATCCCGGTAGCGCATTCTGTAACTGCATAATGCTGTAGTGTAATAAAGTAGTTAGGTCGGTGTTCTACTCCCACACTTGCTGTGTTTGTGTGTGTGTGTGTGTGTGTGTGTGTGTGTGTCTCCCCATTTGCCCGAGGACTGAGCAATACCTTTATACTGCTCACACTCCATACATTTCTTATACCCACCTTTAGCAAGGCCAATAATGTCACCCATCTACAAATACACCTCTGGGAGTGCTGTGTCCCAGTAATCTCGGTAGCACGTTCTGTAACTGCGTAATGCTGTAGTGTAGTAAAGTAGTTAGGTCGGTGTTCTAATTGCAGACATGCCAAGTGTGTGTGTGTCTGTCTGCATGAGACAAGTACAGTGCTTTGTAGTATTTGTTGTACTGCGTGCCCTAAATGCGTGTTGCTGCAGTGTGATACGGTAGTGGTTTGTATACAGGACATGGCAAGTGTGTGTTTGTCTGTCAGAGCCTGTGTATAGGTGGCCGTGATTGTCTTACCATTGGACATGTTTGGGAGCGGGTTTTGTAGTTTTCCTATATAGTATTCGTCTTATGACACATTGGCCATCTCACGAGGAGTACAGCTGTCAGTCAGCCACGGCACTGAGTGGCAAGCCATACCCATACATCTGGCAAAAGGGCTGGTGAACTAAGTATGCAGCCCTACTAGTACCTGGTATATGTCCCGCACCCATGTGCCATGCACATACAACCTTGCCTAGGATATCCCACTATGTTGCTAGTAACATGCACATTGAGGACAGATAGTAGGCACGGTGTGACTGCAGTGGCCTGCAGAGGACATGGCATCCTGTACAGCGTTACAAATGGCACATATATGTGGACATTGTGCCTTCACTATGTTCCACAGTGAATGGCTGCAACATATGTGGTGCCATCATATGTGATCCACTAAGGCCAGACAATGCTGTACACATGTGCCCTGTATGGACCCATGACACTGACACCATGGAATACCTGTCCATTCTATACATGCAGGTGCAGGGTCGACCTGCTCACTGTAAGCAGGTTTCTCCACACCAGGCCAGTATTGGCATATCGGGGTAGAACAGGCTGTGTACACTACATGTGTCTGCCAAACAAGGTACACCTGTACATGTCACTGTAAAGTATTGTGGGACATGCACATCCCAGGCAATGTCCATGTGAGGGACTATCAAATACAGACATGGCATGCATTGCAAAGCTATGGCCCTACACATTGGTAACCAGGATGTCAGGCCAGATATTGCAGTACTCATCTGTGTGGGATACTGCAGACACTACACCCCTGCACTGCACACCATTTTCGGGTGACGCAATGGCAAGGATTACCCCTCACCCAGTCTTGTACAGCCATCTTGCACAGCCAAATACTACACACCCATAGAGCAATGCATACCTGCATGACAGTACTGACACCCTGCGTCTGCATGTGGGTTATGATGCTCCCAACCACAGTCACTCCCAGTATAAACCTCGTTGGCATACCAACAGTTGTCAAGCACTTTCACATGGCCTAGCCCATTGAAATTCCAGATATCCCCTGTGGGGCATGTGGTCCTGTGCATTACTGCGGTGTGGCAAACTAAGTAGTTACATTGTGTATTTGCCACCCTGGCAAAGGTGCCAATGCATATCCATTAGAGTGTGGTTGTGGTGACAATGGCATCCGTTCACATGGACTGACGTGTGCCACACCTAATGTATGTCTACTATATCTGTTGCAGATGGCACTCACTCACCTACACACATGTTCTTACAGCACTGCAACATGATGCCTATGTGGCACATGTAGTAACGCCATGCACATGTAATAGTAATGAGTAGTCAGGGGTTTGACCCTGTACTATTCAGCATGTGGAAGATTATGGTGAAGTCTCCAAGCCCTTCTCTGGTGTACATTGCCTGTCCTGCTCAAACACTCACTGGTGGATGTGAAGGTGTACACCTGCACAGCAGCAGCATGTGTATTGTAACAGATGGAAATGGTCAGGTGATGGCCTCTGCACCTATTGCAGTCCTCCTCTAGCTGATTGCATGTGGTACATCTGTGATGGTGTTCCCATAGCCATTTGCATGATAAAGACAGTACACTATCTAAGGAAAGATGTTATTATCTGGCCATGACAGTAGCTGTGAGTGGTACCTGGATGTGGTGTTCTGACACGGCATCGCAGATGATATCTGGATGTACCTCAATCATTTTCAACAGTGGGAAATAGCCTAATGACAGGAGGGTGATGTGCCACACAACTACAGCATGTAAGTGTAGCTATGCTGCATTGAGACTACTGCCTGTTTAACGTGTGTGGTAATGGCTATTAAAAATACAGACATGACAGTACTCTGTTCATGAGGAACCCTATCTGTGGGGCCATCTGTAAACAGGTCAGTGTGTACAACCATTTGTCTCCTGTGTTACACACTGAACACACTTCTGTGCACAGCAGAAGCATGGTGTGGGGATTGCAGACAGTACATGATGACAGGGATGTGTTACTGCCATCGCATCCCTGACTGGATATGTGTCACATGAGACAGTGGTATGACTGACACTGTGTGGGATTCCCAGTGACAAGCCAATGATGGGCAACTGTTCATGGCTGCGGTCACATGTCTGCTACACATTGTACAGTTGCCATGCGGTATATATGCATGTGTTGTGTTTCCCCTGCAAATGTATACAATCTGTTGGGTTGCTGGTGATATCTATGCATACTGTCGTAGGTAATCCTGTATGCTGTTGTCTATCACTAAGCCATATGTGGGTTTAAAACGCAACACCATAGGCCGAATGGGTTGGTAGGTCACGGCAGATCCTCCTGTCCCACTTCAGCTGACCATGGCACTGGGCACTAGCACATCTGGGGCCCAGCCATTAACATCAACCTCTGTTGGCTATGCACCACCTTCTGGTGGCTCCACCACTGAGGATGGAGCATGTCCCCCTTGGGAGCAGGATCAGAGAGGTACATATCTGCTGTCGTGCAGTCCCGGACATGTTTCGTAGGTGGCTTCCTAAGAGGTTACGAAGCCAGATACACCAGTTCAAGGGCGGGTGATGCTGCCTGTCCTGGACAGCACACAGCACTGCCTCCTTTGCAGCTGTGTAGGTGCAGTGGCAGTTTCCCATGGCTGGAGACCTCCGTCCCACTGTTCCCATGGGCTTTTGAATGCTGAAGACGCACCCCCATCCAGGGTGTATCCCCCCCCCACATATGTCATATACCAACCCTGTATGCTGTCATTTCTGTGCTCATACCTATCCCCCACGGCCATACTTACACTCCTTCAACCAACATCTGACCCTCACCTACAGACACATAAGGCCATTTGGCTCCTAGGACACCATCTGCCCTATACATAGCTGTCCATTACACACACGTGCCCACTGGACACATGAAACCTTTGTACTATGCATCATAACATACTACTGTTATTCTCACCACTGTCCCTCAGGCGCACAGTCCTGGCATGCACTTCACTCCTACATGGTTCAGGTACACGTGAGGAGGACGACCCCATTGTACACATAACACTACTGGTCCTTCTATGGTTACCCCATTTACCTTTATCATGATGATGATGTTGCACATTGCAGGGGTACTGTTCACACATAATGATTGGACGGGTACTGTTGTGTTAATGTTCATTACATGCACAGAGTGATGTATACGGCCAATGTACAACTATTGTCTGTCTGAGGGAGTCTTGTGATCACATAGAGCAACACCACTACATAATACAGGCGCCACTGGTGTTTCCTGGCTGTTTCATTCATTTGCAATGCTTTGTTGCCACATGGCATGTCCCTGATACATCTCTATATATGTATGTACCTATATGTTGGACATAAACACTCACATGTACTTCTACATGTTGGGATACATTCCTATACTATTGAATGACCGCACTGTATGATATCCTCTGGTTACAGCCTCTTACACTTGATTAGCCTCTCCATTGCTTAACCAATCCAGTACTCGCATACTGGTAGCCAAACACGCTTACACCCGCTCGTTCACGCACTTGCTAATGCACCGGCATTGGTGCTTGCATCTGTCACTCACACCCCCGGGCATGAGCGAGGACCACAATATTACCTTGTGATGCCTATTACATCGTACTACATGACTCCAGTATCGGGACTGGCCACCCATTAGGTGACAGCATCGCGTTCAGCTGTACGGAATCTGCAGCCTGTCCAGTGACACAATCATATGTGTGTGTACCTCATACAATGTGCTCCCACCTTGTGATGCCTATTACTTCGGGATACATGAATACAGTATCGGAAACAGCTGCCTATTAGGCGACGGCATGGCGTTCATCTGTACGGAATCAGCAGCCTGTCCGGAGATTCAGTCATATTCGTGTGTTCCTCTTAGGCATACCTTGTGATGCCTATCACATCGGACTACATGACTACAGTCATAGCCGGCCTTAGGCATAGGCCAGCTAAGCGTCCACCTAGGGCACGGCTTTAGTGGGTGCACTTTACCAGTATTTACTTGGTGTAGGTAGACCAGGATGGGGGCACTGGGTGGTGTGGTGCTGTTGTGCCCTCTGACTAGGGCACCAGTTGACCTAAGGCCACTCCTGACTACAGTATCGGGAATGGCTGCCCATTAGGTGACCGCATGGCGTTCGAATGTACGGAATCAGCGGCCTGTCCGGTGAATCATTGATAATTGTGTGTTCCTCTTACAATCTGCTCCCATCTTGTAATGCCTATCACATCGGACTACATGACTACAGTATCGGGAATGGCTGCCCATTAGGCTATCGCATAGTGTTCAACTGTACGGAATTAGTGGCCTGTCCAGTGAATTAATCATATTTGTGTGTTCCGCATACACTCTGCTCTCGTCTGGATGATACATGGGAACCGAGACCCTGCATTACAAATGAGTAGTTGGGTTGTGGTAGCCACATCAGTCAGACGGGTCATGCTAACGCATACCTATTATATGTTTGCCACCTTCTCAACTGGTCAAGGTAGTTTTTTAGGGTAACTACCTGTCCCACTTTGCGAGGGACAGCGCAAAAATAATCAAGACATAGCACATGTCAAGATTACAGGACATTATTACATTCTACGTTTCATTAATGACTGCATACAACAGTTATTTTATATATGACACTTCTATATGTTATGTGAAGTAGCATAAGCAATTCACATGCAACTAGATGAAGCTTTTATTTGTGCAAATAAGTGTAATCCTGTACTATGCACGGCTGTAGGTATGTTGAGTCCTGGAATGTCTGACATTTGTACAGAATATGTCCCACTCTGGCCATTTGGAAAGGTGGCAACCCTATAGGACCTGTATGTACAGACGTCAGACTTTGCAGGGCAACACACCCACAGCCAGTAGAAAGGGGTGTACTTCACTGTTTCGCCTAAATAAAAGGATACTCTTGTAGCATTATAGTTGCTTATACTGTTACCTATAACATTTAGTTGTTTCAGAGGAACATAATTGTTTTATGCTACTACTACAGACAATATAGGTAGTCTTTGCCCTAAATCACAGGACATTTGCCTTAATTACAGTTATTATGCAGGACACAACTGCCCATAGGGGAGTGTCCCACGCAAAGGTGGAGAGGTGGTAACCCTATACCTTTTATTCTATCAATCTTCTAAGGTAGTCAGTGGAACATGCACTTTCTCTCACTATCAGACCTCTCATACAAATGGGGAAGAATAAACACTGAATCAGGGACACTGCATAATGACCTCAGGGACACATTTAGAAGGTTGGTGCTATTAACCTGACACATTGCCGGACAAAGAGCACATATGTATTCATACACAATTTCTGAGGTGCATGCAATTTATGACTCTTACATCTTGTCATTATTCATTACATGTATTCCGCCACCTTTCCTCCTAATATCACTAGTTCTAGGATGGTTTAGTTGAGACTGTGTTAGGATTCTGATTAGTAATCAAGGACGTCCCGGTAATCGGGGACAGTTCAATGATATGGTCCCTATGTATTCCTCCAATGGTTTACAGACTGTCCAGTAGATGTGATCTTATAGTTTGGGAGGTATGTGCGTCTGCTATACCCACATCTGAATATTACTTACACACGCAGACACACACACAAACACACACATGCACTAGGGGCCAGATTACAAAAACAGTTGGTCTCAGTGTAAGTATGTTCTGATTTCAAAACACTCAGTGTAAATGATCTACTTCAGTGTTACGCTGTATGTAAACAGGTTTGCTATAGGAGACAGATTCCAAAACACCTGCTCTCAATTGTAAGTGGAAACTTACACTAACAAAAAGTCTTTTTGAATCGAGCCCTATGTTTGATTATGTGATATATATGTTTATCTATCAAAATACATAGGTGTGCTTACTACAATCAAAACAGATTCATGCTGATTTGTCAAAAGCAATTTTTGGCAAATGCAAAAAACTGGAAAGCAATTCACTGAACCCATCTGCATGGACATCGCACACGCCACCTGGAATTATATATACCAACTCTGAGATTGCACAACAATGGAGAAAAAGGAGATCTCCACTATTGACAAATGTGGCTTTGGCAAACTTCCTTCATTTTCTTTGTGTTTGCCAAACTACCCTCAACAAGATGACATGCTCACAATCAAAACACCCAAATATTAACATCAATAATGTGGACCACAAAAAGTGACAATGCAAATGTTGACAGCTCATTATGTAAGAGGAAAATTCTTTTTGCATGCAAATGAAAAGATAAAAAAAGGACAAAAACATTACCCTACCCTACACGCCCTGATAATTATATTAACTCTGAAATCACACAATCCCTGGGGAATGGGCATATTCCCCAAACCAAGAGACTGTTGATCTCTCACACCTATTGATCATCTGCTTTGTCAACCAAAGGGTGTTGACCAAACAGATGTCAACAATCAGGAGTTTTGACCAAAGTAACAACTCCCATTTCTATAACTCCTTCCTGCCCCCCCCTCTATATATATGTACATATACATGTGTGTGTGTATATATATATATATATATATATATATATATATATATATATATATATATATATATGTGTGTGTGTGTGTGTGTGTATATATATATATGTATATATATATATATATATGTGTGTGTGTGTGTGTGTCTATATATATATATATATATATATATATATATATATATATATATATATATATATATACACACACACACACACACACACACACACACACACACACACACACACACACACACACACACACACACACATTTCTTCTTTTATGTGCAAATGCATTCTGTTTGTTGCATTTAAATTAGACTGTTTTACTGTTGTAATTAGACTGTTTTACTGTGGTAAATTTTATCTATAAATGCAGTCTATTGGTTTTATTTTAATAATGTTTTGTGGAAATTAGTTAATTTTAATATTTGTATGTGCTAGTTAATTTTAATATTTGATCACTTTTTTAACATGCTTATGTCCTTCTGAATAATATTAATTTGTGTATCAGCATTGCTTTACTCTGATGAAGTCTCAGTATTTATGTGAGACAAAAGCACAAGTCCTTGCAATTTATTTTCACCATCTTTATTTTTTATTCAGGCCTATTTGTTACAGGCACAGCTATGGATTTTGATAACAGTGGATGCACTCTTATTAGTTGCGCTGTACCACTGGAGAACTAGAAATGTTGGAGTGCAATGTTCTGTTTATGGTGATAACTATAAATCTGTCTCTCTTTGCTTAGGATGTTGGCTGAGCAATGTCTTCATCAAAAAATGCTCAGACAATAAAATCAAACAGGAAGCATTCAGAAAGTTTGCTATTGCTATCCCAAGAAGGTGTGGAGAGCAGGTATACAGCATAGCATTCAGAAGGGCATAAACATGAAAGGTGGATGTAGTCAAGATTATTTCTGCACAGTGCCCGTCTGCTGCTGGATTGTCACAGACATGTTTGGGTCTAGATGCACTGATTTCACTGCGTACGTTTGGACTAGTATCTAACCTCCTCATTGAAACTGAGATCTTCCTTATGTCAGGAAATGGCTGTGGCCTTATCTGCAGAATCCCTGAAGATGCTAATGACAATGGTGCTTCGCAGGAAAAACAGGTACACATTCAGATATGACTTTTGTTTTATCTATTATGTACATTTCTATAACAAATCCTATATCATCTGTTGCATTTATATTACTTGTTGTACCCATTTACTACCTACTTGTTATAACTTCTTGTACTATGCAACCCAGGCTAGGCACGCAACTAGTCATATCTCATCACTGCTCTACCTGAGTAACAAACATAAATAAATAAATATTAATATTAGGACAATGCTTCAGATTGGTTCCTTTTATATTGAGCCAGCCTGCTGAAATACTACATCCCTGTGTTTCATGGAATAGAATAATACTACTGTGCTGTTAACTCCCTACAAAAGGGGTGCATCCCCGTGTTTCATGGAACAGGTTCCACTCTCTCCCATACTGCACCTTGACAAAAAGCACCTCTACTTACTTAGGTATACCAAATCCAGGGTTACACAAACTGAGAAGGAAACAAACAAAATATGGTCTTTTGATGAGCTGGCTTTTGATTAAATAAACTGCTCACAAATGTATGCTATTTTAATATTATTATGTGCATGCTTCCTAGATTCGGGAAGTTAAGGTCATGCTGCTCAGCAGATGATACAGGTATGTTAAATGTCTACACTGCATATAATATAGGATAATTTGGGTATACATAATAACATATAAGCACCTGGGCGTTGAGTATTACATAAATCTGTAAAAGGCACTGCGTAACATCAGATGCTGGATGATGCTATACAGTGACCAGCATGTGATCCAGCCGCTGCTGTATTAAATGTCACAGTAAACATAAATCAGGCACGTGTCTTAACGATAAACACAGACTGTCAGTTACTGTGATCCATTCAGTTAATGTAGAGTCGTCCATCTTCATTAAAGCAGCATTGGAAACATGCATATAACAATATTCATACACAAAATATATCTGACAAAATATTCACATCATGAACAACATAACAACCCTGGTACAGAAAGACATTGATATCACATGATCTAAAATAAAGACTCATGTCGGGCAACATGGAAGTGTAGGCTGTTATTTCAGTACATAGTGTAACAGTTATGGTTAATCAGTTTCTAGGGTTTGCATTACTATACTAGTAACCTACTACTATTACTTACCTACTGATTGTAAACGAGCCTTTAAAAAATTATGTTTTTGTTGTCTTTATGTTTAATTATTTGTTATACAAATTTTTTCAATAAAATAAAATGTAGCTTGAAAAGAAAAGAATTAGGCACAGCTGAACATATAGCAGATGCTGGAGCTAAATGTGTCCCAATCACTCAATTTATTTAAGTTTTAAAATATTTAAATTTGAATTTGTAGCTGTTCTAATACTGCAATTTTCTGTTGACACACCAACAGTTTAATAATCTGCTTTCATTTTGTTCAGTGCTGTGCTGCACATTTTTTGCTTACTCAGTGGTCCATTTGCTTACTATGAATTCTGGAAGAAAAGTGCTTCCTTATCTGTCTAGCTTTTGACCTTCAGTATCAGTAGACTTGTAGTAAGGCATGCATGCATTATCATTATCCTTTTAACATTTGCTGCTAGCTTCCCGGAATAATTAAACATTACAGTGCAGAACTAACATGAATGCTTAAACAATGAAAGCTAAACCAAACGGTCATGGTTTCCAGTAGCCAAATAAAGCAAGTATAGATGAATGGATTCTAGAGATGTTTAAGTCCATGAGAAGCAGGTAAAATGCAGTGAATGTGCCGTATTAAAACACAATTATTGTGTTCTCAGATGATGGTTCAATAGCTCCATCAAACTACAGATTTAATCAAGAACCGGCAAATAAGATACTGCAGGATGAAGTGACCTGCTCGCCAGAAACTCATTTCCAGTATGTGCAGCAGATGAACCAAGTTTAAGACGGAGTCCGGGTACAGGCCTGTCATTTCTGTATGTGCAGCAGATGAATCAGATTTAAGATGGAGTCCAGGTACAGGCCTGTCATTTCTGTCTGTGCAGAAGATGAAACAGATTTGAGAAGGAGTCTGGGTACGGGCCTGTCATTCCTGCATGTACAGCAAATGAACCAGTTTTAAGAAGGACTCCAGGTATGGGCCTGTCATTCCTGTATGTGCTGCAGATAAACCAGGTTTAAGAAGGAGTCCAGATACAGGCTTGTCATCTCCTTATACTTTTTAACAGTATAGTTATGTGAGGTAAATACCTTAATCATTACGCCAAACTCCAAAAGTGACATACTGTGTCTCATTGTTATTTTGATGTGATATCCGAGACCTTTAATGAATCTCAGAAGCACACACACACACACACACACACACACACACACACACACACGCACACGCACACGCACACGCACACGCACACACACACATACACACTTTCAGAAAACTCTGTCATGGTATTTAAGAGCCTTCACATTCCTATCATGTCATAAGCATATACCTGTCTTATAATTATAACTGGTCAGGCCAGTCTTTGTGTAGACTTTTACAATTCTACAGTTGCTAAATCAGTATGACTTAACTGCTAATTATTAAAGTCAAAGTAAACTTTACTGTCATTCAAATCAACAAATGCAATGTATCACTGGATGAAATTTAATTGCTTCAGGCTCATGTCCATTGAAAACATATAAATACAGACATACATAACTTGCCCAACACCATTTTTAAGATAGGATAGCAGCATAGTATAATTCACAGTGCCCATACTTGCGCAAGTATTAATTTAGTTCAGATTGCATAACTTAGATAAACAGAATAATTTAATTTCACGAAAGTAAAGATAGTCATATTGCACTTATGATATTCTGGTGAACTGAGTGGGTGTTGATATCTTTGAGGTTACTTGTTCAACAATCTGATCTCTTGTGGAAAGAAACTTTTCTTGAATCTTGATGTTCTCTGTATACCTCAATTTATTTTTTCTTAATTTTTCTGTGCTTGTGTGACAACTATAATGTAACGATGCATCTCAACTGCTGATATTTAGTAATTGTTCTGCACTAATAATTGATTAGAACTCATTTTAATCAGAGCCCTTTTGAAATCTGACTTGTTTCTGAGCTGTGACACAGTGACTGAGGAACTCTTATAGTAAAGAATATCACCATTTATAAACTGAAAATATGTTTCAATAAATAAAAAACAAATATCTATCTCCATCCATCCACTGCAGTTTCTCCATCATCTGTCAAATGATGACTACTTTACAAGGAGATGGTGGTGGTCAGATCCACAGCATAAACAAAAGCACCTGTATCACTGGCAGATAGCTATGTTCTCAGTGCCAGTACTAAAAACATAGAAACGATTATTTTCCAGACTGCAACAATTCTTTTAATTTCTTTCTTTTGGCTTCCTGTAATTGATCATCAGCTGCCACTAGCTTTTCTTCTTCTCATTTGCCAGGTCTCTCAGAACTGCTTTAGCCTCCTCTGTGTTCTACCCATCCCACATCTGGAGCTGGTGAGGAGATTAAGGACACCAGTGCAGTGTCATACTGCTGCCAGGGGGTTTGTCCTAACCCCGCCTCCCAAAGGCAATCTTATGAGCTCAGCTATGCCAGCATTTGGCAGGTGCATGCTGTCTTAATCTCCTATGAAACCTCTCAACCTGGAGGTACATCACTTGCAGCAGGGAGCTTGCCAGACTCTTCATGCTGTTACTGCAGCAAGCCAGGTTATTCTTAACCACTGAGGATGGGTAAGATAGCATCAGACAATCACTGTCATTCTTTCCCATCCACTCCCTCCAGTGCCTATGCCACTATTCAAATATCGCTCATCTGAGGGGTTCCTGTCAGTTGATCGAGTTTTCAGAAACTAGAAATTCATATGATCGAATTTTTGAAAACTCAAAGCTTTTGAATGGAGATTGCGGTACAGTGCAGAATAGGAAATTTACTCTTTTCCTAACTGTAGTTCAATCTTGATTTGGTATAATTTGTAGGGGGTGTGAGGTGCAGGGTAGATTTTTGCATTATTTGTGTTTTCTTTTGATGTTCGAGTTTTTTGAAACTCGATCATATGGTCTCAACCGTATGAATTTCGAGATTCTGAAAACTCGATCGTATGACATAGACCCCATCTGAGGCAGTCAGAGCTATATCTGTTTGCGCCACATGGCTAGGAGTGATTTTAAAAATTTCTTAATAAAAATACCTCTCACCATGTATCTGCCATGTAAGGACTCCAAGTAAATACAGACTGCTGTCACTGAAGTTAGCTGAGCTAGAGTTCTATAAGATAATGTGGGAAGCTAGTATGGGCGTAACATTTCAAAAGGGGTAAAAAATACACTGTAACAATGCAAAATGCTTAAAAAGATTTGTGACACAAGATACTACTTATCTGGTAGCTGAAGGAACAGACATTTACAAGAAACAACTGACTATTTTACTTCATATTGGTAAAGTCTGATAAATCATTCATATCTATGAATCAAACATTACTCAGTCAGTGAAATGCCCGAAAGAAGTTACACCCATCAGAGTCACAGCCGAAAAATGTTCTTATAAAGATTTCTTTAATAGTAGGAAACAGCTGCAGGGCACTAGAATTTGTTTCAGCAACCAGTACTTGACAGATAAAATAGAACTTCTGGACCTGTCTGTGTTATTATAGCCATAGTCACAGTAATTTTCAGAGTAATTTATAAAACATGTGTGATACCTGTCATTTTATAGATGCAGGCACAACAACATTGTTCTTTTTCACAAAATGTGACTTTTTTGCAGCCCACAGTCATGAGTTTTAGTCCTAAAATACAACACTGAACTTCTACAACAAAAAAGTTTGGAAAGAACCAAAATCAGAATGCTATGTTTTTGTCAATTAGTCAAGAAAACTGGTCCAACTTGAACCCTTTATGACAAGAGTAAATTCAATGCAAAAAATATGCACAGCTGAACACACACACACACACACACACACACACACACACACACACACACACACACACACACACACACACACACCTATCTATCTATCTATCTATCTATCTATCTATCTGTCTATCTGTCTATCTATCTGTCTATCTATCATATATTGCTAAAGACTCACAGCCAGAGTTTATGACAACAATTTGATTCAGGAGGCTCAATCTCAGACTAGACAGTCTAACAGGAAACAATTACTGTCCAGCCAGGAACATAATATTAACAAAGTTAATGGCAGATCTAATTGCTTTAGCTTTACTACAATGCATGGGACCAATAAATTCAAAGTTAGTTCTGTTATTAATAAATTATGGACTGTTTTGTCCTGTGATAATTGTTTTCTAAGAATGTGGTATAAGAGGTAACTATCTAAAATGTTGAGGCCTGCTACAGAGAGCCTGAAACATGGAGAATGAATGGCCAAACAAACAAGTCCGAGATGACCATTTTGTGCAATATTCCCTTTTCTCAGAGGTATGGTGATCTTGGAGTTAGTATACATATGTTCCAGGGGTGTGGGACTTGCCCTGCAAAAAATAAGTTTAAATGAGAAGAGCAATGTTCGAGATTCACTCTTTTCCTGCATTTCTGATCCCTTTTTTAAGCACGTCAGCAGTCAGCATTTGGAGTGCAAACATTTCATAGGGAGCTGGTATCAAATCATTGTTCTTTTTGTTCTAGAAAGGGACAACATTTTCTTATTTTCAGAACAATTCTGTACTTGAGGATCCCCAAACCTTTATGGATAATAAACTGCTGGGATGTATCCCCTATGGAAAGTGCACGTGTTGAAAACTAAGAATTTTACTTCAGCCGACACCCACAAAAGCTTTGATACTTGGCAACTTATCACCTGTAGCAGCAGTACTAATGAAGTATATCTAGCTCCTTATATTTGCAGTGCCTTTTATGTTGGTTAGCCACCATATTTATTTAAACAGGAAATGTCACTTCATCTTAGTGATATTTGCTGCTGAAGAGAATGAAGTACATTATACGGACATACCAAACTACAAACAATAGCTTTGTTTTCTTTAGTGGGTTTTGACAAAGTGGTCCCTTTCCAACAGAATACATTTGATGTACAGAAACATTAGGATTGCAAAGAACAATTCTAGATTATTAGTCTTGGTTTTTTTTTTTTTGCCAAGACTGAATGAAATGTTACGACTGATTAGTTTGCAATGATCTAACAAAAGTATTGTTTATTCTTTGATCTGTTTGGTGTAGCTGCATACATATATATATATATATATATATATATATATATATATATATATATATATATATATATAAAATGCCATCTCGCGTACACACACACACACACACACACACACACACACACACACACACACACACACACACACACACAAAAGATAGTATGAACAAACAGCTGATTTTCAATCACATATATATATATATATATATATATATATATATACATACATACACACAGACATTTGTTATATACGTGCATGACACAATTGACTAACAAAGTAATCAAGATACATGCGATTGAGCCTAATCGAGTGAGTGTGCAACAATCTAAAGCACAAACTCAGCTGATCTAAACTATAAATAACACATACACTTGTACCCTCACATAACACTGTACAGACATACCACACTAATCTGTAACACATATATACTGAGGTAGTGTGGGGATGCAGCTACCAAAAGGACAGCACTAATTCATGCCCTGGGTCAATATGCACAACATACACACACAAACATCTTCTTTAGCAAGGCATCATACACATCCATACAACCTTTAGTTACAGTTATTAAAATCACATTCACAAACACAGACAAGCACACACTGGGTCATAACACTTAGTTCATACAGATTCATTTACTGGAACTGCACCGGAAGTCACTCACTTTGACTAACTGCACTTAATGCAGCATTTTATCACTGAAATTATGACCACCTGAGACAGCCTCTACAATATTCAACCACTTCAAGATTCAAGTGCCTGAATGTAACACACACACACACACACACACACACACACACACACACACACACACACACACACACACACACACACGCTTGCATTCACTGCATTACAAGGAGACGTTCATCAAAATGAGTATGACAATACAGGTGGAAATTCTGAGGTAGTGGCAATTCTGGGTTTGAACTTATCCAAAAATTGCATCTCCTCAATATTCTGAATGGCTAGTAATCTGAAATCTATGAACAGCATCTTCAGCTTCTGACATAAAGTGACAGTATCTAATTATGTACAGAGGCGGAAGAACATTAACATCCTGACTACATTGTCAAACTCTGCATCTGTGTCATACAATACTGACAACCCAAGGACTGTAGCTTTCTCCAAATGTTGAAATAAGTGCATAGCTGATTTTGGGTACCAGCACACCCTGCAGATACTAAGGGCCTCCTGGCCTTGAGGCTACCTCTCCCCAACCACTCCAAGTTATCTTATCTGGATATTTTATTATAAGGTTTATCAGTCCAACAAATACCATTACAGCAATCTTGTATACCTAATAAGTCAAGTGGGCAATACTAAATCTGACAGGATCCATCCATCTATCCGCCCACAATCCCATTCTTCTTATTTTTTTCACACAGGATTGGGCTGTCACATTAACAGTGGCAATCATTTAGAGCCAATGTTCCCACTGCCAGTTGGCTATCCTTGATGATGTTGTTCCTCCATACTACACACATGCATGCACACTCACACCTCTGGCCAATTAGTATTTCAGACGGTTCCCTATTAAAATGTCGGCACTCAAAATGCTAGGCACCGAGAAGCCAAAAAAAAAAAAAAGATCAAAAAGCTGGAGAACAGTGAATCTTAATAATTGTTCTTCTCTTTAAAACTTTTTGCAGGAAAGGCAAGCCCCCCACACTCCCGAACTTATATATACCAACTCCAAGATCACCATACCTCGGAGGAAAGGGAAGATTCTGAGAAATGGCAACTTGGACTTGGAATGTAATGTTCAATCTTTTGGCCATTCAGTCTCCATGTTTCGGGACTTGGTCTAGTAGGTCCTGACATTTCAAATGGCTACCTTTTAAAATCCACAATATCTCTCAACTGTCCAGATTTTCACAGAATGTCCAGATTTTTACCTCACATGTTTGGCCTGTTCCTCATAAAATTTTGTTTTTCTGGAACAATCACTGACAAATCATTGAGGACTGAAGTCAGAAAATAATGATAGACATTTGAGTTTCAAATTTCATACCCTTCAAAAATCCATGTTAATGTAAAACCTGTTATTCTAAGAAATGTTCTAAGTTTGTAAAAGCAATATTTAAAAAAAATCCCTATTTTTGGACCTTTGTCCCCCCATTATTTATGGCTTTGTCCATATTTCTTGCTGTAAGAGATTGAGAGGTATTACACATTCTGCATGTATTTGTGGGAGGAAACCAGAGCATCCACAGAAAACCCAAGCTAGCACCAGGAGGAGGACATGCAGACTGTACACACAAGGCACCCTAGCCAAGCAATGAACCTGCAATCCTCTTACTGCGAGGCAACAAAGCAACCTGCTGTGCCAAGGAATCCTAATGACTGACATATTTACATCTCCTTCAAACTTCAGAGATACCTCTGGTTGCAGTGACAGATGTAGTCAGTTGGGCATTTGTTTTGTCAAGTAGCAGGCTTTATGATTTCGCTAAATGTTTCACTATGGACATGGCTCCCTCCTCATCACAATAACATCACACTGAAGAGATGACTTCTAAACAATGACATACGTACACCTACATTAACCGAAAACAAACTACTGTACAGTAACGTTTTCATCATTGTTTTCATGCAGCATGCATAAGTTTTCTTTTTTAACAATTACCCTTCACTCCAACATTAAATACATTGCTCATTTCCTACCTTCCTTCAACATCATTCTTCCTCCTGAACATTATCTTGCATGTATTATTCTCACAAATTTTCTTTCTTTGAAATTTCCTCCTCCCATTTTCTAAAGCATACTGAACAGATGCTTGAATAAAAGTATATATATTTATTTTCCTGGTCTAATTTCCTAAGCAACTTTCAGTTTTCCAAACAAATAGAAAAATTAGTACGTGACAGCTTTGTCTGTTAATTATGACTTATGCCCAATTTATTTAATGCTATT
The DNA here is from genome assembly GCF_019279795.1 of Protopterus annectens. Classification (NCBI taxonomy): domain Eukaryota; kingdom Metazoa; phylum Chordata; order Ceratodontiformes; family Protopteridae; genus Protopterus; species Protopterus annectens. Next base: position 96,430,780 of record NC_056734.1, read on the forward strand.
GGTGAAATTGTGACTCCATTAATTCTTCTTGAGGCTCCACATGACGTTATGCTAAGCCTGCTAAGGCCTCCTGATTCTAGTAATCTTGCTAAGACCATCTGATTTCTTTTTTGTTTCAGTGTGTCCACAGAACCAATTTTGCCAAGATCCCTCTGATTATGCCAATATGGCTACAGCCCCCAGTTTGAGTTTATTCTGTTAATGGTCTGACTTTCTTAATCTGGGTAATTGAAATCCCCTCCATATTAATCCTGCTTGGGGGGACACATTTTTTTTAAATTCTGGTTCCCAGATCTATTAGTTCACAGGTGCTGTGACATGACTTCTTTACTCCTGTTGCATCTATGCTGATTCCATTAATATGTTCAATATGGAATATATGGTAATCTTGCTTGTTTAAAATTTTGGTAATATGTATAATGAAAAATATTATGTACTAGCTGATTAAACAATCCTTGCCTTGCACATGAATGAAACCATGAGTGCTTATTTTCTGTCATGGGTTGGTCAGTCAAAATGAGAAGATCAGGTGTTTATAAGGAAATGACATGAATAATGTTTAAAAAGACCATGGGATTGATGGGGTGATTAGATAACCATTAAACGGTAGGCATGTCTGGTGTGCTGTGGTGAAGGCTAATGTATATTGCGGTAGCACAATCCCTGCTGGGGACCCCAAGGATTGAAACTTGCTGGGTGCACCAAAAAGATTAATAGTGGCCCTGCATAAGTGGAAGTAACAGCCCTTTTTCACCGGGCCTACTGCACATGCGCTTAAATGTCCCTGGTTTGATAAATTTGGGGGATATGCTACATCTGCTCTCATCCAGCAATTCAAATGTAAGATTCCCCATGATGTTGTACGTCCTGTATGACTTTGATGCCAAGGGAGAAAACATCAAAGGCATACTCTTCTGCCTACTGCAGAAGTTGACCATGTTGTCCTTAAATAACCATATGGCATTCGCAGCCTAAATGTGTGCTGCAAAGTCGATTTTAAGTTCAAGCATTAACATTTCTGATGCACTGCTTCATAACAAATTGCTTATAAAAATGAAGCATGTAAAGCTCACTTTTTAAAAACAGTCTTGGTAATAAGATCCAGCTTACTACTTGCTGCATTAAGCCAGCACAATAAGTATTTATTTAACATTTGTTAACAGGGAAAGTCCGACTTGGAATGAGCCAATTTTCAGCAGAGGCCCAGGGTGAAATGCTCCAGATACATGCCTTTGTAACGTGGGAGGAAACCCAGATGAACACAGAGAGGATATGCAAACTCCACACAGAAAGCACCCCAGCCAAGAATCGAACCAGAGAACCTCTTGCTGGGAGGCAACAATGCTACCACTACACAATTGCGCCATTCATACATGCACATAGATGACAAACATCTTTTCCCTCATCATGTCAGGGACTGCTCTAGCCATATGACACCCCCCCCCCCCCACTGCACAGACAATGAGAAAACATTAGGCATGAAGTGAAGCAATGCCGTCTTTGTTTCTGCTTCACTGTCTCAAAAAGTCTGTCGACCACACATCTTTAAACACTGTTGCTGTGGTCTCCCACACTGCAACTCAGCTACCATCAAAAGCAAATACTTCTAACCTGCCTCTCTCAAAGCAAAACTAAGCAGCGCAGTGAAAAGGTTTCTATCAAGTGTTTTTTAATCTGAGCCTCACACTGCAGAGTTCTGCTTGGAAAAGTTTCAGTCAGACCATCAGACACATGTGAACATAACAGCACTCGTTCAATAAGGCAAAACAAGAAAGGATGACATTTCATTACTTTATAATCCTCATTACACTTAAACCTTTCTGATATTTACATGCAGGCAGTGAAATTGTGAAAGTCAGCAATCTTTTTACATGTAACATTTCCAACACAGATATATTATTTATTAATGTATTTACAATTTGTCAAATGCATTTTGTCTGTGTACAATTATAAAAAGCAATATCATTCTGACAGGTAGTTTACCTTTACGATCAGTTTAGCAGACATCCAAATTATCAGAATATACTTAAATACAATCAAACTACTGACATGAATTATTTTTTTAATGTTATGGCACCTTTTTCAAATGAACCCAGTATTAAAACAACAGCAATCAAAGTCTATTACTGATTTTAAAAAAAGTGAAGCAATGCCATACAGTTGTGTGGCTACAAAAGGGTTCAGGAGGTGTGTCTACATTTACTCTGTCAAGCACATTTTGACAAGTGGGTCATATTCAATGCCACTGGCTAAGCCATTCCATAAATATGCATGTCAGTCTTAATAGCATTTGCTTGTGTAAGCAAACTGCCGGTATTCTTTAAACACATTATCTGAATGGGCAGCAGTTTCTAATGCTCAGACCCTGCTGGATAAGCTGTAATGATCTAATGTTATGCTACCACCCTGCAGCTTGCTTTTCTTGCTGTTAAATGTAAATGATCGCCATTTAGTGGTGTATATAATATGCATGGGAACAGCACTTTAGTCCATTAAAGCACAGAACAGAATGTAGAATGACTCTTGGCAGGCCTGTCAGTGCTGTAAATTCATAAAAGCGCAATCAGTCTTCCTGGCCGCCTTAACAGCATACCCTAGGATTGTAGCAGAAATGTCCTGATAACTGATCTCATTATTTTGAGCTGATCAGGTTCCTCAGATTTTCCAACTTCATAAGCAAACATCTCAAATAACTGCAGTAAGCTTCAATACAAATTTATTAAATCAAGCTTTATTTATAAATTACAGAAATTAGAAAAGAAGAAATACAAATAATCTGTTTAAGAGACATAGTAAAGTGCAGATTCTATTTCTGTTTTAGTGATGCTGTGGAGACCAGATTTTATTTTGCAATTGGTTATGTCAATTTACGTTCATGGCCATTTACATTAGGCAGTATAACATCTACTTAAGGGGTTCATCAAACAAATCACCCATCATTCCCTCTATTTGGTTAAGATATCCTCATTTTACCGTAGCATTGGCCATTTAATATTAGCCTGTAAAACATGTATTTAAGGGGGTTCATCAAACAAATCACCCAGCATTTCCTCTGTTTGCTGAAGATATCCTCTGCTTAGTCTATCATCTGTGTTTTGACAAGTAGCAGCACTAACACATAATGTGGAGGAGGTATACAGCATTTCTCAAAACACTGAAAATCCTCTCCCCACAAATCATTGAGAAAGGTTTTCAGGGCTGGAGATAAGCTGGACCTTCTTGTAGCATATTTATAGACATTACTGCAAGATCAGCTACAGGATTTTTATACAAACATTTTAATTTGTCTTTGGCTTGTTATACCTATTTAGCTCTTTAGGGGATTAAGACTGGGGAATCTGACAGAAAAGAGACATTTACAAACAAATCAATGAATGCCTGCATGACTGGAGAGATTATTCTAAGTCTGTGCTTCTCCAATCCCAGAAGCTCTAAGTATCTTGTAAGATTTTTTGACATTCTGGAGTGGACATCTGTCCTTGTGAGTAAAGAACTCAAGGTCCCTGTAATTGCTGCAGATGTTTCTTATCATGTGCCACCAAAGAAGCAGATTTACCTGGTGTCTTGGATTGGTTCACAAATAAGGCAAGTATGGTTGAAGGTTGTGCGTCAGGGCTGGTAACTCGGCATGTAAAACTCAACTACCAATCATTAGCGGACCGGAGTTCGGCTGTGGCGACCCCTAACCGGGAAAATCCGAAAAGACACAACAATTTCAAGAGTAGATAATTTCCTAGAGACTGGTACCAAATCTTCCTTGTGTCCTTCCCTTCGGATGCCTTAGAATTAGCATTTGTAGGTATTACAAGCTATAGTCATTTGAAACGTCAGGACCCGATTTATCGGGTCCTGTAATACAGAGACTGAATGGCTGAAAAAATGGACTTACATATACCAAGTCTGACCATTTCTCAGAATATTTCCCCTTCTCCAAGGTATGGTGATCTCAGAGTTGTAATAGATAAGTTTGGGGGTGTAGGGGACTTGCCTTCTACATCGGGGGTGCACGCGGGGGGGGGCTTGCTTCCCTGCAAAAAAAGAAGATTAAAAGAGAAGACAGATGTTCAAGATTCACTCTTTTAGATTTTAGGTCTTTTTTTCGTGTGTTGGCACTCAGTGCTACTAGTGCCGGCATTTCAATAGGGAGCCATAACAAATTTAAACTGTGACTCTGTAATTGTAATGTCCTTCTCCACCAGAGCTACAATAGGCAGGAAAGTAACAGCAACAGATACTGGGGACAAGGGCAGACTACAGTTCACCTAACTGGAGCTAGAGTCATCAAGTCTTGTGGAATTGGTGGGCATCACTACAGCTACATTTTCACTGTCCGTGGATTCTTTAGTCAATTGCTTTCTTGTACTCTCCATCTTCTGGAGGTAAATTTTCCCATAATACACTTTCTTAGCCCTTCCAGTACATGATTCCTCTGCTGGAAAACAGGCTAATACCCCTTGAAACAGAGTTAAAATCTTCTTAGGAAATCTAGTGTTTCCCTTAAGCAACTCAAGTATTGAAGGCTACAGTCCTTCATGGAAACATTTTTGGTGATCTTTAACGGATTGTAAACCCAATGGAAAATACCAAAAATGTTACAATATAACTATCTTAACAAAAGTAACCACAGCAAATAATAACTGCAATATCAGCAAAATGGCAGAAAAAAATTATTCCCAGTATTAGTGCTAATCACTAACTTGGTATTCACTTGGAAGGAGCCATGACTAAGTAATAAAGTCTTCCTGAGGCAAAACAGAACAGAAGATGGTGTATGCTGCTATCTGTTTAGTACTGAGTGTCCTAATGATGCCTTCACTGTGAGGAGTTGACCAGTACTACTCATTGACCATCCAAAGCTCTGAATGTCAGGCTAGAAAGATGGACATTCCCCAGCAGGTCATTTCCAAATATAATGGTTATACTGTAGCAGAGAATCATATGAAAAGCACCTTATGTTATAACACTTACTTTGCCACACCAAACCATGCCTTTATTCAGGGTCAAAAAATAAAACAAATATATTAAAAATAAAACCATCTTAAATAGAAAAATGTATTAAATGCAATTTTTGTGTACTTGTCAAACTATTCTTCCATACAAAAATTACTAGTTTAAATATTACAGCATAGTTTCCCTATTCATTGCTTTGTTCCCTTGGAGTTATGTGGAAGAAACATAAACATGCAATTGCTTGATATATGATGACCACTAGTCTCAGTTTCTTTGTGGCTTCATCCTTCTGGCTACCTGGAGTTAATTTCTTGCATCACTAAGATTAACCTTCCTGAGACAGTGGAACCCCTTGTTATAACACAGCATGTTTAACCTGGTTGGATGTTAACTTACAAAGGGAAGGTAGACGTAAGAGATAGCTACAGCTGATGAGAGGGAGATCTGTAGGACAGATGGCAAAATTAAGGTGAAAATCTGTATGAAAGGTGGCAAAAATAAGTTGAAAAGGGGCCATATCATTTCACTGAGGACAGGTATCAGAGTTCTACAACCACAAGTGTTAGACTGCATATGTGTAACTGTCAACAGTAGAGTTACTCAATCAGTATCATAGAATACAGCTGCATCAAGAAGCAAGGAAAGAGACATCTTCTCTAAGAAGAGGTGTGGGGAATGGGGAGGTGGGGTGCACTCGAACTGTGTACTGAATATAGCAGTGCATTTTCCAAGCATGCCTATCACATCACAAGACAACATGGATCCACCTGTCTAGAGTGTAACTGTGAGATTGTAGCTGAGCTCAAAAGTGCAGCCACCAGCAGGAGTCAGCCTATATGCCACCCTCCCAAAGGAGGGCGGCACCACAGATAAAGGCATACAGCAGCAGAGTGAATGCAAGACAGGGTACCATGCACTGCTGTCCGTCACATGATGATTCCAACTCTAACAGAGCGGATCCAATAAGACCACAGCAAATGCAATATTAAATGAAGATGAGACTCTCTTTATGTGCTACACTTTAAAATGGTAAGTAGCAATCAAATTATTTTTAATAACATTAACATTTTTTGAAATATCTGTTAATTAAAATACAGTTTATTTCTTGGCAGGCTAATGCTCCACTTAGCTTATATTTACAAACATTTATAAAACATGTAAACAGTTTTTAATATACACAGCTAAAGGATAAACACATAAATAAATCTGAACTTAAATGAATTGAACTTCAGACTGGAATTCATAAATTCCAATGCCCTGGACCAGCTCATTCTTACCCCCACTAGAGGAAGTAACATCCTTGCCCTGGTTATTACTAACATGGGCAACCGTTGCTCTACACCAATAGTCAATTCTTCCCTGGTTAGATCCAACCACAAACTAATCACCATGGAAATCCACATCTCACCCACAGCCCCCGCAAAGATAAAAACTTCTCCAAAGCTACATTTGGGCTCCTAAAAACAGAGGTGGCTAACTTCACGGCACGCATGTCAATGGAAAATAGATGTATGACTGTAAAATCATACACCGATGCACTGTACGAACACGTATATAAATGCATGGAACTAGCCATACCCAACAGAACCAATATGCTCTCCTCCAAAAAGAGGAAGCCAATCTGGTGGTCTCCTGCCATTAATAAACTCTACAACAGAAGGAAGAAACTTTTGCAGAAAAAAGGTGAAGTCCCAAGACTGGAAAAACTCCCTTAATAGCCTTCACAAAAAGTTGAGATCCTTCATCAAAATCTCTAAAGCCAACTATGAAGGCAGAATCATGGCAGACACTAAAACAACCACAAAGCTTCTACAGTTATATGAAGAATCTCCACGGCAATACCCAGGTTTGCTATGAGTTACTGCACAATGGTACCTCCTATACTGAGCCAACAGATAGTGCCAACATACTGGCCAAAAGATTCAATGCCAGCTTTACCCTTCTCTTCCCCGCCAAAGGACCAATCACAATATCAGAGGAATGCCAGGCACCCAGCATTACTGCAGCACATGTTAAATCTGCATTGTCCAAGGCCAAGAATACAGCTTCCATGGGACCCAACAATATCCCTGGATGTGTTATACATGAATTACAAAGTAAAGTGGCACCACATCTGTGTGCCCTGTTCAATCACAGCCTCACCTCAGGCTTTGTCCATGCTGAATGGCGCACTGCTACAGTCATCCCTCTCCATAAAGGGGGAGTGACTACAGACCCAAGGAATTATCGCCCCATTAGCCTGACAAGTCTGATATGTAAGGCTATGGAGTGCATCATCGTGGACCTAATTAACAAGGATATAGGGAATCTCCAAACTCTAGATCCCACGCAATTTGGTTTTATGAAAGGTAGATCATTCCTGCTCAACCTGGTTGACTTCATTGAGTCAGTCACCAGAGCTGTGGATGAGGGCAAGGCAGTTCATACAGCCTACCTCGATCTGGCCAAGGCCTTTGATACCATTCCCCACTCAGGAATTATTGATAAATTCACCAAACTAGGCATCAACCCCTATATCACTAGGTGGGTTGCAAACTGGCTCACAGATGGAACCCACAGTGTGAAAGTAGCAGACTCCATGTCAGACTGCCAACCAGTCATGAGTGGAGTTCCACAGGGTTCAGTCCTGGGCACTCTCCTGTTGGGTATCTACTTCTCTGAAGTCCAAGCCAACACAAAGGGTCTCTGGCTGACAAAGTTCGTAGACGACTGCAAGTTGGGAGCTACAGAAAGGCCTCACTGAAACAAATGACTGGTGTCAGAACCATGGCCTTAAACTCAATGTCAAAAAATGTGTTGTCATCAGCTTTGGGAAAAACCTGGTTCCCATTAATTACCACATCGATGGTAGACCACAGAACACGGAAGTTGTTACAAGAGATCTGGGAACACAGGTTGACAGCAGCGTCTCTTTTGACCACCCCATTGCCTCTGTGGTCAGAACGTCCTTCTACGTGGCACATCTCATTACTAAGGGTTTTGCATCCAGGAAGAAAGAGGTCATTGTCTCCCTCTACTTTTCCCTCATTAGGCCAATCATCGAGTACAATGCCCCATCTGGCATGTACCTCACTAGACACCTGCAACAACTGGAGAGGCCACAAAAGTACCTCACAAAGAGGATCCTAGGCCTTAAACACTTGTCCGATATGGACAGACTCAAAAAACACCAACTATTCTCTGTCTCATATCGCCTACTTAGAGACGATCTCTGCTTGACATACAAAGCCATGTCTGATCCAGCTCTGTTAGAAATGCTACATCTAAAGAAATTCCAATCCCTCCACACCACACGCTCCAGTGACCTCAACCTCATTACCACAATCAACAAAACGTGCTGGAGGGACAGGTTCATAACCCAGAGACTGCTGTTGCCTTGCTATAGTATAGACTTCCCATACATGTCAAACAGAGCACATCACTGGTCCTCTTCAAGAGAAACCTTGATGAGTAGAGGATTCAAAGATGGCCACTGTTCTGTAAGCACTGCTAATCCTTAGCTCCTCTAATTATCTGGAATAAAATCAAACCAGAAGATTATCCAGAACTAATATCGGCAAAATTTCTTGAAAGATCAACTCTGATTAACTCCGAAATAGAGTTACCAAAAAGAAGAGACCAGTCCAGTCTATAATCAATCAAGATTGTTAAGGATACAGAGAGACTAACTTAAGCCATGTGCTCCTGCTGTTTTACATACGGAATAAGTACACTCAAAACTGAAGACAGTTACCACTACAGAATGTCAAAAGAAGATAAAAACATGGACACTACCACATCTAAAACTAAACTCTCGGATTTACTATCTCCTGAAAAAGATTTGAATTCAAAAAGGCAGAAGATATTAAAACAACCAGATCCATCTAAAACTGGAAATAAAACTAAACCTGATCAACCAGCCAATCTGGAGGATATTAAAACAGCTCTACTTCCTATCCAAGAAGCAATAAAATAATTAACTGTACAGCTACAAGCCTTTGGAAGTACCTTTAACCAAATAATAGACAGATTGGATAAATCTGAAACCAAAATCATGGAAAATGAGGAGAAAATAACTCTAATAGCAAAAAAAATCTGACTCTCGTGAAAAAGAAATTCAAAACATCCAAGAAAAGATCACAGACCTGGAAGCAAGATCCAGAAGGAATAATATTATCATAAGAGGCATCCCAGAATCTGTTAATCACAATGAACTAATACCTTCTATCTTACAAATTTTCAGCATACTACTCAAAGAACCTGGAATAGCAAAACAAATAATAGTAGAAAGAGCACACAGAGCACTAAGAGAAAACCAAGGTACATACAAACCTAGACCTGTCTATGCAAAACTGTTAAACTTCCAAGATGTTAATAAAATTTTACTGACTGCAAAAACAGTGGAGGATCTGTTAACTGGAACAATAATACAATCTCACTGGCCCAAGATCTTCCCCTCCAAATAAGACAAGCAAGACAGCTCCTTTCCCCTTACTGTAAGTTCCTGATCGAAAGGAAAATAAAATTCCAAATGAAATACCCTAACACCTTAATTTTTTACTCAGATGGTGCTAAATACTCAATCACTAACCAACAGGAAGCCAAAGAAACCTTTTTTGCTGTTTTTAAGAAAATACCAACATTGGATATTTAAACAGACTCACCGGAATGATGTCTGAATACTAAATGAACGATTGTTCACTTTTCGGCCCTCAGAGACTGTTTCTTTGCATCCTGCTGTATTGCTGGACCTTCTTAGGCCTCTACCAACTGTTTAGTAGCACCAAGGTCTCTTAATAAAAGCCATGAGGCCATCCAAGGTAAGCTAGATCTACTTCCGCATTCAATCTTTCCCACGACAGGAACTAAAATTTACTGTGACGCTTCTGGGACATCCACCTGGCTTTAATGCTCCCCCTACGCATTTTCAACATGATGGAATGCTCCTCTACTCATGGTGCGAGCAACGAGCAATTTACTGTTCACGGAGATCGTAAACTGCGGACACCTAGAAAGAAGAGCATTAGCTAAAGGATCGTTTCCTACAAGTTAAAAATACATGAAAAAAAGAACATTAAGGGCTTTTTAAAAGCCAACCCAATGCATTCCAAACAGTTTGTACACAAAGCACGCACTCTCATGTAATTCAACGACTTTTCATGCTCGAATACTGAGCTTAACTGTCCAAACAAATTATATATGAACTGCTGTTAAATAAGATATTCTGTGCTTTAAATCTTTATAGCACATTAGTTTAGTTTAAAGATGAAGTTGAACAATGTTAAATGTTTATACTCAGATAAACATGTGTTAATTCAAACTGCCCTAACTCACTAAACACATAAAAAGAAAGCTGAGCAAAAAATAAAACCAGTGGTACGCCAGGCAGAAGAACAGTCAAAACCACAGTATTCACTTCATGTTTTAATGGAATCCAAGGATAGAGTAAGCGCTTTCACGTTGAACAGCAACGCTTCATCAGACTTCAATAAATTACAAAAAAATTCTTAACATTTAAATAGAGCTCACAGATAGTTTGTTAATCAAACCAATCAGCATTTAAAAGCACAGTACATCCATTTTACTAACATTCAAATACAACAAAAATAGGACACATTTAAAACACATTTCAGATGTGAACCTAGTATAATATATAGGTTAAGAGTCCCCTATATATGACAAAACTAAAATATTAAATAACATAAACAAATGTCTCTGAGAAAATTAATACTTTCAAATAAAAAAGCAACTTATCAAAAGACACTAGTAAAAAAACACTAGTAAAAAAGTAATAGGTAACAACTTATGTAAAGATTATCAAGAAAAACTTAGTATAGTCACTTAATTCACAGACTGTGAAGCGCCCTGTTAAACAAATTGTTACACAAGCAATAGTGCATTCAAAATACAACAATGATGACATTATCGCGCTATCGCCTGTACCTTTACCGGACTCAGCAGATAATACAGTTGATAGCGATTCACGGAAGAAACCACCATGCTCTTCTTCCATCACAGCTCCCTTGGGGGGAGCTATTTCTTTGGGACTAAGTGATTCATTGTTTTTTCCGCTTCCATTCCATCAACAGGAAAGGAAAGCGTGGTCTCCTCATTATCCAGCAAAGAAAAGAAAGAATACCGAGGAGTTACTGGAACAACAGAAGAGAACTTTAAGACCAGTCACCAAAATTTAGTATACAACATTTCTAGGTATGTGTTAACTGATTCTGAGTTACGCGTCCTCAGTAAAGGACTTAGTTTTATACCGTCGAGTTATACTGACGTTACAGACATTATTTTAGATATAAATTTTTTTACCAGAAATATTTCGTTAAAACTGTTGTTTGGTGATGATAATAGGAATACATCTTCAGTTAATTCATATAAGAAACCTTCTACTTTTATACCACCTTCCAATCCTGTCTTGGAAGCATTTGAGCGAGCATGTGAGAAAGATTTGTTTGATTTATATGCTAAAAAAGATGTTAAACCAGATTTTTATAATATGAGTAAAGATGAATGTTTAGCATTATCTAGCCTACAAAATAATATGAATATAATAATCAGACAAGCTGATAAAGGCGGAGCTGTCATTGTTATGAATAAGGATGATTACATTAATAAAATTAATTAGTTGCTAGCAGATGATATGACATATAGTATACTCAATGGTGTTTGTTTAAACAAGTTGATCAATAATGTGCATAGTACTCTAAATGATCTCATGTTAAGTGATGTCATTGACATTGGGCTGTATAATTATTTTTTGGTAGAAAACCCCCTGATTCCCATCTTCAGGGGTATTCCCAAGATTCATAAAGATATGCTTGATCCTCCCCTGCAACCTATTGTGTCTAGCAGGGGTTGGTTAACAGAGCCTATGTCTATTTACTTGGATAAACAGTTTAAACCTATACTGGATGAGATAAAACAAATACTAAGAGATACACAGCAATTTCTTGCAAACCTTGCTGCATCCAATATGAAAAAACCTATTATGACCACAGACTTTTTAGTTACTTTAGATGTGAGATCTCTCTTCACATCCATTCCCAATAATATAGGAGTTGAATATGTGAGGTTGTTATTATTAGAACATGGAGTCCCTAATAATCAGGTTATTAAACTGATGTTGATTTTAGAGCTTGTTCTGGAGAACAATGTACTGTGCCATGACAACACATATTATCTACAAGGCAAGGGTGTTGCCATGGGCACACCCTGTGCCAATTCTTACGCCAATCTAGTTATGGCATATTGGGAGAGTGTATATTTGTTGAACAACAAGATTTATGTTGATTACATTAAATATTATGGTAGATTTGTAGATGATGTGTTTTTTTGTGTGGAGTGGCACAGTGGATGGTTTGAAAGATTTATTAACCTATATCAATGGTACCACCAGTTTTTTGTTTTTTGAATACACCTATTCATCAACCAATATCCAATTTCTGGATGTTACAGTTAGCAATGGCAGTGATGGCATTGACACAGTTATGTACAGGAAATCCTGTTGGAGAAATAATCTGTTACATCGTGATAGTATGCACCCCAGGCACATATATCCTAACATTATTAAGAGCCAAGCATACAGAGTTTCCAGATTAACCACCCGACATGAAGATTATGAACACCAACAGGATTTGTTAAAAGAAAATTTCCTCAGCAGAGGATATGATAAGACAGAAATCTATGAAACTGTTGAATATTGAACTAAACATAGGGTAGATAAAGCAACACCATTTTTTCTAAGACCACAAGATTCGAATTCAGCAGGAATAAATAATACCAAGGGCATTAAGTATGGTAAGAACAACAATAGGAATGATAATAATAGATTAGTCATTCCCTATACTAATAGGAACACACAAATAAGGCAAGTCATTGAAAATAATTGGAAAATATTGTTAATAGATGAGAGGATTAAGGATTTAGTTGATGCGCGACCAGGTATAACGTATAGAAATATGAGGTCTTTGAAAAGACTCTTATGCTATGAGTCTGCACATAGTATAACATCTCTGCCCTCACAGAGAATAGGGACCTTTGTATGTAGGTCATGCAACCAATGTGTATATATTTCTAATGACAATAGATTTATACATCCGACCACGGGACGAGAATTTACTTTTAGGTTTTATGCCGATTGTAGATCCCGTGATCTTGTATATCTAGCAGAATGTCAAATATGTAAATGTTTCTATGTGGGGATGACTAATAGAACCTTGCGAGAACGAATCAGGGAACACATATATGCAATTAGTAAGGAAAACACCAATAATGCCCTGGCAAAACACGTATTAGAAAATGGCCTTCAACACAAATTTAGGTTTAGGGTCATACAATTAGTAAGGAAAACACATAGGTTAGGCAATGTTAAGAATTTTACTGAGGAATTGGAGAATAGGTGGATCATTAGGCTACAGGCACATCAGGGTTATGGCTTGAATGACAAAGTGACACTCAAGCCATTCCTTGTAGCTCGTCCATACACTCATTAATTAAGTGACTATACTAAGTTTTTCTTGATAATCTTTACTTAAGTTGTTACCTATTACTTTTTTACTAGTGTTTTTTTACTAGTGTCTTTTGATAAGTTGCTTTTTTAATTGAAAGTATTCATTTTATCAGAGACATTTGTTTAAGTTATTTATTATTTTAGTTTTGTCATATATAGGGGACTCTTAACCTATATATTATATTAGGTTCACATCTGAAATGTGTTTTAAATGTGTCCTATTTTTGTTGTATTTGAATGTTAGTAAAATTGATGTACTGTGCTTTTAAATGCTGATTGGTTTGATTAACAAACTATCTGTGAGCTCTATTTAAATGTTAAGAATTTTTTGTAATTTATTGAAGTCTGATGAAGCGTTGCTGTTCAACGTGAAAGCGCTTACTCTATCCTTGGATTCCATTAAAACGTGAAGTGAATACTGTGGTTTTGACTGTTCTTCTGCCTGGCGTACCACTGGTTTTATTTTTTGCTCTACTTTGGACTGCTATATTCAGTGAGTACCTTATTCAGTGGCTAGTTTTGCTGTTTTTGACATAAAAAGAAAGCTACTCATGATCATATTCAGCCCCATTATCTGATAATACCCAAACAAATAATCTACTTCTGTGTATTTAACTTATGGGCTGCTAAACAGCTTCACAAACAAATACCATATATTTTAATTACAAAATTAATGTGTCAAATTCCTTTGCTATAATAAATACACATAATATGTACTACTGGCATCATAAATTACTGAATGAACATAGACACCCTTATAAAACAGCTATTTCGCTGCTGACTAAAGGGTAAAGCTGCTGATACTTATAAACCTTCAAATTACTATAACAGCTCTTTGTGTTGGAAATCACCTAATTAATTAAATTACACTATATAACATCTGTTTGTTTGTTTTTTTATTTTTATTTTGTTGAAATAACTGGGAAAGTTCACACACAGTAATTATATTATAGCCTGGCAATTTAGAGTTCTAAAATTATCGAATATTAACTAAATGCCTCCTCTAAAGACTGTGCCCTCTCCAGCCTACATACATATATTATCTAATCCTGAGCTAAGATCATAACCAATTACTGTTTTTGACTATTGACTTAAGCCTTATAATGATCTTATTGAGCTATATGCCTAATACCCTTCTGTGAGACATAACTGCAAACCTTAAATGTCTACAATAAAATATAATAAACATATTATATGAATGTAAAGGCTTGGAGAAGGGAACTTCCAATAAAGTTGGTGTGGGCCACATTATTAAGACTCATGGAGAAGCAATAATATTGTGCTATCGTAATAATTGTACAAAACATGGGGTAGTAATAATATGAAAAGAAGCTTGTCTTTTCAAATAACAGTAACTAGAGACAATCTACGATGTTCCATGTACCTGTAATGATTCCTCATATGTACAGTACAGTGATATATGTCCTATACCTGTAAACTAAACCCCCCAAAACAAAATAACTTGGTTGAGCTTCACAGATAACAGATGGATCACTATGGATGTACAGTCCTATACATGGTACAAAGGGAAAAGAAGTAATGTTAATGGAAAGGGAATAGAGAGGGACAGTATACAAAGGAGAACATACAAAATAATCTTAGCTCTTAGTATTGATATAATGAAAGGATATAGCTAACAGTTCTACCAATAGTTTCTAGTATATTACTATACCATACTAACGTTCACAAATCTATTCATACTAAAAACCCTCTTTCAACGGACCTTTACTTATTATAACATTTTTTTACTACATTTATAATCTATTGTCAGTAACATAGAATGTACACTTTAATTATTCTTTCAGATACATGTAAATATGTTGAGGAGTTTAGGGTTACTTTAGTGGTGCGTTTTAGGGAATTAGCTTGTTAAGCTTTGTCTATGTAGGGAAAATATTTGCAGGGATACTAGTTTACATTTTCTATTTAAATATGACAACTCAATCTACAATCATTATGCTGTTCTACAGATCTATAAAACTAATAATGACTTACTCCCTGCTTTATTCCTGGTCCAAGGGGATGGTGGTTAGGCACTGGGTGGGGACGGGAATAAAAGGATGCTTTCTTAATTTAACTTTATCAATGTATAAACATAAATAACCACTTTAGACTTATTTCATAAACAACCCAATTATATAAATGTGGGAATCTGATTCATGGAATATCAAAGGGCTCCAGAATAAAAAGAAAAGAAAACTTTTCTTACACCTTATTCTGAAAACAAAATCGAACTTCATATTGGTACAGGAAACACATTTATCACTTGAGCAATGGTCAGAAATCAATGAGAAAAAAATGGATAAGAGATATCATAGCTTCTGAAGGCAAATCTAATAGTGCTGGGGTAGCTATAATAATTAAAAAAACAGTTCCAAGACAAGATTTTAAAAACCCAAGTGGACAAAGAGGGGAGATGGTGCTACATAACCATTCTAACTCCAAATCTTCACAAACCTCTTCTCATCCTTAATGTTTATGCCCCTTGTAAAAACCAACATAACTTCTTTGCCTCTTTATATCCCATCTTAAATAAATTCCAAGATTATTACATGATTCTAGCTGGAGACTGGAACACTTATCTAAATCCTGACCTAGACAAAACAAGTTCTAATCCAATATATAATAAACAAGCTCACCTAGCACTAAGAGAACTTATTCAGGATTACAAATTATATGACCCTTTTAAATATGGTGATAGTATAAATAGATCCAACAAATTTACTTTTTACTCCCAATGCCACAAAATGTGGTCAAGAATAGACTTTTTTTCTTATTTTAGACGCATTTATCAAACTTGCCCCGAAAATGACCATCCACACTAGATACCTCTCAGACCACTCCAAAATTACTTTAAACCTTAATGGAATTACAATGAAGAGCACCAAGAAAAAAGGATACAATTGGTCCTTGAACCCCAACCTTTTAACTAAAAAGGAAATAATAAATGATATTCAAACCTTCAAAACACCAGAATCTTATATACTAAACTTTCGATCCCAAAAACTAAAAGTGGCTTAGACCTTCCCAACTTCAAGATTTATTACCTAATCACGAATGCCAATAGAATTCTGCATACAGCGGAACACAACCCAAAAAACAAAGATTGGTCCCCGATGTGGATAATAATATACCAAAAACATATCAAAAGCTTGGATATTAACCCCAAAGCCATACCCTTTCCAAATACCACCTTAATGAAATCGTGCATTATACTAGAACCCCTTAAACACTCTATCTTACTAACTCAAAAACTCTTTAAACATTTAAATCTGACACAGGCTATGATGATGTTACAACCTTTGCACAAAAATCCCAACCTTAAAAATAAACAATCAGACCCTAAACCTGAATCCCTTTCCTAGATTAATTAATATAACCATTCAAGATATATACCCACTTCTAAACAGTTCTATATAAGAAATGAGGAATCAATTGAACCTTCCCAGATCCTATCTAGTAATTCTAAGGCAAAATAAATAACTATGTTCCAGCTATCTACAAAACTGCAACATAACCAACAACGATTTATTAACTTGTAATTCCCTATGGAAGCCCATCCTCTCAACTAAAAAATATATCAGTAATTCATATAAATTAATCAAAGACATTAAATTCCAAAAAGACATACTTGTTTCAGACTTTTGGAAAAAGAATAATCCATCCAACGATAATTTTCAACTAATTCAAGCAATTAATTTAACAAATAAATCCATACCCCTTAAAAAACTGGCATTCACCCAACTCATGATTTATAACAATGCATATTTCACTCCTGCTATTTTACATAAATTTAACTATATGAAATCCCCTCTTTGTCCACACTGCAAAATTCTATCGGGCGATATACTCCATCTATTCTGTAGCTGTAAGTATGTATTTAAACTTTGGAACTCCCTTAAATTTCAAATACAAAAAATGGGCTATCAATAATCCACACTCAGCTGGGAATTTACTCTCCTACATATCATACCAAACAATATCTCTAAAACTCAAGACATTACTATGATTAATCTTTTTCTCCTAATAAAACTCTATATGGCAACCAACTGGCTTAACCTAACTAACATCTTCTGGGAGAATTTTAGATTAATGGCAACCAAGCATCTCTTAGCCCAAAAGATTTTAATTGACAAGGGGAATAAAAATATCAAACACAGGAAATTATGGGAACAAACCTTTAATATTATTCTGGCCTAGCCCATTACAATATAGTAAAATTAACTACATATAAAAGGTTCCATATTAACCTATATTTATAGCCCACAAATCTTTTCTTATTTTTCTTCTCCCTCTTTTTTATAATGTTTATTTCTAATCACAATAACACTCACTGAACTGTAACAATTTTTCTCTTGAGTATTGAAAGCATCTATGTATATAGTGTAAATAGTATTGTTTGATTGTTTTACTTATGACTGTACTACCAATAATGTATAATAACTTATTTTTCTGAAGTGGTGTTACCTCTACTTATTATACTATGTTTGTTACCTTATATCAATGAAAATAATAAATAAAAACTTTTTCGAAAAAAAAAGAAACCTTGATGAGTGGATGGGAAATAAAAAATTCACCCCAGGGATCCCTCCAGTGGCTCTACTCGACAGAGGCACTGGGAACTAAGGTCGGGTGGCACGATGTCAGGGTAATCCTATGGGCTAGGTTTGTAAAGGCTCCAGGGCCATTAGCCTAATACACACCTATGAACCTATATACAGATGTTCGCATCAGATTTGCCATGCAAGAACACACCATCATACTGTTTGTATATCTGACACAGACACTTCATTCAAGAATACTTCACATGTTGTGTGAGACCCCCCCACACACACACACACTCACACCTACAGAGCAGCATGTTAACTGCTTCTCCAGTCTGAGACATACTTACTATCCATGACCTCCATGCTAATTTTACTGTGTAATATGGTGCTGTTTCAACAGCAACATTAATTCCAGTACAGCCACATATAACTGCCACCTTCTCTGTACTGTGTCCCATTGTGTTTCTGTCTTAATGCTACATCCCTTCTGTCATTTTGTACATTAACTATATGTGACAATGTCAATATACCAGTCACCCCTAAGCAACAATTTCTCTAAGATCTAGCTCTGCTTCAGGCCTTTTGCTGTTACAGGAACTAGGATCCTAAAGCATACTGTCCACTTAACCAAAGGACTCTGTCTTCTGTAATACAAAACATATGTAATGTCCACTTTAAAGTATGATTTCTGTTCTCTTTAAAGAAACAGCAACAGTATAAAACAACATATGCACTGTATGTTCAGTCAGATTCTAAGTTTTTGTTTTAGGACTGGTAGGAAACAGCTCACCCATACCGAGGAAAAATGGTCATAACCAATCAGTCAGAACGTGTATGTATTGCTACAGACATAGATTGACCATCTTTTCAAATGATTAAAGTGAGACATTTTTCATGGGAGCATTAGACTTTGTGGGACAAATCATACCCATAACAGCTGGAAAAGACAGGACTTCACTTCTTATTTTTTGCTAAAATAAAAGTTCATTCTTAGGATCATAAGAAGTTATTAGGCTATAGGCCCTGAGGCCCTTATAAGCCCATCCAAGAGTTTAGTCCATGTTTAGACAAGTCAGCACCCAATGCCCCTGTCTAGCAGGGACACATGCAGAATCCCAGGGGTATATTTTCTGTTTCCCATCCGTTTATCCAGGTTGCACTTAAAAAGGGATAATGAGGTACTCGACTTGACATGGAGAGGGAGTCTATTCCACAGATGGAGTCTCTGGGACACAAATCTTTCCCACCAACAAGTTCTATTGATATCACAGACCAGGTTGAGGTCGCGCATATGGGTTACTTGAGTGGAGCTTGACTTGCGGATATGCAGCAGTCCCATCAAGGTGGGGGTCTGAGATTGCTTTGTATGCCAGGCAGAGGTCACCTCTGAGGAGTCTGTATGAAACTGAGTAGAGGGACAGGACTTTTAGCTTATCTGTGTAGGTTTCTCCTGGTATGGAACTTCTGTGGTCTCTTCAGCTGCTGCATGTGCTTTGTGAAGTACATGTTGAAGGAGGCACTGTACTCAATAATTGGCCTTATAAGGCAAGAATACAGGGATGTTATGACCTCTTTGTCCCTGGATGAGATACTCTTACTTATGAGGTGGGCCATGTAGAAAGCTTTCTGTACAATGGAAGCAACATGGTGGTCAAAAGTCTGGTTGCTATCAACATAGGTGCCCAAATCCCTCACTACTGATTGCATACTTTGGACGTTGTTATTAATGTGATAATATGTGGGGACATCACTCTCCTCAAAGGGGATGATGATGCATTTTTTGCCATTTAGCTTGAGGCCATGTTTCTGGCTCCAGTCATTTGTTTGGGTGAGACCCTCTTGGAGGACGTCCACATCACTTGAAGAATTGATGACCGAGCCCAGCTTGCAGTCATCTGCAAATCTGGCCAGCCATCACCCACTGGTTTTGGCCTGCACCTCAGAGAAGTATATCCTGAATAACAGAGGCCCCAGGATTGATCCATTGGGTACGCCGCTCATTACAGGTTTACTGTTTGAGGTGGCTTTCCCTATTTTGATTAGGTCTTTCTATTAGTGAGCCAGTTTGCTACCCATCTGGTAACATATGGATTGATGCCTAGTTTAGAGTTTATCTATTATGCCTGAGTGGGGAATAGTATCAAAGGCTTTGGCCAGGTCAAAGCAGGCGATGTGCACCATCTTCCCCTCGTCTGTGGCTTTGGTGACTGTCTCAGAGAAGTCAACCAGATTTAACAGATATGACCTCCCCTTGACAAAGTCAGACTATGTGGGGTCAAGCGTTTGGAGGTTGCCAATGTCCATGTTAATAAGGTCCATGATAATCTGTTCCATGGATTTGCAAATTAGGCTAGTTATACTGTTGGGTCTATAATTTCCCAGATCGGTGGGTGCTCCACCTTTGTGTGAAGGGATAACAGTGGTCGTCTTCCACTCGGCTGGGACAAAGCTGGTACTCAGGCTTTGGTTGAACAGGGTGCCTAATGGTGCTGCATGTTCATGCCTGAGTTCATGTAAGATGTGGCCTGAGATGTTATTGGGTCCCATGGAGGCTGCTGTATTTTTTGCCTTTGAGAGGGCAGTGATGACCTGTTTCGTAGAGATAAGGGGTGAGGGGCCAGGTACTGGGGATGCCCTGATTTACTGATGGGGACAGAGGGAAGACGTTTTTGCTGATTCTGTCAGCCAGAAGATTGGCTATATCTATAGCATTTGTGTATGTGGTGTCCCTGACCACCAGTTCTGAACAGATCTGGGTGCTTCCTTTGAGATTGCTGACATATGTGAAGAAGGCTTTATGATTGTCTCTAGTAGATGTTTCCAATTTGGACTCGAAGTTGGCTTTAGAGGATTTCACTAGTACTCTTATAAAGCAAAGGAGAGATTGCTTCTAATTGGGCACCTGCTCCTACTTGGTCCTGGACAGCAATTTTTTTCCTTTTGTTATATAGTTTATTTATTGCAGATCTTCACCAGGCAGGTTTACTCTTCCTTGTGGAAGATGATTTTGCCTTGTTCAGGTATTCCTGATTCCATGCATCTATTTCAATGCTTGTATAGTACTTTGGTGTAGATCTGGACATTGGTGCCAGTTCATACAGAGGGAGAGGGAGGGAGCTGTGAAGCTGTTTAAACCACCCCACAGGAGAGGCTGTAATCAGCCTTGGAGAATTTTATTTGTTTGACTCTAGCTAGAGGGGGGTCAGGGGAGATGGTGACTTCTGAAGTGACCACCTTATGGTTGGATTTTACCAGGGAAGATGATACTGTAGGGGAGCTGCAGTGGTTACTCATGTTGGTTAATACCAAGTCCAAGATATTATCACCTCTTGTGGGAGGTATCGACTAGCTGTTCCAAGGCATTTGCATTGATAAAGTCGAGGAATCTCTGGGCATTTGTGTTCTGACATGAGTAATTTTTCCAGTCTATGGTTGGGTAATTAAAGTCACCCAGGATCAGGGTAAAGGGTTGCATCTTGATAGATTTGAAGAGGTCCAAATAGGTGGCATGGGCATCTTAAGTCAAATCTGGGAGCCTGTAGCTAGCTATGATTTGAATAGGGGTTAATAGTTTATTGGACCTGCAGTGTCGCCTGTGCATCATACAGTTTGGCCAGCCTGGAGGTGTGTGTGTCTTTAATGTATATTGAAACTCCACCTCCTTTGGTTTTGCTGCCTACAGTTGGGGTCTGAATGTATGATAGGATGAGTAACCAGGTAAGGCTGGGGTGCTGTCTGCAACTTTGAACCAGGTTTCTGTGACTGCACAAATGTCAGCATCTTCCAGGGTTAAGAATGCTTGCAATGAGTGCAGTTTCATGTTTAGACTCCTAGCGTTTAGCAGCATGACCTTTAAGTCGCGTTTTGTTGAAATTTGTATGTTGGTAGTATCAAACATGACTTTTCCTAAAAAAGGCATTATGGGAGAGGCAGGGGCCTTTGCCAGAAGCCTGAAGCCCAACTGAGACAGACGTAGGCCATCTCTAGCAAAGCATCATGGTCTGTCGATCATATCTTCCCAGGCTGTCAGGTACTGGATCCCCTGTGGAATTACACCAGAAACTAAGCCAATTGTTAAAATCAATCATTTACTGTTTGTATTGAGGCATCATTCAGGGTGATGATAGAATGCTGCTTAAGGCTAGGGACTTACCTGCCTGGGACACATATTCAGCAAGCTCAATTATGTCTCTCTTCATATAGTCCAGGGAGGTATGTTTCAAGTTATTCGCGCCAACATGGACTATGACAGAGTCATAACAGTACCTGTTGTTGAGAGACTTGAGTGCGTGTGTGATATGGCAGATTCTGGCACCTGACAAACAACTAACTGTGACTTTCTCCTTATAAGCCTGGTGAGAGGCACATCTGTGTGTCTCACAATGGAGTCTCCTGTGACTACTATGTCGTGTTTATGGTTAGGCCTTAGTGGTTGCGAGACACTGGTGTGTGGACTATGTGTGGCATGTGATGTGAAGGGTTGTGGGGTTCATGTGTGTTTTTGCCTCTGAGGTCTCCTTTGTTTGGGTTTGTTTTTATTGAGAACCTTCGCATATGTGGGTGTGTGCTGTGTAGTTGTGGGTGGTGTTTGAGGTGTAGTGATTGTGTTGACAACTTTCTCAGTGATAGATATACTGGCTTCTGAGGGAGACAGCATAGACTCTAGCTTCTTTATGTAACTGCATCTCTCACAAATTGTGTTCCTAGGTGGTAGTAGTAGATGGTTGTCTGTGTACATGAGGCAATTGCTACACTGTCTCAGAATGCCCATATCAACCAGGCTGGCAGGAGGAACTGCAGGAAATTGTCCATCCATATTTGTTAGAATCTGAGGGAGAGAGGCCAGGGTAAACTAAGGGGTAGGCCTAAAGCCCAAGTGCTTAAACCAAAACTAAGAGGCTTAAAATAGCACTTAAAATTTAAACAGGCTAAAAGCAAGCAGTAAAAAATACAGCAGAAAAGATACAATTGAACACTGTAAAGAACAAGTAGCAAAAAAAGCAAGATGAAGTAATAGAGTAGGAGGAGGAAACACAAATACTGTAAAAGCAGCTGAATAAAGTGTTTTCTTTCTTTTATTTTTTTTTATTAAAGTGGAAAGGGAGAAAGGAGGAACAGAAGATAATTGAAGGTTACGAAACTAAAGGGGTTGGCCTTCCCAAATGTTCTCTCTGTATTAGATAGAATGAGCTACTGAGACAGGACTGGGAGGAGTGTCCCAGATCAAATTTACAGTAGAAGCGGGCAACTGCAAAGCCACCAAGTTTAACAAGACAACAATAGGGAGACAGGGTGGGATTATGCTACAGCTACTAGCTACACTATTTTAGGGAGAAAACACTACAGAAATGTTTATCTTAGCAGAAAAAACAGCAGTGAGACAGTAAATGAAAGTTTTAAACAGAAAAAGGAGCAAAGAGACTCTAGGAAATGCTTTTAACTGCATACAAATCATACGATACACTCCTTGGCAGGAAATCAGAACAAACAAACAAATGCTTAACAAATGGAGAAAATTTCCAGTTAATACCTTTCACATAGTGAAACTAGCTAAAAAAGCTTTACAAACAGTGTGACAGTAACAAAAGTGATTTAACAGGCCACGTAAGGCAGATAATTCACATACAACAGTGCAGATTAGTTTAAAGCCATAAAATACAGTAAACAGTGGGCAGCAGACAATAAAAAGTGTGATAAATGGTAAAAATAAGCCAGAAAACACAATACTTATTGTTATATATCACAGATCAGAGTTGTCGTCAGTGCCCCTCCTCCATTCAGCTCAGTGTGAATAAGCAGAAACCCTCTCAAGTGCAGGGCTTAAAAACCAGAAGGTACAAACCTGAAACAACTTTAAAAAAAGCTCAAAAGAACCAATGAGTGCTTACTCCAAGCTCTAGACCAGCCAACCTTTACCCAGCCAGTGGCCAATCACACAATCCTCTCACTAATGTGAAGAATGGCTTCTGCTAATCCAAGATGGCCTGGAAAATGTGCTCAGAACAGCTACTGAAAACAAACAACCAGACCCAGAGACAGCAAACTTGAACTGGGCTATGCTACAGCTACTAGCTACACTATTTTAGGCAGAAAATACTACAGGAATGTTTATCACAGCAGAAAAACAGCAGTGAGACACTAAATTAAAGTTTTAAACAGAAAAAGGAACAAGAAGACTCTAGAGAACGCTTTTAACTGCAGACAAATCAGTTATATGATACACTCCTTGGCAGGAAATCAGAACAAACAAACAGATGCTTAACAAATGGAGAAAATTTCCAATTAATACCTTTCACACAGTTAAACTAGCTAAAAAAGCTTTACAGTGGGACAGTAATAAAAGTGATTTAACAGGCCCCGTAAGGCAGATAATTCACATACAACACTACAGATTAGTTTATAGCAATAAAATACTGTAAAATGTAGGCAGCAGAAAATAAAAAGTGCAATAAATGGTTAGAATAAGCAATAACTCATATAAATAAGCCATAAAACAGGATACTTAGTGTTATATATCACAGATCAAAGTTGTGGTCAGTGCCTCTCCTCTGTTCAGCTCAGTGTGAATTGTAGAATTTGATTTATTTAACCTGTTTCTTGTAACATTTAGACATATCAATAAAGAAGATAATTGTTTTTCCAACTATTGAAAGAAATTTGGAAAATATTTATGTCCTAAATTCGCAGGATATTTACTATGTTTCGTGTTTTTTTTCTACAAGGCACAAATGCCCATAGAAGGACTGTCCTACATAGAGAGGGTCAGGCGATAACCCTGTACTGTCTAGGTGGAATCTGCATGCGGTCCCCTCCATGTTATGTAGGCTTGATTTGTGGATACTCCTCTTTCCTCTCACTTTCCAGAAACATCTAAGCTGATTGGTTACTCATAATTTCCTACAGCTCTCCACCTCTTACCTCCAGAATCAGTGACAAATTCAGAAATAATCAGGGAAAATCAGAGGCACGTTTTAATAATATTAGTACAATTAACTTGTGAAGATGACAGAATAAAAGAGTATGAATTAACATGCATTTTCTGATGCAAAATAGGTCTATAACTCTACTGTCATTATTTACTAAGTGTAGTCTACCACCTTTTCTTCCCAAATCACCAGTTTTAGGAAAGATTAGGAGGGAGAGACAAAAGTTTGAGCCAGTATCAGGAGCCTCCCTGAATCCCAGTAACAGCTGAGAGATATGCTTCCTGTATAGACACTCTTGACCCCCACATCTCATCATTTAAGGGAGACATAGATGCACTTTGGCTTACTTTTGAAGTATATATAAGTGAGGTAGTAAATATATGGGGATTATGGCACAAATGTTTTTCATTCTTTGTTACAAAATGTTGTCTATAAATGCAGGAATACTACTTGTACATGAAAATTTTGTAAAGCCTGAAGAACAAGGCAGATCTTCACAACTTTACAGAGATAATGTAACAGAACATGAACACCAA
Source organism: Protopterus annectens (assembly GCF_019279795.1). Classification (NCBI taxonomy): domain Eukaryota; kingdom Metazoa; phylum Chordata; order Ceratodontiformes; family Protopteridae; genus Protopterus; species Protopterus annectens. The sequence goes on from NC_056734.1 coordinate 96,456,236, forward strand.
CAGATTAACTTATTCACACTTAGTAGTTGTAGAATGTCATATCTCAAACAGCCTTACTATATTCTTCAGATTCCTCAGCATTTTCTGAAAAAAAAAATTAAATTAAAAACATCTGCTAAATATGTAAAAATCTTGTAAACAATAAACATTATTAAAAAGGGGCAAATTGCAATGTGTTCAGCACAAAGCTAGAAACCAGTGCATTCACAGTCTTTACTGCAAATACTGCAATATAATGGCTGCAATTTGTAAAGGCAAATGCTGTTTTTCCTTTGTTTTTCAGCCTACCAGCTACTCTCCTTGTGAGATCATAGTACTGCAGAGTCTGGGAATTTGCTTTTTCCACACCGTTTTGTGTGTGTGTGTGTGTGTGTGTGTGTGTGTGTGTGTGTGTGTGTGTGTCTGTATATGCATACACACACACACACACACATATATATATATATATATATATATATATATGTGTGTGTGTGTATGCATATTTATACACATATATATATATATATATATATATATATATATATATATATATATATATATATATATATATATATATATATATATATATATATATATATATATATATATATATATATATATATATATATATATATATATATATATATATATGGGGGGTGTTCGGTATACAGTGTCTTGCCCATACAGAAAAAAAAATGTTTTTTATTCTTTCGGTGTTTTGCAGTTCAATTAAAAAAGATTGCTCTTTTGTTCTTCACTCTTTTGAGTGTTTAATATTTGATGATATGATCTTTACAATATTGTTAAATCCATAACAATCTTTTTCTCTAACTTTTCTCAAACAACTTTTCATATATTGGAATTTGTACAAGCTAGACATATAGTTTCATCAGCACTCTGGCTCAGGAGACTTGATTTTGTTAAGATATCAAATAACTTTCACACAAGACAGTTCAGCAAAGAATAACAATATCCTTTACTGCACAGAAAGAGATATACATGGGAGAGTAGGACATCAAGATCCTGTCTCCTCGAGCTAATGCAATCATAATATTTTATACTTTTTTTCATTAAAAGCCATTGACCAATTAGAATTGCATACTACAGCATTAATTTTGCTAACTAAGATCTCCTGACTGCTTGCATATAACATTCCATAGTAGGCATGAATTCCAAATTCCATAATAGAATTTTCTACTCAGAAAAAATATTATACTTTTCTAACCCTGTCAGTACTTGCTAATATTAAGACAGAAAGCAAATCAACAGATAGGCACCGAAGAATACTCAAGATTTCATTCTGCTATGAAAATATATTAGACATTAAATGGACGCACTAAACATTTTTCCTTTTATGTATTTCTCACCCTTCACAAGCTTTAACATATTAGCACTACAAAAACTATTTGGACCTGCTGAGCTGCCAAATGTACCAAAGTATGCTATGGATAAAGTCATCCATCCATCCTCAACCTCTTTTCTCATTTTGCACATGGGGTCGGGGTGTCACTTCAGCAGTGACAATCATCTTGAGCCAAGGTTTACACCAGTTTAGCCCTGCCACAGCAGTTCATTCATACTACTCAATTGCACACACACTTACGGCAAATTTGGAGTGTCCAATCTACCTACTGCATGTCTTTAGAATGTGGGCTGGAGGAAACCCACGTGGCCGCAGGGATGACATGCAGGCTCTGCACAGAAGGGATCCCAGTCGAGAATTAAACCAGAGAACCTCTTGCTGTGAGTCAACAACGCTAACCACTGCACCACCGCAGCCACCCCGCCATTACCACCTAATTTAACTTGCTTCAGAAAGCCATTTAAATCTCAACACTGCACAAAGCTAAAACACCTTGGTTTACTAAACTTTAAACTTACAATCATCACACCACATCTGGAAAATCATATGCTCAACAAATTATCTATCATACTCCTACCCAGAGGATGCTTTCTTCAAATGTACATCAACAGCAAGGCTCAAACTCATATAAAAAAGAAAGGAAATGCACAAATGCATTACTATTAGTTATTAAAGCTAATATCTGCAGCACACTGCCAGCCTTACCGTGGGGCACTTCCCTTACAGCAAACATGAGATGTGGAAGTGATTCCCTTATTTTGGGAAATTTTTTCACTTCTTCGAGTAAATACAACCATGGAACATATATATATATATATATATATATATATATATATATATATATATATATATATATATATATATATATATATATATTTGTATACGTTTGGGATGGGTGAGAGGCTTCTATTCCCCCACTACTGGGGGGGGGGGGTGCTTTCCCCATACAGAAAACCCTTGCAGTTAACTTTTTCTCCCTTCTGTGCTTTATGCATAAGTTCTCATGCCCAGGGTTTTGATGTTCAGTTTTAAACAACAGTAGCTTTTTTTTTACTTGATAATACTTTTCTTCTATTCATTCTCCAGTTTTTATGACATGTTAATTCATGTCTTTACATGCTATCATACCTAAATGGTTTCTGTTTAGTGTATCTTTCATACTCCTACATACAATCTTGGATTAAGGTCACAATGTTGACTCTAAATCCAACTGTATTCACTCATCTTTCCTCTCATCTCTTCTTACCTTCATCTACTAAACCTTCTCTAAACTTGCATTAGTGTATGTTCCCATTCAGCTCAGTGCAGTTATACGCAGCACTAAACTGTTATGACGACAGCAATCTATGCATTTATGTAGGTACCTATTTATGTCTGTCAAATTCTTTTGTCATAGTTTTATCATAAATTAATGTAATGTGCCCCTTCATTTCTGCTTAATTTTCCCTATATACTGTATTTTTATTTCTAACTGGATGTTATTCCCTCAGTTTAATATGTTTTACCATTGTTAATGACATAGTCGAATAACTTATCTATAACCAACTTTTGACAAGCACTAAAATTGCATATGACTTGTACTATTTTGCTGTTAACTGAAATTTATAAGGGCTAGGTACTTAATTATGCCCATAAATACAGTTATTATGGAGATTTGGAGCTTTTCTTTCTTGACCTCCTTTGTAAACAGACTCTGCAAAGATGGACTATTCTGGTAAACAAGCACTAAATAAACAAACAAGTTCATTTTACTGTCAAAGAAGTATTCCTGTAACTTGGTGCCTTAAAATGGAGTTTTACTATTTTTAGTCACAGTAAATCAGTAGCCTTTTTAATAATTTATATAATTATTTCTTTCTACTATTTTTGATCAGGTTCAAGTGGACATCTAATATCCTCAGTAATGTATGGTTCTGTCAGTCTAACAGTTTCTGAAAAGTTATAACCTTGACTGAAATGTGTTTATTAATTATTGAGTGGTGTTGAGTGCGATTTCTGCTTCCTGGACTATATTAGGTCTAACAATAACACTAAAGCCAAGAAACTGCTATGGCATATTGGCTACATGTTGGTATACCTTTTGAACAATCATTAAAAGTATAGTCCATGTTTTACCATGTAATAGCAGCATTATTTAAAGTGAATTTGTTGGCCACACCTAGATACAGTATACTCATGCAGTGCTTCATAAATGGAATCCTCAAAATTAAGAAGACAAATTAATTATCCATTGTGCAGTCTACATGTTAACAGTTCTCCATAACTTTAGCAATTTTTTATCACTGTTGCTTCATTTTTATTATGCATCATGATTTATTCAAAAGACAGTCTGCTGCTGCTATTCCCTCAAACGCAATAAAAATTGCTCACTTTGGCAACAGTCGCAAGTAAAATTTTCAGGATCAGTGTGCTCTCTCTGGAAACTCATGTGATGCCCTGAAATCAGACAGATGATTGGCATTAATCGGGGCTCTGAGATCAGGCAGCATCGTAAGAGAATGTCATGACTCAATAAAAATATTAGCCATTCCTTTTATTTTACCATGTACTGGTTTATAAGTAATTGCTGTGTTACCAAAATAATCTGAAATTACTCATAGCTCTGAAATATATGCACATAACAACCAAGTGCGAGACAATATATGAAAGCTGTCTGATGAGTAATTGGTGGAAGCAATGATGTTTAAATGCAACACTCAAGGCCAGAGTTGGTCCCAGGATAAAAACATGCAGAGGTGCTACAGGGAAAACATGAAAAGAACTACTAGCAAAATCCAGAGCTGGGACGACAACAGTAATGAGGGGTTTGTGTTATTCACTTGTCAGAAGTCATCACAGGTTTGCTAGCTGCAGATGAACATTTCTTTATGCTCTGGGATGTCACTGCAAGTGGTTCTCTGCAGGATGTTTTGGCAGCCTGCTCAACAGCAAAGCCATTTGGCAAGAGATCAAACAACGGCTTTGTAAAATTGTAGAGGAGGAGATTTATTTCTCAGAGGAGCCTTTTAATAGGCTTTAATATGGCTAACTGGAAGCACCTTTTCTGACTGTACTAGTACTGCAAAACTGTCTATCATATAAAGGAGAATAGAAGAATCATTGCCATATCACAGTCACTTTTTATGTTACATGAATCTCTGAAAATAAAAAAAATTATCAGAATTCAAAATCTTAAGTAATATTACATCCATAAGGGCATACCTGATGACAACAATAAATGCCAGGAACATGTCACATGAGCACTACCTAACAGCAATGCTGACATATGTCAAGACTGAAATCACAACTGGCCATTTCTAATATAACTTATGAAGAATGGCAAAAAGTATTACTGTATTATACTTCTGGAGAACTCTGACAATGTAAGATACTGTAGTTACTCGATAGATCATTGTTTTTATGTATGTTTTACATTTCCTTATATCTTTATTTCTCTTTTGATTCTGTGCATTCTGTGTCCATAAATTTCAGCTTTTGGCTTGCAAATGAGAGCTGATGTGAAAAATGACCCTTTTGAGCTAGCACATTTAAAGGGAACAATCGCCACTATGTAACATGACCCTCACAAAGTGTGGAACCATTGGCTCAGGCCTCAAAAGTCAGACTGTATGCCTTGGAAAACTTGGATGATACATGATGTTGAACCTGAAATGCTGCAAGATCAGTGCCCTGCAAGACAGATTTGACTTGGTGTTCTTATGTCTGAACAGATGCTAAATGGCGGCATGATTTATGACTGGGATAAACTCTCTTCAGGAATTAGTATTTCAAGAGGGTAAGGGTTCACTTAATGGCTAAGCATTCCCTTTCTACAGCCAATTGGCATATTTTTGACATTGATGAGCTTCCTACTAATACAGCAGATATGATATTTCTACCTGTCTACAACCACAGACATGTCTGCACCTATGCCTACCTCCAAGGTATTCATGTGAATTAGGAATTGTTTTGAAAACTCGGGGGCTATGAGTAAGAGACTCAAGGCACATCATATTCTTCAGCTGTCTAAAGGCTTCATCAGTTGCATTTGTCCACTTCACATTTAGTGGAGCCTTAACTTTAGTCAGGCCAGTCAGAGAGAAAGCAACACTGTCAAAATCAGGAAGAAACTTCTCATAATAGTCAGCCAGACCCAAAAGAGCTTTCACTTGTTTTTTTGTAGTTGACATGGGCAAACTTTGGACATATTCCACCTTTTTCAGCCAATAGTTTCACAAGCTGTCAATCTCTTACATAGCCCAAATAGCAGGCTTATGCCATACTCAACTTGCACTTAGCTGTAATTGCTGTAATTCCAGCCTGATGGAGAGTTTACGATGGCTTGAACTTTTAGCAGATAGCTGTTCCAATCTTCAGAGATTATTACAGTATCAGCTAGGTAGGCTGCTGCATATCTGGTATGGGTACAAAGACTTTATACAGTAGCCACAGGAATATTGCATTTAGTCCATAAAAAAACAGACAACACTCTTATGATGGAACAGCCCACCAGGTATGGAAAATTAAATTTTTTCCTTAGTGTCTGGGTTAATGGAATTTGCCAGTAGTCTTTGGTTAAGTCTAAAGTGGAGAGAAACCTAGTCATGCCCAATGTTTCAACCAATACATCCACTCATTGCATAGAATATGAATCAAATTTAGATGCTGTTCATCTTCCTGATATTGTTGCAAATCCTGACAGACCCATCAGGGTTGGGGACCAGTACAATAAGCAATTCCCCTCATTTTGGCATTCGTCTACAACCTGACCTTACCCATTTTTTGTACTTTTCCCCCTGTTTGGCACTAGGAGTCCAGTTTTCAATAGGTTTTAAGTCTGTTTTATATCCAGGCACAGCTTCTAAGCTGTAGTGAATTAAACTGGTTTTAGCAAGCAACTTTGAAAAAGTGTCCTTAATTCTCAGCACAAATTCCTTCACTTTTTGTTTCGAACGCACAAACAGTATCTCTCCTGCTTTGACAAATTTTGGGAACCTTAACTTCCCCTGCAAACATACTTACTGCAGTAGCTATCCATGACCTAGAACATTTTTGAGATACAGCTGCTCTACTTTCATTTTTCCCAGTTGTATCACCTTATAATCAATGGATGAATTAATTAATGATAGAATTTCTTTGTGAACTGGTTAGAGCACTGATCAAAGTTGACCAAGTTCAGCCACAGCCCAGGATTGTACAGATAACAAATAAGAAAAAAAAATAATTCATAACTATGAAAAGCATATATTATGCTGAAGTGGTAAGTATACAGAAGCCATAACAACTTTGTGTACAGTACAAGAAGTCAGATAGCACAGTTATATACATAGTTACAATATATAACAGGAAAAAGAAGCTGAGGGTAGAAATATGCATATGGGGAGCATAACAATGAACAACAGGTATACAGAAATGGTAAACATGCTTTCTCTAGCACTTTAAAAAGACCTTAACATTTTATAAAGAACTTGTTTTCATGACTGGGTACTGCTACAAGTATTTTACCTCCTGCTGCTTTGAACTCTCTCAGACAAGCACTTCATGGTTCACTGGTTCGTAGGTTTATACCAGGTTAATGATCACTGTGGCCTTTATAAGCCTAGTCATATAACCCAAATCTGACCCACAAGTTTCACATTTTAGAAATTTACATACAGGTGATTTTTGGTTACAACATGATTTACTGGCTGCCTCTGTCCATCAAGAGACATATGCGCCACACCAGGGGTGAATTTTTGATTTCCCATCCAATGGTCCAAGTTATACTAAAATAGGGTTATGGAGGGATTTTGTTTCACATGGAAGGGTAGCCTATTCCAATGAACGGGGATTCTCTGAGAAGCATATCTGCCTCTCCAACATGTCCTTTTTATGTTGCAAGCAACATTTTGTAGTGCTAATGCTGCTTGTTTTGCAGATGTGCAAAAGGCTCATCAGAGTGGGGTCCAAGGATGTCTTGTAAGCCAGTAATAGTTGGTGTCTCGATATTCTATAGAAGACCAAGTATGGAGATAGGGCTTTGAGGCAATCCGCATTGGACATTGTGTTTATACCCTGTATACCTTTTGTAAGGAACCACTGCAGACATTCCAGCTCATGCACGTGTCAGGTCAGGTACATACCGAATGAGGAATTATAGTATATGATAGGTCTGATGAGGGACAAGTACAGTGATATGATGACTTCCCTTGACCTAGATACTATGCTCTTACTTACAGGTTGAGCAAACTGGAAGATTTTCTTACTACCTTGGACACATATCTGTCGAAGGCTAGGTTACTATCAACATGTGCTTCCAGGTCCCTTACTAGTGAGTCAACTCTTAGGGGTGTTTTTTATCAATGACATAGTTCCTGAGAAGGCTGACTTCTGAAAAAAGGTATTATAATGCATTTCTTGGCATTGAGTTTTTAGCTGTGGCTTTGGCACAAGTCACTTGCCTGTGTTAGATGTTCCTATTTGGTATTTGCATCATGGGGAGATTCTATAACTGCTCCCAGTTTGCAGTCATCTGCGAACTTGGTTAGCCAGAGACCATTAACATTGGTTTTGACTTCCAAAAATTAGATGCCAAAAACAAAACATGGAGCCCTCATGGACTCCACTGGTGACCGGTCTCTTTGTGGTAGTGGTCTCACTGATCCTAACCTCCTGGGTCCTATCCATGACTCAGCTAGCTATCCAGCATGTTATATAGAAATTTATGCTTAATTCCGTAAGTTTGGTAACAATGACCAAGTGGGTCATTGTATCAAATGCCTTAGCCAGATCAAGGTAACTAGTATGCACAATTTTACCCTCATTCATTTCCTTGGTGACTTCTTCAAAGAAGTCTACTAGGTTCAGCAGGTATGACCTTCCTCTAATAAAGCCAAACTGGGATGGATCCAGTATATGGAGGTCTCCAATGTCTTTTTTTTTATAATTTCCATGATAATTCTTTCCAAATAAGACTAGTCAGATTAATGGGTCTGAAGTTTCCAGAATGTGTTGATGGTCCACCTTTATGAAGGGGAGATGTTCTATATTCTTATGGCATATAGCCTGTTTTAAGACTATGGTAAAATACTGACTCCAGTGACCCTGATAAGTCATATTTTAGACTATTCAGGAGGCATCTCTGGATATCAGGGCCCACTGAGGCTCTGTTTTTTACCTTAGTGATTGCATTTATAGTTGGAGGGGTGATGTTTGAGGGTATTTCTTTGGGAGGGTGGCTGGGGGGTGAGTAGGGGTTAAAATTGGAAATTAATTTGTCAGCCAATTGGATTCACTATATCACCTGGCTCCCTGAATTTAGCACATTTAACCACCAGTTCTGGCATAGCTGAAGAAGCCCCTACTGTCGTTTCTTGCCTAGGAGATTATCTTAACCTTGAAATTGGCTTTATTGGACTTAATTAGCCCTCTTAGTTGCCTGTTTAGTTTGATGAGAGCAATCCTATCTTTATGGGAGTTACACTTCCTTAGTTTAGCCATACTTTTTTTCTTTCATTGTATACCCTGCTTGATTTGGGATGATACCGGGGTGGTTTGGTTTTGTAATTAGTTTTGGGCTTACTTCTCATAGTTAAAATACCCTCTATGCAGCCATCAATGCAGTTTTACAGGTTTCTGAGAACAATTCTGTTTAGTCTGCTGTGTTCTCTGGGTTTGGTGGGCACTGAATTTTGGCAAATTATCACTTAAAAAAAAGGAGGTTTGCCTTTGAATAGTTCCTAACTGTTACTGGGTTTACCAAGCTGATTTTAATTTCAAGGAAGAGAACTTTATGGTCAGATCTTACTTGGGAGGACTTGACATGGGGAGGTCAGCATTCTCTCACATTTGTGAGTAAGAGGTTATGGATATGGAAGGTGACCTATAGCTAGCTATGATATGGTACGGGATTTTATCTGGGGTGACCTGCACAGTGCCTCATCCTGTTTAACCAACCTACAGGTATGCTTGTTATTGATGTGTATTAGGACACCTCCATATTTAGGCCCTGTCTGTACAGCTACTGGTCAAAAAGTGTGGAAGGCATAGAAACCTTGCACTGTTGGGGTACTTTCTGTAATATATATATATATATATATATATATATATATATATATATATATATATATATATATACCAAGTTTTGATAATTGCACAGATGTCTATATTCTCAAGGGTGAGGAGGGCTTAGAGGGAGTTTAATTTTTTGTTTAGGCTCTTGGAAATGAGCAGTAACACCTTCAGATTCAGTTGTGTTGATTTTGCTATGCCATTAGATTTGCCAATATGGCATTGCCTAAAAGGCTTCTATGGGGGTGGATAAAGTTTAAGCCAGTATCTACAAGCCTAGAAGGGGGCAGGTTCAGACAATCTCTGGAAAATTAACAGAGTCTGTTAAGCATGTCTTCCCATGCTGACAAATACTGGCTCCCTTAAAATGACACCAAAAACTCAGCCAAGGTTAAGATAGGCAGTATGCACCATTTTACTCTCATCCATTGTTAAAATCAGTCATCTTTTGTTTGTAATCTGGCATTATCTGAAGGTAATATGCTTTTCAGTGCTAGGCTTATATCAGCCTGAGACACATAGTCCAAGAGCTCTATAATGTCTCTCTTCATATAGTTCAGGGAGTTAAGTCTCAAGTCACTTACACCTATGTGGACTACGATAGAATCATACTGGTACCTGTGGTGTAATGACATGACAGATTGTGCAATTTGCCAGATCCTGGCTCCAGACAGGCAACCAACCATTACCTTCTCCTTCTTTAGCCTTGTTAGAGGGGCATTAATATGTCTTACAATTGAGTCCCCTATAACTATAGTCCTAGGAAGTGTGTTTGCTTGCCTTATGGGCTTTGTATTTGGGGCTCCTCTAAGTGTGGCTGTATGTGTGGTGTTAGGTGTTATTTTTGTTGACCACTTTTGGGTTTGCTGAGGATAAGCTTTATCAATGGGTGCTCTAGAAGGTCTTTGCTGTTTAGGAAGATAGTATTTAAGTGCTTCAGCATACATCAGTCTATGTGGGTATGATGTGTGCTATGTATGGTGGTTGCTGTGCGCATGGTTTTGACAACCTGATGTGTGCTTCTATTTGAGAGTTTAGCATCCAGTGGCATTGTGTATGTACACCTGTTTCATAATGTATTTGTTACTTTAAGGATTAAGTGGTTGTCAGTAAACATGAGTCAATTCCTACATTGTCTCAGAATACCCATATCCACCAAGCTGGCTGCTAAGAAGTTAGGAAACTGCATATCCATGTTGCCCAGTCCTTTAATTGGTGAGCTGCAAGAATGAGGCATACTGGGACTTACAGAAAGCCATTAAGGGTGCTTTACTGGGGCGGACTAGGCTATAAACTACTAAATTCTACTAAATTCAGTGGTATTACCACTCAATGTATGAATTAGCTGCTATAAGCTTGCTGGTGGAAAAGGATTTACAGATACAGTTTTATGGACAGTTCTAAAGGGAAAATTTGCATTCTAGGTGTTTGCTTCTGCACAAGGCACTGCTGGCTGCTGCTGCATGGTAAGACACTCCACACAAAAGTGTAAACTTTATACCAGCACTGAAAAAACAGAAGAAAAATGCCAAGTTTTGCTGAGCTCTGTGGGAATTAGCACAGAGTCACACAAATGTGCCAAATTTATACCAGAACTGAAAAAACAGAAAAGTATGCCAAGCTTTGCTGAGCTCTGTTGGAATGAGCACAGAGCCACAAAAATGTGTCAAATATATACCAGCACTGCAAAAACAAAACAAAAAAGAAAACACAGAAAACTGTCTAAACCTTCTAGCTAATAAAATGACTACACTTTGTGCCTCTTTTGTGTGTTTCTAAACTCAGACAGATCAGGCAAACACCTTCTGACACAAGATGAATAATCCCATTCCTCCTGATGTAAAAACACAATAAAAAGAATCCTACAAGTACAATGGTACTGCAGACAAATTAAACAATTGGCTAGAAATCCCTTTCAGAAGAAAATTTCAAGGCAAACAGTCTGGTAGAAGAGACAGTGGCAGAAAAAGCACTGTTTTTAGTAAAAGTAACAGCGAGATGCACAAATAAAGCAAGGGAACATCATAGATTACTTAAAAGGTGATTTCAAAGCATGCCAGCAGCAGCTAGACCAAGGAAAAGGAAATACACTTTATATTGATAAATTTCAGAAAAATGCAACAAATAATTTGAAAATATGGCAGGAGTCTTCAGAAATAATATAATATCTCTGTACTTCTCTCAACAGGAGCAAAATAGAAACACTAATCACAACCTGATACCTAAAAAGCGTTTCCCAAGCTCTCTGGTAATTGGTAGTCTAGTCCCAGATGTTGAGATTTTAAAATAAGCTAGAAAGAAGAGAGTAACACTCTGAATATTGCAGTGTGCACTGAGTGGGGTGCTTTCAAACAGAGACTAACGAGACTATCACAGGCTTTAAGAGTCAAAGAAGAAGGCCTTCTCAGTTTGAGCTTTCATTGCCCAGTAAATGAAATTATTTATTTATTTAAAATAATAAAAAATAAATCGGACCAATCCCACTATATGAACAAACAACTTTAATCCATCAAAACAATAAAAACAGTATTAAGCACTTTCATCTCTGCTTAGGAGACTTCATCAGAATACATCACAGTACATTGCCTAACCTATTTAAATAATTCAATTAAATAACATCATGATTATTTAACCAGTCAACATTCATGTTACCAAAATTCATGAATAATTAATAAATAAATTGTCTGGATTAAAAAAAATCATCTTAAAATATATATCAAAAGTATTAAATAAACCAGTTTATTATGTTACCTTCTAGTTAATGGGGAATATAGAAAAATAAAAAAATGTAATGTCAAACAATATTTCATTTAACATTGGAGAAATAGATATTGCATCATTTAACCCAGGGAGAACATTGCAGGCAGCCTCAGCTGCCACTCAGTCTCCTTCTTTTTTAAATAATTTTTCCAGTCTCCTCCCCTGAGATCCAGTCTAATGTTAAATTTAGTAAAAGAAGTACAGGACATTGAATGTTTATAAAGAGTATTATTAAATTTTTATATCATTCAGGTGTTCATCAATTCTACATTTCAAAGAACGCTCTGTTTTACCTACATAAAATATGTACGATTCACATACTGCTAAATATACCACACTACTTGTGCTGCAATTTCCTTTTTAAAAATTATTTTACTTTTAAACAATTATTGAGTATTAAGGAAGTCACCTTAATAATGTATGGGCATTGACTACAACAACCACATGCCCTTGTTCCATAAACTATAGAATTATTTGCCTCCAACTTTTGTTCAAAAAGCTTATTAAAATTTGCCCGTTTTAGAAACAAAACTTGGGCCCCCACCAACCTTCTCTAATATTTCGTTATTGGTTCTAAATATGTTCCAGTTATGTAACAAGGCATTCTTAATAGTTTGATGATTGAATTGTAATACACATGCTTTATCATAACTCTTTTGTAAGTCATTTATTCCACCTGGGGTTAATTCCTTATTTAAACCAACCCCCAAAAATGGCTTATATTGAGTACCCCACTATTTGTATACTTCCCCAATAATTTCATCTATACAACTCTTGAGGTACCCCCTTTCCTGAAACATTACAGAAATTTTATCAAGTTCTGTTCGGACGTCCTCAAAATGTGAAGTCATCCGAGCTATTCTTATTGCCTGTCCTTTAATTATGCTCTTTTTTTTCTTTGTTTCAATGGATGGTTACTATCAAAGTGCAAATAAGCATTACAAAAAGTATCCTTCCTAAATACTCTAGACCTAAAACAATTTGGACCATGTGTTATAAAGGTATCCAAGTAATTAATACCAGCCTTATCAAACCTGAAAGTAAATTTGAGAAAATTTGTAGTATTATTTAAATATTGAATAAGCAGGTGTATCCTACCACACATGTTGAATTTTAATAACAGTAATGTTAACAAGGGAGGTGAAACAGAGCCATTATGTTATAGTGAGGTTTTGAGGGAAAATAGTGAGTATAATACTCATTTTGAACCAATACAAGGTGAGGTACAGGATTTTCCAACAGTCAGATGCTCGGAGAGACTGGCTCAAAGGTATACAGAGAAGGGGGAATACAGCAGGAGGTTTTATCCACAGTCACAGAAGAGGAATTATCAAAATGGGAACAGGTACAGTAACTAAATAGTACCATTGTGAACAGTAAAAATGGTTTTACTATATATAATTATACGGATAGACAGATTATGGAGGATTATTTCCATTTATTTTCCAAAGGGGTGAAATTTATCCCCGAAGGAAAAGGAAATTTAGTAAATAATATTTTGGCTTTGAAACTATATACTAGGAAAGTGAATTTTGAAATATTTTTTTGGGAAACCAATAAGGAAGTTAATGAAGGATCTGTATCTAAGATATCTGTGTTGAAAAAGAGAAGTAGTTTCAATCCCTCTTTATACCCGTTGGTGGACACTTTTAAAAAACAAATGATAAGAAGGTACCATGGAATTTAACAAGGGATGAACATAATTTGTTAATGGATTTGAGAAAGGATAAAACTGTATGTATCATGACCCCAGATAAAGGGGGAGGAGTGGTCCTATTTAAAGCTATGAATTATACTAATGAGATGCAACAGCTCTTGTTTGATGATACAACATATGTAGGGGTGTCTAAGAATCAGATCAATATTTCTTACTCCAGAATATATTCATATTTAGAAGAATATTTGATTAACAATAGAGGGCGACCATGGTGGTGCAGTGGTTAGCATTGTTGCCTCACAGCAAGAGGTTCTCCGGTTCGATCCTCAGCTACGGTGCCTTCTGTGTGGAGTCTGCATGTCCTCCCTGTGGTCGCGTGGGTTTCCTCCCACATCCCAAAGACATGCTGCAGATGGATTTGACACTTAATTGGCCCTAGGTGTGAGTGCGTGTGTGTGTGCCTTCTGTGGAAGGTTGGGCACCGGGCTGGCAACTCGACACTGTAAAACTCCACTGCCAATCATGAGCAGACAGGTGATCTGCTGTGGCGACCCCTAACCCCAGGAAAAGCCAAAAGAAGAATAATAATTTGATTAACAATAGAATTGATGTTGAATTATATAATTTTTTTATATAGAAAACATCCTGTCATCTCAGTATTTTTTGAATACCCAAGATACAACTGCCCTTCAGGCCAATTGTGGCTGCTAGAGGATCGAAGACATCCTTTGGCAGTATTCATTGATAACAGTGTACAGCATGTTGTAAAAAAATTCACCATTTAGTGAAGGACTCATGAGATTTCTGGGTTTATTAAAACAGGATATGTGGTCCAAGGAATTGATATTTTTAACTATTGATGTGAAGGAACTCTTCACTGTAATTCCTAAAGATGAGGGCCTTGCTTTATTCGAGGATACCCTGTTTCATTTTTCTAATTTACAACATGAACAAGTGACCCTTATTTGTGAACTCATAAGTATGGTGTTAGAGAATAATTTTATTTGGTATGAAAGGGAATATTACCAGCAAATTAAGGGAGTGGAAATGGGGGCAGCCTATGTTCCAGTTTATGCAAATGTAGTCTTTTGGGATGGGAAAGCACGTTTGTTATAGACTGCCCCTACTGGAGTAAAATAAAAATGTATTCTCGTTTTTTGGATGTCATTTTTATTTTGTGGCAGGGAACTGGGGTTGAGATAGAAGAATTTATTCAATATTTAAATAATACTATATATTTTCTCAAATTTACTTTCAAGCTTTATAAGGCTGGTATTAATTACTTAGGTACCTTTATAATACATGATCCAAATGGTTTTAGGTCTAGAGTATTTAGGAAGGATACCTTTTGTAATGCTTATTTGTACTTCAATAGTAATCATCCATTGAAACAAAAAGAGTATAATTAAAGGACAGGCAATAAGAATAGCTCGGATGATGTCACATTTTGAGGACATCCGAGCAGAACTTGATAACATTTCTGTACATGTTTCAGGAAAGGGTGTACCCCAAGAGTTGTATAGATGAAATTATTGGGGAAGTATATAAAAAGTGGGGTACTCAGTATAAGCCACTTTTGGGGGTAGGTTTAAATTAGGAATTAACCCTAGGTAGAATAAATGACTTACAAAAGAGTTATGATAAGGTATGTGTATTGTAATTCAACCATCTTACTAGTAGTATTAAGAATGCCTTGTTACATAACTGGAACATATTTAGAACCAATAACGAAGTATTAGAGAAGGTTGGTGGGGGCCCAAGATTTGTTTGAACAAAAGTTGGAGGCAAATAATTCTATAGATTACGGAACTAGGGCATGTGGTTGCTGTAGTCAATGCCCATACATTATTAAGGTGACTTCCTTAATACTCAATAATTGTTTAAAGAGTAAAATAATTTTTAAAAAAAGAAATTGCAGCACAAGTAGGGTGGCATATTTAGCAGTATGTGAATCATGTACATATTTTTATGTAGGTAAAACAGAGCGTTCTTTGAAATGTAGAATTGATGAACACCTGAATAATATAAAAAATAAGAAATTAAGTAACGCTCTTTATAAACATTCAATGTCCTGTACTTCTTTTACTAAATTTATGTTTGATATATTAGACAAAATTAGACTGGATCCTAAAGGAGGAGACTGGAAAAATTATTTAAAAAAGGAGACTGAGTGGCATCTGAGGCTGGCTGCAATGTTTTCCCCTGGGTTAAATGATGAAATATCTATTTCTCCAATGTTAAACGAAAGAGATAATATTGTTTGATTAATACAACATTACATTTTTTATTTTTCTAAGATATATTCCCTATTAACTACAAGGTAAAATAATACAGTGGTTTGTTTAATATTTTTATATATATTTTAAGATGATTTTTTTTTAATCCAGACAAGTTATTTAATTATTCATGAATTTTGGTAACATGAATGTTGATTGGTTAAATAATCATGATGTTATTTAATTAAATTATTTAAATTGGTTAGGCAATGTACTGTGATGTATTCTGACGAAGTCTCCTAAGCAGAGATTAAAGCGCTTAATACTGTTTTTATTGTTTTTATGGATTAAAGTTGTTCATTCATATAGCGGGATTGGTCCAATTTATTTTTTATTATTTTTGGTCGTTTTAGTGTTTATGGTTTAAGTGTTATTTATTTATTTATTTTACATTTGATAACTGGAAAAGTCAGACTGGACTAGCAGTCCTTTTTCAGCGGAGGCCCAGGGAGAAATGCTCTACAGTTATATATACTCTTAGAACAACATATGAACAGACATTAACATAGAATACATTCAGACATGTACACATTTGGTGAAATAGCCTTAGAGCAACATTATAAAAGATATTATCATAAAATATGTTGACATGTATACAGTTGTTGAATAAGATAAAAGATGTGCACTTATGAGACTGTATATATAAGATAAGAATGAGGGTATATGATGCTTCTTACAAGGCTTGAAAAGTAAAATCAGTACTGTAGAAAAATTACAGGTAACAGTAGTATACACTTTCTTTGTTGGTTAACATTACTGAAATTACTACTAGATTATTATATGTCTTTGGGTCGTTTATGTCACTTGTTCTCTTGTTGTGGAGCATGGGCATAGCCATTTACTAGTGAATGGGTTTTAAGTGAGTTTTTGAACTGAGTTATGGAGGTGTTACTTGTAAGGCTATTGGGTAGGGAATTCCATGCTTTTGCTATATAGGTGGAGTATAGGGTTTCTCCTGCAGAATTAGAGGCTTTTTAGACTTCTAGCAGTTGTTTGTTGTTGGAGTTTAGAACTCTTTTATTAGTGTATGGTTTGAGTATACTATTTAGGGCTGGGGTTTTATCTGGGTTGTGTAATATTTTGTGGGTTTGGTTTAATTAGTTGTACAGTACAAGATGGGGAAATTCAAGCCACTGTAATTGTTTTAGGGATATACAATGATGAAATTTATAAGGTAAATTGGTGGCAAACCTAGCAATTTTGTTGTAGCATGCTTCTAATTTAGTGATGCCTGTTTTTCTTAGATTAGTTAGAATAGGGGAGACATATGTGAGAGTAGACAGTAGGTGTGTCCTAGCGATGTTTTTTTGGTTGTTTTTGTCAGAAAGGATTTGGTCCTGTATAGGGCTCCTAGTTTATTATGAAGTTTTTTTACGGTGTGAGCAATATGGATGTCGAATGCCAGGTTACAGTCTATTTCTATACCAAGTAGTTTGCTGTGATTGACTAGTGTGATAGTGGTATTGTTTTTTTGATAGTATATTGAAAGGGGTGGACGGAAGCCTGTATTTAGTGAGGTTGAATAGTAATAGTTTTGTTTTATTGGGGTTTAGGATTAGTTGGTGTTCAGATAGCCAGGATTCGACTGATAGGAAGGATGACTGGGTGAGTTTGTGTAATTCTGAGATGGATGTGGCATTACATATATGTGTGGAATAATCTGCATATTGTATTACTGTGACATGAGGTGTGGAGGTTGTTAGTGAAAATACTGAATAGTAGTGGCCCAAGGATGAAGCCTTGGGGAACACCTAGTGTTACTGGGAGTAGTGGAGAGATGTCTGATTGCCATTGTACTGCCTGTTGTCTTCCTGAGAAATAGCTTTTGAACCAAACAATTGTGGACTCAGATAGGTTTAGGGTAGAGAGAACATTGATAAGTTTATCATAAGAAACTGTATCGAATGCCTTCGAGAGGACTAGGAATAGGCAGATACTAACTTACCATTGTTTCTATGTGTATTTACTGTTTTTGTGAATGATAAGAGAGCAGTGGTGCTGCTGTGTGTGTGTGTGGGGGGGGGGGGCAAAAACCGTGTTGTTTTTGTAATTAGGCTATGGGAAGTGAGGTGGTCTATAATTTGCCTATGAATACATCTTTTCAGAATTTTTGAGAGGGGAGATAGGATAGTGATGGGGCGATAGTTTGATAGTTCTTTTGAGTTACCACCCTTATGAAGAGGAATAACAAAGGAGATTTCCATATATCAGGGACTGTTTTTTCAATTATTGACATGTTAATAAGAATTGTCACAGGGTAACTATGGCCTCTGTAGCTATTTTCAGAAAGTCGGCTGGGAGTTTATCAACTGCTAGTGTGCTGGGTTTTAGTTTTTTTAGCAATCTTTTAGTTGTATCTACATTGAATGGTTGCAGACTGAAGTTAGTGTTGTTTTTGTCTATGTTTGGAGGGGTATTATGGATGTGGAGAGATTGTGATTTAGTAAGGGTAAGAATTTATTCAGTAAAGTACCTACTGAACTAGTTGCTATACTATCGTTATTATTTATGGTGGTGGGTAGGAGACTCCTAACTTTGCCAGGTAACAGAATGTTGTTGATGGCAGACCAGACTTTTTAAGGGTTATGTAAGTGTTTTTGCTGTATGTCATGGTGGTATCTTATTTTGTCTGGTTTAACTACGTTTTTAACTTTGTTTCTGAGTTCTAGATAAGCTGTTTTTAGGGTTTGGGAGCCTGTTTTGTGCCAGTCATTCCACTTTTTATCTCTGAGTTTCATTAGGGACCTGCTTTCTTTAGTAAGCCAGGGTGCATAGTTAGCTTTAACCCTAATTCTTCTTGCTGGGGCAAATGAGTTTAGGATGTTTTAAAAACATTATTACAATAATTAACAGCATCATTAAGATGTAGGTTTTTGAGTGGGGCCCAGCTACATGTTTTTAGGGCTGAGATGAATTAGTTACCGGTTAAAATTGTTTTTGTTTCTTATCAGAAGAAAGGTTGTAGGTTTGGATTGAACAGAGTGGTGTTTAATCATAAAGGTTGGGTGGTGGTCGCTTAATGTATCTCGTAGACAACCTGCTTGGTAAGGGTGGAGTCTGTTTGTGAGGATCCAGTCTAGTTTTGATTCTCGCTTGGAGGATTTGTCAGTTCTGGTTGGAGAGTGGGTAATTTGACTGAAACCATATAAGTTTATGTGGTTGGTGGGATTATTTGAGGAACAGGTTAACCAGTCTATGTTAAAGTCTCCCATGATGATTGTTTATTGTTGGACTACATTAGACTATTTTCTACAGTAGGAATGCTATTTCCTGGTGGGATATAGCATCCGATAATATTAATAACCTTTCTGTCATTTATTTTCAGTCTGTTCAGAATGATTTCAGCATTGTCAAAGGTGGGGGAGGATACTTCTAGAGTTTCTACACTGAGTTCATTTCTGAACAATAATGCAACTCCACCTCCTTTTTTACGTTGTCTATCTGTGCATAGTATACTGTAGCCGAGTGGTAGGATCTCAGCGTTTGTATTTTTGGGTTTCAGCCATGTTTCTGTTAATAGTACAATATCAGGGTTCTATAGAGCTAGGGTGGCATGAAGTTTGTGTACTTTAGAATGCATCTTTTATTAATGTTTAATAGTAATAGGTCTGTAGATTTTCTTTTGCTTAGTATAGCGTTATTACATTGGATTAGGGGAATAGGGTTGAGGGGTGTAGGACCAGAGTTGGTATGGATGTCACCACTGAGGGATAGTTTTGATGTTAAGTAGCTAATTAGATGTATTAAAGTGGTCACATATTTGTTATATTTTAGTGTGGGTTTGGAGGTATAATCTCCAGCAAACTTAAGGATGGGGATATAAAATTGTGTGGTAGTACTCAAGATGGATAGATGGGGAAGGATGTTGAAGTGTTTGAATGTGTTAGAGGTGTTTGAGGTGGTGGCGTGGTGTGAGGTTGAGTGGTTTGAATAAGATAGGAAGGGCATTCTAAAGCTAAATTTACACTAAAGCTAAATATACACTAGAGACAGGCAATTCAAAAGCTAACAAGTTTGAAATGCACAACAGGAAATGGATCGGTGGGTGGACCTACAGATTTCTCAAAAACAGGAAATCACAGCAGTAAACAAAATGCAAAAATAGAAAAGATACTGCAGAAGGCAGGTTGAAAAGACTAAAAGTAAGTGCAGAGTGCAAAGAAAGAAAAATAAAATTGCTTCAATAGCTTGTTTTCTGTTTTCAAAACTCCAACAGGGAGTCAAATAATTATTTGCTTGCTTAGTGAAAGACCAGGCCAGACTACACTATTGTGTGTTAAATACCAACCAAGGAAGCAAATTAACCAATGTCAAACAAGTGAAATCTGAAGAGCACCTGTTAAAAAGTATTTCCCTGGATCAGCAGTATATCAAGCTCTCATTTAGATGCACACACAATCTCTGGCAGCCCCAAAACAAAGGCCTACAGATTTCAAAGCAGTAAATAAGATGCAAAAACGGAACAGGCACTTAAGAAGGCAAATCTAAATGGCTAAAAAGGTAAGAGCACACACACACACACACACACACACACACACACACACACACACACACACACACACACACACACACACACACACACGTACGCCCTGTTACACTTTTAAAGAGAGTGTTTTCTTCTTCCCACATTTCTTTTGCTACATCTAAGAAGCCTTTGGGATGTCTGCCATAGAAGAATTTAAATGCTATTAATCCAGCTGAGGTTGACACACTTTTCTTAGAGCAAATATACTATATGGCAGTGGTAGGTTTCTGTTTGAGGGTATACAGCTGTTCTTAGTTGTTTCACTATAAAACAGCTGCCAACACTCTGCTTTCAAAGTAGACATCTACAACAGGCAAAGGTGTCAGAGGATTCTTAAATCATAGGCTGGGTACTATCCTTTGGCATTCAGGGCGGGCAGCTTAAAAGATGTCTACTTCCTTAATAATAATAATAATAATAATAATAATAATAATAATAATACCAAGCCAATAAAATCTAGTCAGAACTCCAGTCTTTGTTTGCTCCATTCCTGAATGACTACCCAAAATATGGCTGTGAAATAATTTCATTGCAAGTGTCCTAAAAGGTTCTGGAGTTAATAACTGGCTCAATGTCTGTTCCTTCTGTTTTGTTACTCTATATACCCAATTATTTCTTAGCTTGAAGTAGGGCCATGTAGTGAGTCTGTTGTGTTCTTCTGGTTCCCTGTCTACTTTCTTTGTGTTCAGTCTTTCCCTGCATACAGCACCATCATCCTAATGAGATTTCTTGAAATCAACCTGACTTTGATGGTTGTCTGCAAAGTCAGTAGCCCCATTGGTATTCTTAAGTAAAGCAACAGGAGTAGTGTCGTCTCCTACAAATATAGATACAGACTTTTTCCCCTTCATCTAAGTCACCCGCTTGTAAAGGAGACTCATTAAACTAGCTTTCTTCTACAAGAAGTAGTGGATATTTACCTTTTTCTTTCTCAGGGGTTATCATACCTGCCTTTCCCTTTTTACTTTGGAAAATTGAGGCACTTAGAAACAATCACAATATTTACATCATACACAAAGAATCCATGTATTATTATAAAAATTCAAATAAAGAATAAGATATAGTGTAATATTAATAAAAATATAAGACTTTAAGTTATAATTTAAGAGAAATAAATACAGGGGAAAAACAAATTTTTAAAACAATATTACACAGAACTAATGTGTTATATAATCAAATATATAAAATCGCATAAACAATAGAAAAGACTAAATTAGAAAAAATTTATTTTAGAGATTAACTAAGATCAATTTAAAAGGAAGGCTGGTTTAGATTAAGAAAAAGTAAGAAATTAATAAGATGTACAATACAAAAGATTAAAGTTAAACAAAGAGAAAGAGAAAATAAAAAAGACCAAAGAAAAAGAGTGTTTTATATTAGACCTACGCAAGTTAGAGATGGGAAGTGGTCAAGCCACATTATTGGGGATTTAAGAGTAAGTAGTGTCTACAGTAGAGGAAGATGGTAGAAAAGTAGACAAAGAAGGAATCAGATGGAATTAGTTGTTCAGAGTTAAGAGGAAGTGAGTTTTAAAGAGAGGAATGGTGGTTTATTAAGAGTATTCAGAATATTAACAAAGCGTTTATTTACCTACTGGAGTATGAGGAGTTAGTTAGGTTTTAGATTTATTTGGAGTGTTGGTTTGAGAAGGTATTGGGGATCGAAGTTGTTTAAGGTTCAGAAAAAGTTTCAGAAGGTTTTCAAGTTAGGTAGGTTATTTGGTGGTTTATTTAGGTTTTGACAGAAGTGGGTTGTGATGAAAAAGAGTTCTAATAGGTGATAATGTGTAGTTGTTTTAGTAAGGTCACTTCAGTTGTTCTTAATTAGAATTCTTAGGATAAGGTAGGTTTAGAATAAGGTGTTTAGGATAGAGGTTGTTTGGGGGGAGGCAATAGAGAAGCTTTAGTTGATGAGGTGGGAGAGATTTTCGGATTGTGGAGCTTTGTAATACATTATTCAGGAAGTTGATTGTGAAGATTGTATAAATTAATAGATTGGTTTTATTAGTGTGAAGGAAGTTTAATCAGATTGTCAATCATACAATCTATTGTTGTAATAGATGTTTTGTACAACAGTAATTTAGTAAATTTGAAAATGAGATATAAACAAGTAATGAATTTAGATTAGTCTACATGAATTAGTGTTGGTGGTACTGTTGAGAGGTTATTGTTAGTGTTATTATTGGTTCATAGAAAAGAGAAGCAGGAGAAACAGTGCAAATAATGGTTGAAGAAATAGTTTGATAGTGTTATGGTAGGAGTAGAAGGATGTTGAAGAGTTCAATAGAAATGGTGGCTAGTGGCCTAGGATGGGATAGAGGTTGAAAGAGAAAGAATGATAAAGAGGGAGATAGAAGATGGGTTTTAGAAGTTTGCCTATAGAGGCCCTTGGATAGGATAAGAAAAGAGAAGATGGCTAAGAGGTTTTTTAAGATAGGAGTTTGTAGATGAGAGAAGAAGAAAAGAGTAAATTGATGGTGGATCAAAGAGAGAATTTTAGTGTGTGCAGAAGAAAAGATGTTATGGTTTATTGTAAAAGTAAAAGAGTGAGTAAAGAGAGTAAAGAAAGCTGTAGTTTGTTGTTGGTAAGGGGAGCATGTTTGGGGTTGGGAGTTGAAAGTTGTGGTGAAGTTATATGATTCTCAGAAGTTGATTAAGGATATATATTATATATCTGTTTAGAGAATATGTGCTATAGTTTTTTATATGGCTGATTATCTCCTGAGTTTAAGGATCTGTAATGAGTGTTATAGCTGGGAAGTATTATGTGATTTTTGCTTTTAGAATTGAAATTGATTTGTATGTGATATCTTCAAGACTGTTGAAAAAATTCTTTAGGGTTGAAGTTTGTAGGTAGGATAGAGACACTAGTAGCAAGACTAGGCAGCATAGGATTGGAATAGTTGGTTATGCTAGATGCAGAGAGAGGTAGAGGTTAGTTGGTGGGGATGGAAGATTGAATATAGTGGAGAAAGTAGGTTGGTGGGTTATTGGGGAATAGGTTGGGTAAGGAAGTATCTGGTAGTAGTAGAGAATCTGGAGGGTTTTGGTTGGCTAGAGTTGTTTGGTAAGGTTTGAAGAGATTGAATTAAAGTTATTATTTGTTAGTGTTTGGGGTTTTCAGGTTTGATTTTGGCCAGAATCTTATATTTTTATTTTTTTGTCATTCAGTTGATGTTTAATAGTATTTTTTTCTTGACTTTTTAGTTTATTTTTGTTTTATGATTGGTTAGTACTTTTATTTTGCAGTTTTTATTAGTTTTTCTTCAGTTTGTAGTTTTTTAGGTGCGTCTTTTGGATTGACTTTCATTTAAAGTGCCAATTTTAGCCCTACTTTTGTTCTTATGCTTTTTATTTGTACATTTTACTAAGTGCGTGGGATTTAGACCTAGTGAGAATGTAATTTTGAAGTTTGATTTGATATGTTCAGTAATGAAAGTGAATGGTGTATTGAAGAGGTTTACTGCTTTTCAAGTGTGGGGATATTTGTGTTTGTGAATTTTAAGAGTGAAAGAGTTGGTAAAGAGGATTGGTTTGTTAATTATTTTTTGATAGTGGTGGTTCGGGTTAGGTTAGTGTTATACCATAGGTTTGTTTGAATTGCTAGTGATTATAGGTTTGTAGGTCTCTAAGGTCATCTGGATATTATGTGTTTAGTAGGGTTTGCAAGGGGTGTGATTTAAGTGGTGTTCATTATCGGTTAGTTGTTGTTTGACCTCATAGACGATAGATTGTTGGTAAGTTGGTATGTTCAAAGGAGTCTGATATTAAGGTGGGGAGATGGGTGTTGATGAGAAAGTTGGGGGAGATAAGATGTCGTGAAGTTTGTAGCTTATGGGGTATTATGTATTTTTTGGGGAGATAAGTATTGAGAGAAGTTAATTTGTTTAGTGATATTGATCTGTAGGTGTCTTAATTACTTCTTTATTTGTGTTTTGGTTAAGAGTCAGGTCTAGAGGCTGCCTTTGTTTGAGTCTTTTACAGATCTTTAATGTCTAGGTTTTAATGCTACTGTGATACAATTAAAAGTCTTTACAAGAAGGAGTATCAAGTTTCGGTAAGTAATAAGATGTTTTAATCAAGTTTCTGAAAGTTCAAAAATGTTGACTGAAGGAGTTTCAAGGATATTGATAGGTTGGTTGACTTTATGAGTAGCAAGGAGGGTGTTAGAGATGGTAATGGATTAATTTGAAAATGTGGATTGGAGATTGAGGTGGAAAGTTGTGTGAAGGGTACTGTAGGTTGGGATAATTGTTTAGTTTTGGTTGTGGCAATATGTGGCTCTGAAGTTAAGGAGATGTCACCATCTTGTAGTACTTGGAGAGTAAGAAATAAAACATATTTCTTTTTATAGTGAGAAACATTATATGCAATGTGCTAGCCTTATATATTTGGTAAGAGATAAAGTATGGACTGGGAGGTGAAGGTATATGGAAGCTGAGTGGACTGATATATGTATAGGATGCGTAGAAGGTGAAGTGGAAGTAGATTAGTAAGAAGATATAGTGAAGGAGAGAGATAGATGTAAATCTAGTAAATGAATGATAGAGAGAGCAATATAAAATAATCTCATAATTATATGGATGATAAATATGGGCAGTAGTGATGAGATGATGTTTAGATATAGTGTTATAGATAAGATGTTATGATGTAGTAATAGGATTAGGGTGTAGGTATAGTGTAGGATGTATAGAGAGGTGTGTATGAGGTATAGTGGTAACTGTGATATATGTAGTAGTGTGTGTGAGTGTGATTGTGATGTATTGTAGGGCTGTGATAGGATGTGATTTAAGGGTGGTGTAAATGGAGGGAAATAATAAAGGGTAAATGGGTGGGGTATGGGGGTAGGGTGGGTGGGAGGATAGGGAGAGGGAGAGGAAAACAACAGGCGGGGGGAAAGAAAGGAGAAGAGGTCCAGAGAGGAAAAGAAGGTAAGTAACAGGAAAAAAGGTAACAAGGCAAAAGGGCAAGGCAAATTAAAGCAAAGGGATAAGGCAATAAGTTTGTCAAGAGGTAGGCAAGTAGAAGAGAAGAGAAGAGGGAGAGAGAGAGTAGAGAGGGTAGAGGTACAGGAAAGAGGAAAGGGTAAGATAGGATAGGAGAGAGAGATAGTAGGTAAAAAAAAAGAAAAGAAAGAAAAAAAAAGAAAAAGAAAAAGAAAAAGAGAAAGGCCACAGGGGCCACCTAATAGCCTATTCAACAGTACAACAGGTAAGTCTACAGGGTTCAAGCGTCAAGCGGCTAGCAGGGATATAGATGTGTGATAGATGTGATAAGAAGAGAGAGAGGGAGAGATTGCAGGCTGCAGCAGGCTGCTGGCATGATGACTTTGTAGTATACAATTTCACTGGGAAAAGAAAAAATTAAATTAAAACCAAGTTCTAGGACCTTTCTAGGACTTCCTTATGTCTGCTCCTCCCCCTTCCCCTTAGTGAAGCTTTAAAATTAGGAGAAGAGAGAGAGACAGCAAGTTGGAGAAGAGAGCAAGATCCACCACCAGGTGGTGGGGGCAGGGTGTCCTTATAATGTTTTCTTTCAGAGTGAGCCCCCTTTGGGGGGATAGCTTTATTCCTTAAATTAGGAGAGGAGACAGCAATTACAGTCTGAATTCTGTTTCTGGCTGTCTGTTTTTGAGAGTGGACAGAAGCTTAGGTCTCTATGCTGGTTCTTTTTGTATTCTGTCAGTATAAGACCCATCTGGCCCTTCCTCACTCTGTTGTTCATAATTCCTTTAGTGTATTCTTAACTAACAACCTCTCTGTCAGTCTTCACTTTGAATTCTTTCATCATTTTCATTGCTTTAGTTTTTTGGTAAAGCACACTCTCTTGTCAGTTCCTACATTGGCTTCCTTCAGTATTTTACATGAGAATTTTAACAAGACCCAGCTTTTTCCTAGATGCAGACACCTCAAAAGGAATCCAATACCTTTTGACAGCCATGGCTGAAATTTAAGTTTTATTTTACTAACTAGCTCTTTCCCTGAAGTAGCTATATCACCAGCCTTTGTTGAAGGTATAGACACTGGCTGGACCTTCTCTGTGCTGCCTTCCCCAAGAAATGTACCCATGCCTGACCGAATGTAATTGCATGTACTCCAACTATTGATTTTCCTATTAACACATCTACCAGAATGGGAAACCATTTGAAATGTTGGGACCTGCTGGAAATATGGAGAATGAATGGTTGAAAGAAGAGACTTACATAGACAAAGTCTAAGATGGCATTTCTTGGAATATTCCTTTTTCTCTGAGGTATGATGATCATGGAGTTGGTATAATTTTCAAGATTTGCACTTTTTCCATTTTTGCTGTCTTTTTTTAGACTTGTTGGCCCTTAGCATTTCGGGGCCAACATTTCAATAGGGAGCCACCAGAATGTCATCAAACAATGCAAGCTGCCCCTTTCTCTGGCCTCCTTTCCAGTTCATGTGAACTCTGGCTTATCGTAGATGTCTTAATAGGAACATATTTCATTGATACAGTAGCTATAGTGTAGCTACTGTATACATCCACTCACCCACCTGATCAGTACACAATTGTCTGCAATACAATCTCTGACACTATCCTCTGCTTTTCTGCTTTGTTCTCTAAACTTTTTTTCTACGTTTCAAAATTTACTTACAACATTTTACATAATCAAGGTATAATTTTGTTATAATCTAG
The DNA here is from genome assembly GCF_019279795.1 of Protopterus annectens. Taxonomy (NCBI): domain Eukaryota; kingdom Metazoa; phylum Chordata; order Ceratodontiformes; family Protopteridae; genus Protopterus; species Protopterus annectens. The sequence continues at coordinate 96,483,486 of NC_056734.1, forward strand.
ACAATGTCACTCAGCTTATTAATTACATGTATTGTCTTACCTATGAGCTGAGTGGTTATACACCACAGGCACTTATTTGGTGCTGGTTACACACACATTCAAATCTCTGAATAAAATTATCACAGCCTTCTCCTCTTTATACTGTAACAGTAATTTAGAAGTGACCTTGGGATTTCACCCCACACTACTTACATGGGTTTGGTGAGGGGTGATCAGCACTATTTCTTACAGTCACTCCTTCTCCCTCTCCTGTGCCATGGCCAGTTCATGCTGACACCTTCCTTCCCCCCTCTATGACTTTGGCCTCTCTCTGCTCTCGCTCTACTTGCATCTCAAGCTGTTTCATTCTCTCAGTCACTTCAAGCCACCTCATCTCAATTTATAGCTTCAGTTCTCAATGTTCAAGGCACATATGAGATCATCTACTGACGTAATGTGTTGCTTTTTTGTAACATCAGCTGCAGCCTGGCAGCACCCTAATAACAGGTGCTAAACCAAATCCTAATGCTGCCACTTCCCCCAAACCTAATTAATGTCATTAAAATCTTCCTCTAACACTGCCACTACACACGACAGACTCAGACACACAAACATTCACAAACACACATAAACAAGATTATATCTATCCCTTAACCTAACCTAACCCTTGCCCTAAAATACACAAACTCACATGCAAACATAAAACACCCATCCTTCACACATCCCCAACCCTAAGCCTAACTCACATACACACACACACACACATACATTCATACAAACAAACACATATGTATGCATAACTGTTTATAAGGTGTTCAGCCCTAACAAAGCTTGAATTATGAATAGCACCAGCCACACCCAAATAAGATTCCCACTGAAGATCTGAAGAACTGAGTTATGAACAATGGCATTAAACTAACTTATTCACCACACTTTCAGCCCTATGCCTTTCAGTGCTAGTTTGCCAGCAGTAACTATATTTTGGCAGAGACTACTGTGTATTCACATGCACAGTATTTTACAGGATTTACAGGAAGAGCTAAAGTATCCTTTCCTATGGTACTGCCTTTCCTGTATTTCAGGTAACATACTGATATCAACCAGCAGTACAAGTGTTATCACTCTGAGGGTCCCAGCACATTTCTTATTTAGGGTCTTCCTCACCACAGGAGTTCCCAGAGAGCTAAGAATGTCATTTGGTCTTAATAAATATGCAAAAGCAATCTTTACAGCAAGAAAGCTGCAGCACCAAGAAAACATTGGTTTGGAACAATAACGTGATATAAAAGAACTTCAGCAAGAGGAAGAGTATAAATATTTGGGAGTGGATGAAGGATCAGCAATAAAACATGAACAAATGTGAATAAAACTCAGTAAGAAATATTTTAGAAGACTTAATCCTGAAAACAGCGTTAACATCTAGGAACAATGTTCAAGCTATAAAACAATTTGCTCACCCTGTCCTAACTTTCAGTTTTGGAGTAACTTACTGGCCCCAAAAGGTGTTGGATACATTAGACAGGAAAACAAGAAGAATGCTTCATGCTCATCAAATGATTTATAAAAATCAGTGCATACCAATATTATATATTCCCCATTCTGGAGGTATGGGCCTCCTTGAAATTGACTACATGTATAGATCTGCAATCATGGGACTGCATACATATCTGCTAACCTCACAAGACCCAAACATAGTGAAAGTTTTGAAAAACGAGAAGAATAAATCTAAGATGACTTCGCTGCTTAGTCTAGCAGAAGCATTTCAGCGTCAAGCGGGAATGGAAATTAAACCGGAAATAGATAAAAATCAGGCAGCAACTGAATGTGCAAAAAAAACAAAATAAAGAATATAAGGTAAAGAATCAGATAAGAGGGCAAGAAATGTGGAAAATGCATAAATATAGTTGCAACTATAGAAAATTCCTGGAACAACCTCATGTTGATCAAAATCGAATGCAGGAATGGTTAAGGACAGGCAAATTCAAACCAAAAGATGAAAGGTTAATATTGGTGGCCCAGGACAGTGGACTATGTACAAATTGGTTTACAAAGTCCATTGAACGTGTGGGAGAAACAGACAAATGTAGATTTTGTAAAACAGAATTGGAAACAGTTGCACACCTTGTTTCTGGTTGTGACATACTAATGGCAGAAGGACTGTATACTGAAGGCATAATAATGTGGTAAGACTGTTGCACTGGGGATTGTGCAAACATTATAATATTGAAGTAGCTGAAAAACAATAGAAACAAGAGCCACAAAATATCACAGAAAATGATGAAGTCTATATCACATGGGATCACCCATTACCAACAGTTCAAAAGACAGATGCGAGAAAACCAGATATAGTGGTCCATGAAAAGAAGACAAAAGTAGCATTCATCATTGAAATCACTACACCCAGTGACTACAGTGCCTTGCGTACAGAGAGACACAAAATATCCAGGATTTGCATACAGAATCGACAGCAATGTGAAAAAATAGATACCCAGACAGTTCTGATAATAGTAGGAGCAATGGGTCTTGTAAAAAAGAATCTAAAGTCATATTTAGATATGTTACCAATACATGTAACTCTGTACAAATTGCAGAAGGAGTCATTATTGGGCACACTGCAAAGAGCACTTCTGGCTGACATCAAAAGATTGAAACAATGCCAATTTCATGAACTTTAATCATACTTTGACTTAGGAATGGGGTCCATTCCCGTCATGGTCTTAGAAACCCAAAAGATTTGCTTGGTTGTGGAACTCAAGTCATAAGGGAAGGTTGGACAAGAGGTCACTTGAATTTTGGAGTTAGTTTTGCAGAAAATGCCAATATTATGCTGGTTAAGCTGTTCTTTAAAGTCTGTGTAAGCCTGCAGGAGAAGGAGTTAACTTGGGGAGATGGCTGTTCGAAGAATTAATGGGACTTGTTTAGACTACACATTTGTACATTTCAGGTTCTACCCACTAACCTCACCTAGCCACCCTCACCAAGACGCACCTATAGGAGGAAAGCATTTACATGAGCTGAAAGCTCTGAAAAGACCTGGTCTACGAAACTAAATTTACGGACAAGGTCAATTTTTCTCAAATACTAGAACCTGATAATATTTTTAGAACATCCCCTCCAAAGCTTGCGTACTAGCTTCCTAATACAGCAGTACACCACCTAAACTGACGATTTATTGTTATGCTGGCCCACAATTAGAACAAATTTGGAGTTACCACCAAAGAAACAAACAGAACCAAAATACCTATTGTACTACCTGCCCTTGGTCAGTGTGGGGTGGAACTAACCCCCACACGCGCCCCTAGCTGCTTTCGGGCTTGCTCCCCTATCCCACCCACCTCTATTACTCTGTCTTTCTCCCCATCCCCCCTCTTCTACCACTTAAACCACTCCAACCATATTTACTTATTGTATAGCCACCTACAAATTCCTTAAACATTATGAAGTCTCCCCTACCTTTGACTATTAAGCCAGCCACAAAAATTGTACCCCTTACTCTATTAGTCTTTATTTCACTATACCTGCTAACTAAATATGAGGGCCAGTTGTACTCAGGATTTCACTATCCTAAGTACCAAACGTGTACTCCCTCAACCCTACTCAGAACTACCCACTCTACTCACTATCTAACCAGTAAAATACGGTATAACACTCATCACCACTACTACAAACTGAAAATGAACCTTCACAAATCTAAATATGCTGAAAAAATAATACTCAAACTCTTGAAACTACTAGAATACCTAAGAAAAAATATTACTAAAGATGGGGACATCCACCCGACCCCAACAATCCCAAAAGCCCATCTCTACTTCCCAGATCTCCCAACTCCTTCCTAATCTGCCACCTCAATATAAGAAGCCTAAATAATAAGATTCATAACCTACACGCTCTTTTAGCTACCCACCTCCCCGACATTATGTGCCTAACAGAAACCTGGCTTAAACCAGTGAACAATGATAATGAGATCATACCGCCTGGCTATAACATATACAGGACGAGGTGGTATTTTTCAAAAATACACTCAACATTACCTTGAACCCCACTCAACCACCCCAGATCGCTAATGCAGAGTTAACTGCCCTAAAACTTCAACTGAATAAGGAAAAAAGTATTAACCTAATTGTGATCTATATCCCCCCTGGTAATAACTCTGACACTCTTGAGTACATTCTAAACTGGCTTACTAATAACTATCCCCAAGAAACTATAATTCTGGGCGACATCAATATAGACTGGAATCAATGTACCTCCGAGACAAACCCTACCCTCATAAATCTCCATGGCTTCTCACAGATTATTACCTCCCCCACCAGAATTGGGAACACCAAACAAAAAGAAAGTATCCTAGACTGGATACTCATAAATAGTCAACCCCACACATACATGTCTGGGACCCTTCCAAATGATCTCAGTGATCACCTCATAACCTACATAGAAAAAAATAAAGTAGGTAGACACAACCTGCAAGTGTACAGGTCAATCAGGAACACTAAACACTTTGACCTAACTAAATTCCAATTTGAGCTACAGTCATGTAACTGGTCAATTCTTAAGTACCTCCCCCTGGAAGAGGCAGTAACAAACTTTAACTCCACGTTTTAAAACATACTCAATTCTCATGCCCCAATACGCTCAATCAAAATCAAAAACCAGATAGCACCATGGCTAACAAAAGACTCAACTTCCAAAATTAAACTTAGAAATAAAGCCTGGGATAAATGGCGTGCTATCAAAGCACCCCTAGATCGCATTAACTTCCAACAACTAAGAAATGAGACAAAAAAATCCATTTCACTTGACAAAAAAAACTATTACTATCAACTACAATATAAACACCAAAGCAATCCCCAAAAATGTTGGGCAGGTCTAAATAATCTGCACCATCCAGGCAAGTCCTCTACTCTAACTCCAGTAGATCTAAATGACAAAAGCCCAGAAGAAGTGGCCAATACGTTTAATACTTTCTTTATCAATGTTATCAAATCTTTAACTGACCAACAACCTGCCACCAACTCCCCTACAATAAGTTCGTTCCTTATGACTATGCCCTCCTTCTTCTTACAACCAGTTCCCACTTCCTTTATCCGATCCCTACTGAAGAAATTAAAACCAACCAACCTCTCTGCAGACCTTCTTCCAGCCGAATATTTACAAAAAGCTGCAGAGGTTATAGCCTACCCCATCTCTGTCTTAATTAACTGTACCATAACTGAATCCACTATCCCTTCAATATGGAAAATCTCTCATGTAATCCCTCTACATAAAGATGGCGCATCCACTGATCTGTCAAATTATAGGCCAATAGCCATATTGTCACCACTCGCCAAAATCATGGAAAAATGTATACACAAACAACTTGTACACTACCTAACCCAGAGCAATCTTCTAGCTAGCTCACAACATGGTTTCAGGCCCAAACACAGTACCACCACCGCCCTCCTCTCTTTCACGGACACTATAAACCATAACAAGAATGACAAAAAAATATCTTCCGCTCTCTTTTTGGACCTATCAAAGGCCTTTGATATGGTCAACCACCAACTACTTCATAACACTCTAAAAACTCTCTATCTAGATAACAAAACACTGGATTGGTTTCAAGCCTACCTTTCTGATAGGCAACAAGCTGTGCTCTGGCAAAATAAGCTCGCCACCCTCTTACCTAATTCCGTAGGGGTCCCCCAAGGTTCCATTCTGGGACCTCTTCTCTTTTCTATTTTCATTAATGATCCCTACAAAATTATCCCAGACAACTCTTGTATCCAATATGCAGACGACTCGACACTAATTTGTTCAGACAAATCACCAGCTAATCTGCTATCCAAAACCCAAGACTGTTTCACTACAGTAGAAGACTGGTTGTCAGGTCGTCATCTGATCCTCAATCCAAAGAAAACCAAACTATTACTTTTCCATCCCACTCATAAACCTACCCCTATACCCTTGTCTATACAATCCAAAACCGGGACCATTATCACCCCGGACTCCAATACTAAGCTCCTGGGCGTTACCATTGACAATAAACTTAGATTTGACCTACACATCAACCAAACTGTTAAAACAGTTAATAGGAAACTGGGGTCCCTATATAGGATAAAATCCTTTCTGACTCCCAGGGCAAAAGTGGCCATTGCCCGGTCACATCTCCTCTCCTCCCTCTTGTATGCCTCTCCCATACTCACTAACCTTTTCAAATCAGACCTAAACAAACTTACTTGTTGCTATAACCATATTGTTAGATTTGCTACTGGCTTGCCCTATAAAACCCATCACTGCATCAACCTACATAACCTCGGTTGGATAGAGCTACCAAATCTACTCCAGCAGAACCAACTAATAGTTGCATTCAAAATTCTCACTCAACCAGACACCATTCCTGCACTGAGTAACTTAATCACCCCCTACTCAAACCTAAATAGTCTGCGCTCATCAAACAGGCTACTTGTTCAAACGGTCAAATCCTGTAATTTAGGGGGCGACTCTCTGTTTGCCAATTCCATTGGTAAAATATGGAACTCCCTTCCTCCTCAACTCACCAATGTCACCTCCCAAAGCATATTCAATAAAATCTATTCTTCCATTTTAAAACCCAATGGCTCTGCCAATGTTCTAAACCAGACTAACCCCTCACTCTCGCAATCTCTATTTCAATAATGGAATACCTAAGGTTTAACAAGATGCTCATTCCCTGAAACCATCATTAATAAGAAGTTTTTCTAATTATTATTGCATATATTCGCATGTTTTTCTTTGCTTTATGTATTAATAATCAATAGAAGAAATATGTTATCTTTTTAACATGAATGTAACCTACTGTCAATGTGGAGCTTTTCTCCCCGGGCCTCCGCTGAAAATGGACATGCATCCAGACGGACTATCCTGGTCAACAAATGTAAAATAAATAAATAAATAAATATTTGGAGAAATTAAAAAACTAAGAAGAAAGTATTATTGCTGGAACAGAATTAATCCTCAGGCATTGGTGAGTACCTTCATATGGTGGACCCTTTTTTCACAAAATCTCCCTAAGTCAACACTGATATATGGCATATATCGTGGAGAAAGTTGGTTAGATAATAATAAAGGATGCTGGGTACACAATTCCCAGGATAAAAAAGTGCCCAATCCTTGTGTGCACATTTGTTCCAGGACTGGAAAAAATGGTAGAGTATAATTCTCAAGACATGGAAACATTCCTACAATAGGATTAGGTCAGAAAACTGACAGACCAAAAAAAGAGCTATAAAAATGACAGAAAGGATTATTGAGGAGAAAAAAGAAATTAAGTATTGTTATTTTTATGCAAGAAGCTCATAATTTCCAAATAGAGGATATTCAGAAAGATTAAGAGAGAAATTAGAGGAAATAAAAATATCTGAACAAGGAAACTGTCAAAAGCTTCAAATGCAGATTTGCATTTTGTTAATATAAGAGATCCATAAAAAAGATTACAAAGACAAAGAAACTTTGCACCACTTGGAAAAAGAAGCGACAGAGGAAGTGTGGAAATAATAAAGAACAAAATCCACATATTTTTGAAAGGTATAAAAAAGAAATATGGACATGGGAAAGAAAAGGAATCTGATATGGTGCAATGTTTATGTAAATAAGAAAGTCACACTAATCAATACAAAAACAACTCTAAAGATATTTGAAGAGAAATACAGGCAAAGGCACCCAGATATGGAAAATGTCACAACACAAAAAGTAAGAAAACAAAGATTTAGTATGGTAGAATCAGAAACTGAAGTTATGGAATACCTGCAAAGTGAAAGATTTAGTGTAGACAATCCATCCCAGGTAATGTCACAACATGATGGAACAGTGAGTCCCGAAACAAAGGAGAAGCAGGTGGAACAGGCAGCATTTGATAACTTGCCACATGATGATGCTCTGGAGCCTTCAGTAGGAAACCAGTACAACAGTTCAGCTGGTGTTGCACAGCAAGGGAAGGAGCAGGAAACTATGGCAACTCTGATGCAGGCAGTGTTGTGGAATGAGGGGCCAATGAGTTTCCATATGATGGAGCAGCAGATGACACAGGGTGCAGCTGAACAGGATAGGATATGTCACAGGAAGATGTTCTGAAACTTTCTATACAATGCCCACAGGAAATAGGGCAAAAATGTGCCCTCAGTTCAGAATTAAATGATTTAAGGGTAGAGTTGATTGATTAAGCAGAGATGGATAGACATATTAAGATTGATGAAAGAAATAGATTAGAGAAAGTAAATAAGACTTAAAATGTTAGAAGTCTGATACAACGGGTCAATAGCATATGAGCGAATCGTACAAATTGTGAACGTTCATAACATCGAACGTACCGGACCTCAAAGTGCTTTTTCTGAGATTGCGGTAGAGTGAAGAATGGGATATTTGCTCTTTCCTCACTGTGGTGTGATCTCGGAGTTGAAATATATATTTAGTGGGGGGTGGCGCAGCCCCCCACAATAGGAAGTTCAAGGTCTGGTACGTTCGATATTATGAGCTTTGTGTGAGTCGCTCATATGATATAGACCCAATAAAACAGATGAAGATGGTAATCAAAACTTTTTAACAGAAATTCATGTGATATAACATATAAATAGGATACATAACTGCACAGCTACATTAATAACAGATAAAGTCTTACCACAAAAATATAGACCAATAAGGGAAAATAACAGAGGAAATAAAATGCCATCATGGAAGTATCGATTAGAAAAAACTGTAACACAATTAAGACAAGAAGTGTCACTGTTAGAAGAATACAGAAGATGGAAAAGATCAATAAAATATTAAAAAAACACAGACGTGGTAAAAGCAATGTGCAGTATTGGAACAGACCAGGCTCTATCATATGTTATTGTAAATAATAAACTAAAGATATCAGCACAGGCAGAAAAGCTTAGAAGATATGCAGATAGATACAAAGGAAAAGTAAAAAAATTAGCAATTCATTGATGACACAAAAAAGTTTTAAACAGAACTGGGAAACAAAACAAAACAAAAGGGATAGAAGAAATACCACCAAAAAAAGAAGAAAGACATATTTTAGAAAAATATTTATGAAGACCCTGTGGAACGTAATAAAGATATTGAATGCATACAAAAATTAAAAGATGCAATTCAAATGTACAGGATATGACAAGGGATGAAGTAATGGCCACAGAAAGTTAAACAGAATTAAGAAAAGCTCTTACTTGGAAAACCTGAGACCCAGTAACTTAAATTCTGGCAAAGAGCATTAACATCTTTACACAAAAATTTAGCCCTGAATAAGAATTACTTATATGTGGATCCCAAACAGACATCAACCTGGTTAACAACAAGAAAAATGATACTCTTCCTTAAAAGTGAACCTGAAAGCCATTCTGAAAACTATTTATTTAATTTTATTTTACATTTGTTAACCGGGATAGTCCGACTGGATATATGGCCATTTTCAGAGGAGGCCCGGGGAGAAAAGCTCCAAGGTACATATACACATACAATTATAGAACTTTTAGTACATGGTAGTTACATACAGGTTAAAGATGTGAGCAATACAAGTATTTATTTACAGGTAGTATCAGCATATTAGATGCAGGATTCAGACACATTGAGTAGCAGTTTATACAATTTACCCTTCCTGATATGGAGAAGTAGATAGTAAAGAAACATTTGTAGATTAGAGGCAACCAAGAAATAGAGAGGACACTAGTCAGGGTTAGAACAGGGACAGGGACTATAGACAAATAACTTGCCTTCTGACAGCATACAAACTATATACTGGAACTGATGCAGATGGAGGTTAAAGACATTTAAAAAAACAGCAGAGAATGAGATACATTTAAACCTGCACATTGACAGTAATAGTTTAAGAGTTAGGCTTCCAATTTTGAAATGCCTACGTCAACAGAAGTTACCACATTTAAAAAAAAACTCAATCATGGCAACAGAACAAAAGGGCAACAAAAGGAAGTCATATGGGACAAAGGATAATTTGTTCCTAAATAAAACCATAATAGAGAACTGTAAAAAAGAAAAATAATCTAAGTAGGCATGCACAGATTACAAAAAAGCATTTGACAAAATCCCACATTTGTGGATAGTGCTTACAGATGTATAAGATACATCCTACATTGATCAATTACATTATAGTTACCATGAAACAGTGGAAAACCACTTTGCAGTTAAGCCATGATAATGGAGAAATTATTATCCCAGGGATAAAAATTCAAAGGAGGATATTCTAGGGTGATTCTTTGTCACTGCTGTTGTTTTGTCTTGTCCTTGACCCATTAAGCTGTTTACTTAACAGATCAGGTCTTGGTTATTATCTGGCACCCAAAAAACAACCTTGCTTAAAAACTTCTCATATACTTTTTGTGAATGACATAAAACTGTATAATTCATCAGATGAGGAGTTGAAAGCACAACTACAAGTGGTTACATTTTTCTCAGATGATATAATAATGTCAGTTGCTCTTGATAAATGTACAAAAGCAATATTTAAAAGAAAGCTAAAGTACCAGGAAAATATCAGTCTGGGACAGGAATGCGATAAAAAAGGAACTTGAGCAGGAGGGAGTGCATAAATATGTGGGAGTTGATGAAGGATCAACAATAAAACATGAATAAATGCAAATAAAACTCAGTAAGAAATACTTCAGAAGACTAAAAGTAATACTGAAAACAGCCTTAACATCTAGAAATAAAGTCCAAGCTATAAACTAATTTACTCCTCCTGTCCTAACTTGCAGTCTTGGTGTGATTGACTCTCCCCAAAAGGTATTTATTTAGTTGGATAGGAACACAAGAACAATGATTCACACTTAGCGAATAATAGATAAAAATCAGTGCATACCAAGATTATATATTCCATGCTCTGAAGGAGGTATGGGCCTCCTTAAAACTGATTGCATACATATCTACTGACCTCATCAGACCCAAACATAATGAAAGTTTTAAAACATGAGGAGGGGAAGTCTAAGATGACCTCTCTGCTTAGTTTAGCAGAAGCATTCCGGTGTCAAGGTGGAATGGAAATCAAATCAGAAGTAGACAAAAATCAGACAGCAACTGAATGTTCGAAAAAAAAGAACATAAGAAAAGGATCAGATGAGAAGGCAAGAAATGTGAAAAAAACGGGTCTAGGACATATGGCCGAAAATCCATTTGGCCAAAACTGTCTGACATCGAGCCCAAATCGCAGAAAATCCATTTGGCCGAAAACACTACTGACAGTGTATATGCCCTGTTCCCCACTGTAGTGCGATCTCGGAGTGAGAATATTAAAGTAGTGGGTGTGGGGTGTGAAGCCCCCCACCTACTCAGGTTTAGAATTACTTGCTTATACTATGAATAGCAACTAGACAATATTAAATAATGGCAGACATTATTAAACTGAATTGGGTGAGGGGCTACGCTACAAGGGCATATGCACTGTCAGTAGTGTTTTCGGCCAAATGGATTTTCAGCCAAATGGATTTAGAGCTAAATGGCTTTTCGGCAATTTGGACTCTATGTAACATTTTTTCGGCCAAAATGGATTTTTGGCCATATGTCCTAGACCCAAAAAAAACATAAATATAGTGGCAAGTATAGAGATCACCTGGAATAACATTATGTTAATCAGGATTTGATGCAGGAATGGTTAAGGACAGATGAGTTGAAAGCAAAAGATGAAAGGTTATTAATAGCAGCCTAAGATAGGGAACTACATACACGGTTTACAAAGTCCACTGAACATGTGGGAGAAAGAGACAAATGTAAGTTCTATAAAAAAGACCTGGAAAGAGTCGCACATGTTGTTGCTGGGTGTGATACACTCATGCCAGAGGGCTTGTACACTGAAAGGCACAATAGTGTAGCAAAACTGTTACACTGGGAATTGTGCAAACATTACAATATAGAAGTAGCTGAGAAATATCGGAAACATGAACCACAAAGCATTTATAGACAATGATGAAGTGTACATCACATAGGATCATTAATTATCAACAGTTCAAAAATAGATGCTAGAAAATCAGACATAGTCCATGACAAAAAGACAAAAATAACATAGATCATTGAAAATGCTACACCTAGTGATGTCAGTGTCTTATATACAGAGAGACATGAAATCATAAAATATCAGGATTTCGAGGCAGAATGTGGAAGAAAGATATACAGACAGTTCCAATAGTAGAAGGAGCAATGGGTCTAATAAAAAGAATCTACACTCATATTTAGATATGCTTCCAATACATGTAACTTCATTCCAACTGCAGAAGGAGTCAATTCTGGGCACACTGCATGTGCTGCGAAGAGCACTTTTCGCTAACATCAATGATTGAAACAGTACTGATTTCATGAACTTGAATTATATCCTGACTTAGGGATGGGGTCCATTCTTATCATGGTTTAGAAACCCAGAAGACCTGGTGAAATTAAACTCTGAGAACAGAATTCTTGGCTAACATCAAGGACTGAAGCAATACAAATTTTATGAACTTTAATTATGATCTGACTTAAGAATGGAGATCATTCCCTCCAGGTATGTAAAAAAACCTAAGCATTTGGAGAAATTAAAACTTCAGGAATATTTCAGCAAAAACAAAGTACCACACACAGAGCACAGATGAGATGTATTGTAGCAATATGATGCCGCAGTGCATCATTCAAACTCATCCCATCAGCAATAAGCCAATGGTTAGCTGTACTATACTGTGATAACTACTGCTGAAGAACACAGTAGATACTGTGCTACTCGTCTACATACTCCAGACTTCAAACACATACAAGTATAATGCAAGTCACAGTACTATACCTCCTTAATAAGAAGGTGGAGAAATGCATGTTCACTGCAAATATCTGCTAAGAGAAAGAAGTACTGTTAGGCAGTGTTGTATTTATATGCCAAAATGGGTGCAGCTGTGTTGGATGCACATTTGGCTTATCAAAACAGGAATTTACTGCTCATTTAATCAAATTTCAATTTTGTCAATCAGGTAATTAGTTAATATATTGGTGTTTTTGTGTTTAGGATCATCGAACAGTGGGAAAAGGAAATTTCTCTTTTTCTCCACTGTTATCTAGGAGTTCGCATATTTAATGTACTGTGGGTGTGGGGGATGCAGTACCTCATTTGGAGGGTGCAAAGGGAGACGTGCCCCTGAAGAAAATTTGTTTTTGTGCTTTTTTCTTTTCAGTGTCTTAGTTGTTTGATTTTGTGAGATGATGTAGTGTGGCTCGATGTAGTGGATGTTCAATGAAGATGAGTATGACCATCTAAACATAGTCCTCTTATAGAAATATTCAATAGAAAGAATTAACACCTCATTTATATCACAAATATTAGGCAGGAATTTATTACAACATTGTACAAAATGATGCATGAATATAATTTAGCAGACAGATGACGATCATAGTTAAACTGATACAGAGATTCTCAGAGAAGTGTGACATCATTATATAGCTATGGAGCCACTTAACATGCACTTAGGCAGATACGTTACAATGCTACATAGCATGCTGTACATCGCTCATCCTCAGGTGATTCCACACCTCCTCCAGGAAGTCAGAATGACTGTGGGAGCAGACATTCTCCTACAGGGAACGTTCCGTATCACACATAATAGTAAATTGAGGGGATTTTCAGAAATGTGTCTTTTATTAGAATTTGTACAAGGTAAAAAAAAGTGCCTTCTCCTACAAGTATTGTATATCTGTCTCTCTTACTCTCCCTCGAAGTACCTGTTCCATTGGTGTATACCGAGCTGCCAATAACATAACTGGCCAAGTTACAAGCTAAGTCTATGTAAGTCACTGTGTTTTTTGTGTGTACTTTGTGATACTGGTATGGCCAATACACTAATATGCTCAATGCATTAGCTAGTGAATTGAGGAATGTGATTCATAAATTAGTAATTCCAAAAATGTCTTATGGGTATATGTGTATTCTTTCATTCTCTGATGGACTGTCATTCTGTCCAGAGTTTAGTACACTGGTGTCTGTCATGTTCTTCTATCCCTCACAATCTAACATGATGGCGTCATGCTCTGTCTGCAAGATTTCCTTAAGACAGGCCTCCATCAACTAGAATTAGAATTCTAAATTTGAACTGGCTCTCAAAATATTAAATTCCAAAAATGTTACTGAACTTTTGCAATCTGTTCTTTCTTTGATCTCTTCTGCAATCAGAGCTACTTTGGCTTCTGTTCTGATGACATTCATCTGTCCTGCAGTGTGCCTCCAACCCCACATCTCAGGCACTTCATCTTCATCACCTCTAGCTTCCCCAACTATACTGCCTTCATTGCCTATCTTTCCATGCCATACAAAAGTACTGGTCCCACCACTGTTTTGCCTATCTTACTTTTCTTCTTTGGTATTCTTCTGTCACACACTGCTCATGACACTTTATGCAGCTGGCTGCATCCCCTCTAATTCTATCTTTGACCTTCTCATTTAGACTTTCCTTCTCCTGAACCACCCCTCCAAGAAACCTGAAACTGTCAACCTGTCCTCTTATTGATCCTTTTAGATTAGTTTTCAGCTTTTTCTGATTACCCATTTGCTCCCATGTCAACTGTCTTATCTGTAGTCAGTTTCATCCCATGTACTTTAAGTTTTGCATTACAGTCACCTATCATTTGCTGAAGTTTTTATTCAGAGTCTGTATGTAATGTCACATCATCTGCATACAGCAGCTTTGTTGATCTGTACCCTCTGAACTGTTTATTCATGTAGTCCATAGCCAGTATTAACAGCAGTGGTCTCAGACCTGACCTTGATGCACATCCACTCTCAACTCGAACCCCACTTTGAGGCCAAACATTGTTCATACTTGTGTTGTTGGGTTCTTGTACATAGCCTGTAGAAATTCTACCCCTGTTTCCAGGACTCTGAGCCACACAGGACTGCCCAAATTAGCTTTTTTTGGGACCTTGTCGTATACTTTCTCCAAGTCTAGGAATGCCCAGTTGGACTTTTGTCTCATCTCTAGTTTCTTCCCAACTATCTGTCTCAATGCAACCATTAGTTCAGTTGTGCTGCATCCTGAACTGAATCTGAACTGCTCATCTCCCATCCTACTTTCTACTACACTGCATATTTATTTATCAATAACCCTCTCCAGTACTTTCATACAGTATGACAGGAGTCTGATACCGCTGTACTGCCTACAGTTGTGAATGTCCCCTTTATTCTTGTACAATGGCTCTACAATGCTTATTCTCCAGTCACTCCTTTCCTTGCATACAACTATGAGTATCCCCAAGAACCCTTTCTCCTCTAACTCCTCAAAATCTTGATCATATCTGCTGTGACCTCATCTGAGCAGGCTGCTTTGCCTAACTTTATTTTCTTTAGTGCT
This sequence comes from Protopterus annectens, assembly GCF_019279795.1. Lineage (NCBI taxonomy): Eukaryota > Metazoa > Chordata > Ceratodontiformes > Protopteridae > Protopterus > Protopterus annectens. The sequence continues at coordinate 96,498,785 of NC_056734.1, forward strand.
GTTCTTAGTTCTTCTTGAATGGTTTCTTCTTCTTCCTCTTTTGTCAAAGGTTGTTTATTGGCCAATACAGCTTCTGTGGGGTTTTCTTTATTCGGAAGCTGCTGGAAGTACTTAGCCCTTCCACCTGCATCTGTGACCCTGTGTACTGGTGAAAAGTTGTTGCTGCATCCCTTATGAATGGTGTCTAATGACTTCTTCATCTCTCTGGCTTTGGCTTGCAACCTACTAGAGTGTATTTCTATTATTCAATGAGTAATTTTCCATAAGTTGGTTGAATGCCTCTGATGTTCTTTGCTACTGTGACTGCTTTCTTAGCCTCTTTGTTAGCTAACCAGTATTCCTTCTTACCCTGATCTGTCTTTTTCCACTTTTTCCTGCACTCTGTTTTCTTCCAACAACCTCCTGGACTTATACAGTCCATCACCAGCTTTCCTTATGTAACTTATTTACATATTGAGTTCAGCTGCATATCTGTTCTATAGTCTTCCCACATGGCCTTTGGAGATGCTGCCATTCTTCTTCAACTGTGTCTGTTTTCTCTTCTTCCTGAGGTGCTAAGACCCTGAGTATTTCCTTCAATTCTAGTGCTTTTGCTGCAGCTAACTTCTTCAGCTTAGTCTCTGTTTACCTCAGAGCCTTCTCTGACCACTGCTTGCAGCTGATTGTAGCCATCACTGGTTTATACTGTCGGCTGATTGTTTTAATAGGGATGGCACTGCAATATATTATTCTACCTCACTGTCATTTCCTTACTAGGAGAAAGTCTACCTGAGTTGGATGTTAACCATTTTTGTATGAGATCTCGTGACTGTCTTTCTTGTTGAATAATGTGCTGCCTGCCAAAAAGATATTTCATAGAGATAATTCTAGAATGTGTATATGTGTGTGTGTTTATATACAGAAACACACCCACACACACACTCACACACGTGTGTGTGTGTGTGTGTGTGTGTGTGTGTGTGTTCAATATGGTTGACTAGGCAGTTGATCGACAGGTGTGTGAGACTGCACAAATTCAGGGGGTGGGAAATTTGCCCTTACTCAGTATTTGTGCAATCTTGGAGTTAATATATATAATTAGCAGGGAGTGGGGTGTAGGGGGGGCCTTGTTCCCCCCTGCAGAAAATGAACCTTACAAACACAAGGTTAGACTCTTACCTTCAGTGTTAAGTTATTGGCTAGGCATGTAATAATCTGCAGACTGATTGCCTGGTGTTTAACTAGGAATAACAAAGAAAAAAAAAAATCAAACAATCAAAGAGAATTAAATCACTACAGGAAACTTATTTCACACAAATCATCAAAATCAAAACTGCAATGCTTTAATAAACAGACAAATTATATCGACTCAAAACTGAAAGCAGTTGAATAAAGTTTTCAAAATGTCCAAAGAAGCATATGCCTCCTTTTCATCTGATATAATGTACATCTCTTTATTAGGAGGAACTGTAGCATTGCCAGGAGGAGTAACAAGCAATCCATCTAACATCTGAATCCTAATATCATGAACACAATTCTATTGCCTTACAATCACACACACAACAGTCTGGACATAAGAAAATATTGCTCTAAGTAAATACCTCAAATGCTTCTGCCTGGACTGCGCATGATTTTGAGTAGACGGCAAGTGGCTTCTAGTCAAATCAGAAATAACGGAGAATGAAAACAGAAACAATGGAGGAAATCTGACACATTTAGCCTGATGTGTAGTAAATTTACAAGACTTACCATATAAACACATTTGTTCACAATATGTCAGTAATGGAGCAGCAATATCAAGAAACACTGGCTTTAGCAACTCAAATGTTGAATACGCAAACATCTTCATGTCAGCCAGTATCAGCTGCTTCACAACACTGTGAAATTCAAGCAACCTACCATACAGTGCTGACAATTCACACTGTTTAAAATGCTGCTAAATACTTTGATAGGAATGACTCCTTAGAAATTCCAGTAATAACATTAGAGTGCACATCTTTCTCAGCAGTCAAAATCTGTCAGTACATAGCATGGTAGAACAGCTAAATCCAAGTCCTTGAAAAGCTTGTTACCAGACTTCCAAAATACACTATGGGTATGCTTTACTTTTATAGACATAAAGCAATTCATCTTAGGAATATACTTCCTACTTCCACAAACATTAATATAACAGTCAATGATATAAAGCAGGTGAAACTTACTGTCATGACACAGTGAGAGAAGATCTACTGCGCTACACTTTGAAGATCCCGCCATAGTTTCCTCTACAGAATGACATGGGAGATCGCCTGGCAGATCAGCTCAGTTCCTAATAGCTGACATAACTTTATACTTTTTTTGCCTCCCAAGGGTAAGGACTATGATGATATATCATGGATTTACAGAACTCTTCACTCTGACCAGGTGAAATGGTAATGCATTTTTTTTTAATTTCTAAATAAATAAATAGATAAATAAAGCAAGCGTTGCTTTTATTTTTTGCAGGGGGGCAAGCCTTCCTGCAGCCCCCCCATATCTATATAATCCAAAAGCCAAAAGCTGATAGCAATACACAGTCACAGACCAAATGGTTTTATTTAGGAAAGCCAACACTTGAGAAAAGCAAACTAGGTTTCACCCAAATAAAAGGGCACCTTGGGTGTATAGTTACTCACAACAAAACATAAAATGTATAACAAAAAGGACAAGTCAATTGATATGTACTCTGTCCATATGATAGCAAGCAAAACAACATTATAAAAAAAAGAATATTTGAACATATATCCCAAGAATCACATGGAAAACAACTAACAGGCTGGTCTTGTGTCAACTGCTCACCACAAGCAGACTTTGTGACATTTTTTAAAACCAGAAAAATACTGACCTAATGTTTGGTTATTTCAATAAAGACACCTGTCTGGTAAATTGGTACTCACAAACCTACTGCCTGTCAGTACTGGACAAAGCATGTCTATAATGTCATTTATTTTAATGCTGTTTGCCCCAAATGTGGTCAGAAATCAAAACTGATCATGTTTGTTTCTGGAAACAGTGTTTTGAGTTATATTAAGCAAATAATTACATTATGCCTGCAGAGTCATATTCTACTTATAACATCTTGTTATAAAATTATATTGCAACTCCTCTGCACATTTCTGATAGCCAGAGGCATTGCTGCAAATTCACTGAACCCTTAAAAGCCATGGGTAAAGAATGATATTTATTTAACCTAAAAATTCATTAATATGTTCAACATCACTGTTCCGCAAGAGCCAACAACTGTTTAAAATTCTTCTCCATATTTCTTTATATGCCTAATGCACATTATGAAGAGGGTCATAAATTAAATGCAGCTCAACAAAACCTGTATATATAGGTCAGGATAAACAGTAGTAAAAGTCACTGCTGTTGAAAATTACTGTTTTTTGAGGCATGACCAAGATGTGCTTTGAAAAGCAACAGTTCTCTTCAGCTTTGTCAGTTCAATATCTTTAAGACAGGACTTTTTTGACAAAAACTATCCTAGAAAGGTTTTTTCTTCACTAATAGATTCTCCTAAATAGACTCTAGGATTGTATATAAAAATTTTAAAGAAATTTCGATTTTTTCCTGTCAAAAATACACTAGATATATTTTTTATTCACTGGTCTTTAGAATGAGCTCTTCTAAAGCTAACTATCAAGAAGCATTCCTCAAAAAGGAACTGCAGTCTCTTCTCTCTAATATTCAGGACTTGTCAGTGAAAATTGACAAAAATGGACTTAAAACTAGATAATTTCAAGGAGAAATGCACCAAACAAATGGAAATTATACATGAAGATCTCCAACAACAGAAAACACAAATCTCTGGGATTGAGCAATCTCTTAATGATATGGACAGCAGGTTACAAGAATGAGAAAATAACAGATAATTTTTATTAAAACAAAATAGATTGAGGTAATGAATGTAAAGTGGATTATTTAGAGAACCGGCCACACAGAAGCAACATCAGAACTTTTGGATAAACTGATAACATAGAAGGTAGCAACTTGGCAAATTTTCTAACTTCCTGGCTGCATGAAGTCCTGGACCTCCCTGAAGCTTTACCTTATGGTATCAAAAGGGCGCACAGATCCTTAGTTTAATCTAAAACAAGTAAGAACAATTCTTCTAAATCTGTGATTGTGAGATTTCTTTCTTCACATGATAAAGAAATGCTCCTAAAAACAGCATGGGCTAAAGCCCTCATTAAAATAAATGATACAGTATTAGTTTTGACAATGATTACTCACCATTGGTTATAGCTAAAAGAAAACTTTTTTCCCCTTAATTAAAAAAAATGTGAGATAAAAACCCACTTGCTGTTCTCGGCCAGCCTGAAAATCTTTTTACAAAATGGTTCTAATACATTTGAAGACTTGGATACTGCTCTCTCATTTATTAGCACAAACACAATTCTTGACAAAATAGAAGAAATGGAATGGGCTAATGCAAGTTTGAAAAGATTAGCAGAAAATGGTACTTGGAAAACTGCTGAAAATAAAAAGAAGCTGAAGAAATGAACAATTATTTGCCTTTTATTTATTTTGCTTCTCAATTGCTTAATGTAACTTATAAACAAACTTCCACTTATATCCTTTATAACACAGATTTATAGACATATACTCAGGAGAGCAAATGGTGTTCTTTAGTTGTTTAAAATGGGTAGTACTTTTCATCAGGAAAATGAATAATATAAAAGGAAAGCTGGTGATGTTTGGAGAACTGCTTGCTTAAGATTGTGGTTCAATTTTAAGTTATTGTACATCCGGATTGGTAACTTATATGTACTTTGGTATGGTCTTGATATTTAATCTGGGTTTTCGTAAGGGGACTTATTGGTGCATATGTTTTGACGTTTGAATGACAGAGGGCTTTCTCTGAGCTTGGGGAGATGCTGGCCCACATGGTTGTTCAGTTTTCATATGTTTTGTTGCTGCATTGTTAATCTATTTGACCGTTTGTGTGGTAATTTGCTGATGCATGTATTCTCATGCCTGGATAACAGAATGGGCTTTATCCGAGCTTTCAGGAGCTGCACAAGCCTTTCTAGTGTACAAAAACCTTTAAATCACTCACAGTTTCCCACTTTGACTCTCGAGCATCCTATTCCTTCACTTTGTCTGGAGCCATTCATTGACTGCATAGCTTCTTTAGTTATCATTTGTCTGCAACAAGATGTAATGTAAACTTTGAACTCTAATTTAACGTTACACAACCAGGATGGAATGCTGAAATGGCAATGATAATTCTGAACAGATTTAGAGCCATATAAAAGGATTTAAACTCAATCAACACTGGAAGCAACTCTTTTTAAATACAAGAATAGGTAAATTAATACAGACATACAAGACTTTGTTTTAAATAATACTAAAACACTGTATAATTAGTAATAGGTTCATAGGTTGGTACTAGGCTTTCGGTCCTAGGGCCTATACAAACCTAGTCATAACAATTCCCTGGCTATTTCTTCCCAGAGTATCTGGTACATTTTGCAGTGTGTCACAGCATTTCCTTTGCTTTTCTACTCATGCATTTACTACGCTAATATATTGAAATATTATACAAGACTTTTAAAATGGTTATGTTTAAATGGATTTAATAAGAGGTATTTGGTGTTATTCCAAACATTTTTTAACTATGGTTGATTGATTTATTCTATTTTATTTCAAGCAAAACATTGAATTTGTTGTTACAGTCATTTGATTATATAGTTTGATTTATACACACGCTCAACTGAATTTAACTACAAAACGTGATTATTTCATCAGATAATACAATGACTTACTCAATGTATTTTGATATACAGTATTATAATATAATATGCTTGTCCTCAGCTTATACTACATGTTATTGGTTGATATACTCAGGCTCGTACTCTGTGGGCCATAACATATTTATTTTGTTAGTTAAACCAAATGCTTAAGGATACTTGCCACAAGATATATAAATGTTTCACATACCTAATATTTGTTTCCTGGGCCTCTATTAATCCGTTTTCATCTATAATATTTATCTTTTACTTTTGTGCTTGTACATATTTAAAACACTTCTTTTCTTTGTTTTTAGGAGTCACAGTAGATTATACGCAGTGCAGTAAGTTATGTTACCCAATTTGAAATCAAAATAACAGATTATGTTTAAATACTTTCATATAACATTTTCAAACTACAATTTTAGTTAACACTAACCACAATACATTCCTGTTACCTACATATGTTATATTAATATTGTCAGTGATATATTTTACACTTGATTAATATTCATATAAGTAAATATAATTTATGAAAGTATTAAATGTTGTACATATGATGAGAAATACTGAGAAAGATGTGTGGGAATATGTCTTACATTCAGCTGAAATGTATAATTTTATATTAGAATGTATTAGTTAAGCATAACTACGGTACTCAAGGTTTATAGTTTCCTTAAGTTACAATTGCTATTTGATAAGTACTCCCTGATTTATAAATGTTATTGAGTTTCCTTTGCCTATTGAAATATTATTATTATAATGTTCACAGAGATTAATTAAAATGTTTGATTTTAATGCTTCATGAATCAATATATTTTTTATTTTATTTTATTTATTTATTTTACATTTGTTGACCGGGATAGTCCGACTGGATACATGTCCATTTTCAGCGGAGGCCAGGGGAGAAAAGCTCCACAGTGACAGAAGGTTAATACATTGAGATAATACAAAAAAATATCTCCAATAGTAGAATATACAAAAGAGGAGACACAGTAAAGTGTAAAGAGTCTATAATATACAATATCAAGCATACAAATAAAAGACAGAGTACGACATACCTTTCTCCTTCTAGGCTAACCACTTCAGTATGGTTAAGAGAAAAAAAGAAAGAGGGGATGCATACAGGAATAAGATATATACTGTCTGAGGAAGGGTTAGTCAGGACTTGAGCATTGGCAGAGCCAATGCGACTGGAGATGGTGATTTAACCTTTTTTTGAAAAGGTATAGGGAGGAAATGATGGTAAGGCTGGGAGGGAGGGAATTCCATATTTTACCAATGGCATTGGTGAAAAGTGAGTCACCCCCTGCATTGTTGGTTTTGACTGTTTGAACTAGTATCTTGTTAGAGGAACGCAAACTACTGAGATTATTGTAGGGTCTGCTTAAGTTTTTCAGCGCAGGAGTTTTGTCAGGTTGTTTCAGGATTTTAAACGCTTCTATAAGTTGGGTCTGCTGTAGAAGGTTAGTGAATTCTATCCAACCCAGGTTTCTTAGGTTAATACAGTGGTGTGTTCTGTAGGGCATGCCAGTTGCAAATCTGGCAATATGATTATAGCAACGCGATAATTTATTTAGTTCAGCTATGTTGAGATTAGTGAGCATAGGGGAGGCATACAGGAGGATAGAGAGAAGATGTGAGTGGGCAATGGTCACTTTTGCTGTTGGAGTAAGAAAAGATTTTATTCGGTATAGTGACCCAAGTTTTTTATTAACGGTTTTAATGGTCTGATTGATATGGATATCAAATCTAAGTTTGTTATCTATGGAAACTCCTAATAGTTTGGTATAGGAGTCTGGGGAGATGACTGTGCCATTTTTGGATTGAATAGAAAAGGATATGGGTGTGGTCTTTTGAGTGGGGTGGAAAAGTAGTAATTTGGTTTTATTTGGATTCAAGATCAGTTGACGTCCTAATATCCAATTCTCTACTGCCATGAAACAGGATTGTGTTTTAAGTAGTAGGTTGACAGGAGATGTATCAGAACAGACTAATGTCGAGTCGTCTGCATTTTGAATACAGGTGGCTTCAGGGATGGCTTTGTATAGGTCATTTATGAAGATTGAAAAGAGAAGAGGCCCCAGTATAGATCCTTGGGGTACTCCTATGGTATTAGATAAGAGGTTAGAGAGCTTAGACTGCCAGAGTACGGCATGTTTCCTATCAGAGAGATAGCCAAGAAACCAATCCAGAGCTTGTTTGTCTAGATGGAGATTTTTTAGGGTATTATGAAGTATTTGGTGGTTCACCATATCAAAGGCCTTTGATAGGTCAAGAAAGAGAGCGGAGGAAATTTTTTTGTCATTTCGGTTGTGGTTGATTGTGTCAGTAAAAGAGAGAAGAGCAGTGGTTGTACTATGGTGGGGTCTGAAGCCATGTTGCGAACTGGTTAGTAGGTTGTTCTGGGTAAGATAGTAAAGAAGTTGTTTGTGTATACACTTTTCCATGATTTTGGCCAAAGGTGACAGTATTGCTATGGGCCTGTAATTTGAGAGTTCCACTGATGAGCCACCTTTGTGGAGAGGTATGACATGGGATATTTTCCATATTGAGGGGATTGTGGATTCTGCTATGGTTCTATTGATAAGTATTGAGATGGGGTAAGCTATGGCATCTGCAGCTTTTTGTAAGTATTCCCCCGGGAGAAGGTCCGCAGAGAGAGTAGTTGGCTTTAGTTTCTTCAGTAAGGATCGTATATAGGCAGTAGGGACAGGTTGAAATTTAAAGGCGGATTGTGACTGTTGGAAGTTATCTGTTTTAATGGAGCTAGTGGTCAGTAATTGATTAGCTAGGGATTGTATAGTGTCAGTAAAGAATTTGTTAAAGGAATTGGCTACGTCTTCAGAGATTTTATCACTTAGTTTTTCTGGGGTAGGAGTAGAGGATTTACCTGGGTGGAGAAGATTGTTTAATCCAGTCCAGGATTTTTGAGGGTTATTTTGGTATTTATTTTGGAGTTGGCAATAGTAATTTTTCTTATCAAGTAATGTTGCTTTTTTGGTCTCATTTCTTAGTTGTTGGAATTTAATGCGGTCCAGGGTTGACTTGGTTGAACGCCATTTATTCCAGGTTTTGTTTCTAAGTTTGATTAATAATTTGGTGTTTTTTGTTAACCAGGGTGCAATATGTGTTTTTATTCTGATTGATCTTATTGGGGCGTGAGACTCAAGTATGGCTAGAAATGTGGTATTAAAATGAAGTACTGCCTTCTCTAGAAGGATATGCTTAAGGGATGCCCAGTTAAAGGATTTAAGTTCTATCAGGAATTTTGTGAGGTCAAAATGCTTCCTGTTTCTGACTGACCTGTACATGGGCGGAGTGGAGCATATTACCTTGTTTTTCTTAATGTAGGTGATGAGGTGGTCACTAAGGTCATTTGGAAGGGTCCCGGCCATATACGTATGGGGTTGACTGTTAATAAGGATCCAGTCTAGGATACTCTCTTTTTGATTATTATTACCTACTCTGGTAGAGGAAGATATTGTCTGATGGAATCCATGTAAGTTAATATGGGTGGGGTTGACTTCTGAGGAGCATTGAGTCTAGTCTATATTAACATCTCCTAGGATAATGGTTTCTTGAGGATAGTTATTTGATAGCCAGCTAAGAATGTGTTCAAGTGTGTCAGCGTTATTCCCGGGGGGAATGTAGGTCACAATTAGATTAATACTTTTATCTTTGTTTATTTGTAGTCTTAGTGCAAGTATTTCAGCATTAGAGATCTGGGGTGGCTGAGGGGAGTTAATAGTGACATTAAGTGTGCTTTTATAGAGCACAGTGATACCACCTCCTTTTTTCTTCAGGCGATCAGCTCTATATATATTGTAGCCTGGTGGAATGATCTCATTATCTTTGGTCCCTTGTTTTAGCCAGGTTTCTGTTAGACACATTATATCAGGGAGGTACATTGCTAGTAAGGCATGCAAGTTGTGAATCTTATTATTTATACTTCTTATATTTAAGTGGTATATTTGGAGGGAGTTTAATGTGGTAGGCGGTGGGCTGTTTGAGATTGGAGTTGACATGGGGCCTGGGTTAGGATGGATATCCCCATCTATGGTTATATTTTTTCTTAGATAGTCTAATAGTCTCATAAGCTTAAATAATAGTTTAAGGTCTTGTTTGGATTTGGGGTGCTTTGGGTTGGGTTTAAGGGGGTTGTGGTGGTTGGGATGATGTATTTTACTGGACAGATGGAGGGTATAAAGCTTAGAACAGTTTAGGGATGGGAAGGTACTAGTTTGGCTTCTGGGGTAGAAAAAACCTGAGAGTGGCTGGTCTTCATATTTAGTTAGTAGATATAGTTTGATAATCAGCGGTAGAGTAAAAGATAAAATTTTTAGCGTTGGCTTAATTGAAGTGGGTGAGGTGGACTTCATTTTCTTTGGGCTATAATACTTTTATTTGAGAGGATATGTAGGGGTTGGATGGAAGAATTGGTAGAGAAGTGAGTGGTGACTTTAAGGTCAATTTAATTGGTTAAAGAAGGAGGTGTGGTTGGTTAGGTATAAATTTAGGCTTACTGGGGGCGGGTGGGATATGGGGGCAGGGAGGGGCGCTGAGCAAGCCCGAGTGTAGCGAGGGCGAGCGGAGCGGGGATTATTCAGCTCCAGACTATTTAGTGGCCAGGGAAAAAAGGCAAAAAAAATACGGTAATTTTCAAATTTGTAACATCAGTTTCATACACCTCTCTGTTTTTTTATTTGTGGGGACTTTAAATTTTTACCAGAAATAATGTTTGAGATAGAGTTTAAGTTAAGGGTTAGGTGGGGTAGATTGCTGTCGCGTTCTGAACCCAGTACGCTAGTTTTACAGAGATTATTTTGGAACTGTTATTTAGGTAAATGACCTTGTCAACATTCTTTTTCTTAAGTTACTTTTATCCTGCTGGACGCTACAGCTTGACTGTGCATGTAGCTTAGGAAGAGCGACTATCTTTGGATAGGGACTTAGGTTGACTCGCCAGGGGCGAACAAAAAGGATTAGTACCTAGAAGGAGATAGAAAGCATATATGATACAGGCATTAGGAATCGTCTTATCTTACAGATGTGTTATGCAGTACAATCAAAAAGCAAATACTAAATTGGACCCAGGCTTATATTATTTTAACACGCCTATGCTCTATCTAAATAGCTATCATCTAGAGTCAAATCTCTAATGTTAGTGAATAATATTCATCAGTTAACAAAAAAGAGGCAAACAGTTCTATACTTATGTACACCCTGCCCAGTAGCTGACCTTATAAAAGTAGAACGTGTAGCAAACACCTTGCAAACGTATTTGACCTGCAGCCTAAAATATCACCACAATTAGTAATGCAATTATCAGTAGCTGTAAATGCCTAAAGAGAGTGCGTTTGGCATTCTATCACAATTTTACTCCAGCGAGCACTCAAAACTAGTGTATATGCTCAAGAGAGACAGAAAAATGTGTTAAACTTGTGGTCGCCAATTAGCTATTTACAGATAAATGCACTGCATAGATCCTTTAAACTTTCCAGCTAGACAGTACCCGATAAATGCACCGGGTAGATCCTGTACACATTCTAGCTACCACAGTTTGACTAGAGTTACCACTTTTAAACTTAATAATGTACCCTTAAGTAGCAATAATTAGTCCTTCATATAGTCGCCAAGATATTTTACAGAAATATGTTCTTAATAAAACAATACTTACATTCCCTGTTAGGGAGACTACCGACTGGGTTCAGGAACACAGCAGTGAATCAAAAATGGTGGTACTAGCTGGGAAGCTTAGTAACCTCGCATACGTCAGAGGTAGGGGGAGGAGTAGAGAGCACGAAGGTTTTAAGGAGCGGGGATTATTCAGCTCCAGACTATTTAGTGGCCAGGGAAAAAAGGCAAAAAAAATATGGTAATTTTCAAATTTGTAACATCAGTTTCATACAGCTCTCTGTTTTTTTATTTGTGGGGACTTTAAATTTTTACCAGAAATAATGTTTGAGATAGAGTTTAAGTTAAGGGTTAGGTGGGGTAGATTGCTGCCGCGTTCTGAACCCAGTACGCTAGTTTTACAGAGATTATTTTGACAATTATTCTAAGAGGAACTGTTATTTAGGTAAATGACCTTGTCAAAATTCTTTTTCTTAAGTTACTTTTATCCTGCTGGATGCTACAGCTTCACTGTGCATGTAGCTTAGGAAGAGCGACTATCTTTGGATAGGGACTTAGGTTGACTCGCCAGGGGCGAACAAAAAGGATTAGTACCTTGTCAAAATTCTTTTTCTTAAGTTACTTTTATCCTGCTGGACGCTACAGCTTGACTGTGCATGTAGCTTAGGAAGAGCGACTATCTTTGGATAGGGACTTAGGTTGACTCGCCAGGGGCGAACAAAAAGGATTAGTACCTTGTCAAAACTCATTTTCTTAAGTTACTTTTATCCTGCTGGACGCTACAGCTTGACTGTGCATGTAGCTTAGGAAGAGCAACTATCTTTGGATAGGGACTTAGGTTGACTTGCCAGGGGCGAACAAAAAGGATTGGTACATTCCGTTAGGGAGACTACCGACTGGGTTCAGGAACACAGCAGTGAATCAAAAAAAAAAAATCCTTATTACAGTTACTTAAATATTCAGATAGAAATACTAAATAAAATGATTGTATTTTTATTTGGTAAGTTAGTTTTTATAAATAGTGATGAGAACTACTGTATAGTGATGAGAACTACTGTATATATGTATGTATATATATATATATATATATATATATATATATATATATATATATATATATATACATACACATTCAACAATATTTTATATGTTGACAGTATTTGATTAGTTGTTACTATTAGGTTGGTGGTTAATTTGAGTAGTCTATGCTACTCAAATTAGGAGTTTTTAACTCCAGAAAGGGTGTTGGTAAATTAAATTTTTTACATTTATAGTCAATGTTTTTTTCAGTCCTTACAGATGTTCACTATATCTTTGTGTTTAAAAATATTATTGATTGATAATCATTTGATTTTTTGTTTCCTATCAACTCTTTGGTATATGATGGTATTCCTCATGTGTTTTTGTACATATAAAGTATTAATGGTTAACTTAGATTCAAATCACATAAATAATTATATGTTTCTTCTAAAAGGCATCTCGATTAATATTAATGGTTTAAATAACTCTTGCAATTACATAAATCACACCTAGTTTTTTGCAGGAAACACATTTAATATCAGATGATATAACTAAACTTAATACCAAATCTTATACTTTGATATCAAATTCAGAACACTAAAGAAGAGAGGAGTAGCCATATTATAGAGCAAAACATCACCCCTCCTTAAGGTAATAGAGGTATATAATGATGATAAACGAATGTTGTGTTCTGTTACAATAGAAATGAACAAGAAAATATTCACAATAATAAATTTATATTGGTTACCAGGTATTGGGATGAATGCAGTCAAACAATATCTAAATCAGATTGTCAGTGTATCTAAAGGTAATATTATAATAGCAGAGGATTTTAAGTGGATATTAAATGACACAGCCACTAATATTACAGGTAAAAGGAGGATTTCTGCTTCAGCTAAATTGTTAAAGAATCTTATTGATTTATACCTTTTGAAAGATATCAATAGCTTTGCTGAATGGAACTCATTACCATACACATTCTACCCCATAGACATAATATTCATTCTAGAATAGATAGAGTTCTTATATCTAACAAACTGACTAATAGTTTGTCAAAAACAAAGGTTATATTCTGCCCCTATCAGATCACAATTCTATAACTTTTGAGTTACTAATTAAAACCCATAAAGACTAAAATAATCCCTGCATACATAAAAAAATTAAAAGACGTTAAATAATTCCTTCTATCAGAAATTCAAGACTTTACTACTTTAAACACTACAAAAGATATTTCTGAAATATACATATGGGATGCTTTAAAAGCATATCTATATGGGAAAATTCTCACATGGTTCAACAATAAAAAGAAATGATGGGATAAGGACTTACATGAAATGCATTTCAAATTAGATAACTTAACACAACGCTGGGGGAGATAAAGATAGAAACAAAAAAGAAAAGGAAATCACCACGACATTAAAAAATAAGTACTTGGAGATACTTAATCATATTAAAGAGATTTTCTCTCCAAAAAAGAGAAAGATTGTTTCTGATCTAAGAAGCATTTAACAGAAGTTAGAGATTTTTTTCTTAACATCAATCAGAAACCTAAGATAACAGATTCAAAAGAAGAGATCAAAACCTTCATTACTAAATATACTAAAAATAAATTATCAAAAGAACAAACAATAACTACAGATATATCCTGTATTGACCTTCAAAATCAAATTAATAAACTAAATAAAGCACCCGGTAATGATGGTATTATTCCTGAAATATATAAAATTCTTCCTAAAACAGCATTAAATTTACTTCACAAAGTTTTTGATATCTCTCAAAACAATATTACTGCACCACCATCATGAAAATATACCTTCATATCTCCTATAATAAATACAAATAAAGATCCCACAAAATGGTCATCATACAGGCCAATTTCTTTATTAAACATTGATTATAAAATGTTTATGTCCATATATATGGACAGGTTGAAGGCATTTCTCCCATCAGTAGTGGATGAAGATCAACCTGGTTTTATTGTAAATAGAAATACCTATGGTAATATAAAAAGAACAATTACCTTGATAGAATCTGAAAAAAAACTTACACAAATTATTTATACTCATGAAAGAGTTAAAATTCTCAAATAAATTTATAAACCTCGTTACTTATTTATATAAAGGCAGTCAAGCTTATATTAAAATTGGCACTAGTATTTTGCAAAATAATTCCAATAACAAAAGGAACTAAACAAGGCTGTCCTTTATCCCCACTCCTATTCACATTAATAATGGAACCATGGGCCAATTGAATTAGGGTGGATAAAGAAATTGAAGGTCTTATGTTAAATTCTAATTAATCTTCTAAAATATAACTATTCTCAGATGATATTCCTATAACTTTGGGAGAAAATGACACATCTATATCAGCAGTTTTTAAAAATATGAAACAATTTCAAAACTAATCTGGATTAACCTTCAACAATAACAAAACAAAAATTCTTCCTATCTATCCAAGTGACTATATTTTAGATAATAAGTATATAAAATATGTGCCACAAACAAATCAAATAATATACTTGGGAATAGTAATTACAAATAATATCAAAGATATTATTCAGCTAAATTATAATAATTGTCTATCTACGATAGAATACCTTATAAGTTAATGGAAAAAATTACCATTTACCATGGAAGAAAAACTTTCAATTATAAAAATGATTATATGTCCTAAAATACTTTATGTTATACAATCAATATCTTTACCTCCTCCCAAATCTATAATTAAAAAAATTACTTCAATGACTTTAAAATTCCTATGGTCTCCTAATAAATCAAGAATAGCCTTAACCTTCCATATGAAAGACTGGGTATAGGCTTTCCCAGCCTAGAATTATATCCAATCTATTCCATGATTAAATTTATAATTCTTCTTATAGATAATGAATATACAGCAAAATGGAAAATATTCTTAGAAATATTATCTCGTGACACACATAATATTCTTAATTCTCAAAAAATATTAATAGTGAATAATCCATTCATTTGGATATTAAAAGATTATTTTTCTGTACAAAGTTATCTAGTGTACAAATCCAACTATATGTTACTCCTTTTAAAAACATTTAAAACTTATATTTATAAATCCATAAAGTATAAAGCCTGCTTTTTCTACTTTTTCCCGTTGATTTTACTCAAGGTTTCATGGTTTCACCTGACTACACAAAAATGTTACTTTTCAAAAAGTAAAATTTAATATATTGGTCTCAGTTGATGATGGTAAAAAAATTAACTGAAATATTTAGACTATTTGAAAGCTGAATTTGATATAGACACAAATTTATGATTATATTTACAAGAATGTAGACTTCTTCTTCTTTCGGCTTTTCCCGGTTAGGGGTCGACACAGCGGAACTCCGGTCCGCTAATGATTGGCAGTACAAGAATGTAGACAATTTCTTTTAAATAAATTTGACTTAATGTCACCGATGATAATACAGTCAATACCTAAATTTTTACATTGTCTGATCTTATCTACTCAATACAATTCTCCTATTAAAAACAAATTATCATGTATATATATATATATATATATATATATATATATATATATATATATATATATATATATATAAAATAATTAGAAATAAATCAGATATTTATCCTGAAAACTATTGCAATAATTTCTTTACTATCAATAATTATCCTCCCAATGATCAAGATAAACAAATTATATTAGACTCAGCTAATAGGACCATGTCAACAATAACATGGAGATTATTCACATGGAAATGTATGCACATATCCTTTTTAACTCCATACACTATAAACAAATTTAATAAGAATAATAACACATGCTGGAGATGTAAAAATATAGTGAAAGCTGATTGGTCACATATGTTCTTTCATTGTGTACTTTTAAAGAAGCATTGGGAAGACATTAATTATTTTCTACAAGGCCTATTTTCATATAATTTTACACTAAGTCCATGATTTTATTTAACCCACCAGTTCATGAATGTATAAGAAAATTCAAATATCCAATAATTTTGTCTATTTTGGCTGTTGCCAGCCAAATCATAAAAAGAAATTGGAAATCTGATACTTCTCCCTCTTTTCAAGAATCTAATTTCTTCTCACTGAAGTTTGCCATTTGGAACTTTTGACCATTAAATCAAGATCTATCAGGAATACATCTCAGTATAAATGGAATAAGTTATATGATTTGCTAGAGAAATAGTCTGTCAATTTAAAAATCTGCTGATGTATATTAACACTAGTACATTTGTGAATCTTTGTAAATAGTTTACTTATGTTTGTTTGATATAGTTTGTTTTATATATCCAAGTTGAAATATTTGTCTCTGCTTTATGTAAACATTTGTCTTTATTTGAAATTTAATAAAGTTATGCTTAAGAAAAAAAAAGAAAATTACTGTATTTTAACTAATACTTAATAACCTAAATAACCGAAATACCCATATCATAAGAATAGGCATATGCAAGCTTTCCACATCCTCCACTAAAGAAATATTTCTGAGTTTCCAATTTATACCAGTGATGAATCTGGAGTCCTCTTCTGGTTATCACATATATATCACTTGTTTGTATTCCATTCAGTTGTTTTATCCCCGAGTCCCTTCAACCCTCCTGCCCTCTTTAAGCTATTATCATGAAATGGGGTACTGTGTTTGAATGAATTTTGTCCTTCTGAAAAGTACCTGCAAGTGATGATGTCAACAAGAATATGAATGAGTATGCCAGCTCAGCTGACATACACAGATAAAGACCTGAGTATGACACAGGTGACTCAAGTAATAGTTTCAGCAAGAATTTGGATGTGTATGCCATCTTAGTTGACATGCACAGATAAAGGCCTGACTACGACACAGGTGACCCAAATTTGAGTAGCAGATTGATTGCTTGCTGTAGTATGCATGGAGGCTGAAGACAGACGTGATTTTGCCATCTCTCCTCATGCAGAAGGTATGGGAGAACATACCCAGGGTGCTCATTTTTGTGGCTGAATCCCTGGCCAAAACTGGTGACTCCACAGCAACGCTGGGTTTAACTGGGCAAGACAGTCCTGAAGGTTTATGCCACTTATGGAAGATGGTGACACACTCTTGCTGATGCCCACTGCACACCAAAGCCTGTGTAGGTTACTTTGAATGTATGGTAGGGATAGATCTACAAACACAGAAAAAATAAACCATCCTTGATGGCTACCTAAATGATAATACCTCTTGATCAGCACTTACCCTGGTGAATGGGGAATGAATGGACAAGTGGACCAAACAAGGGTGTAATATTCTGCAGGCAATATGGGCAAAAGAGGGAAAAAAATAATTTGAATAAGAATAAAGTGCCCCTCTTGTCAGTATTCCATACTTATAGTAACCTCTTAAATTGTATGAAGCTATTTCAGACTTCTTTATCTGTTTAAACATACAC
Source organism: Protopterus annectens (assembly GCF_019279795.1). Classification (NCBI taxonomy): domain Eukaryota; kingdom Metazoa; phylum Chordata; order Ceratodontiformes; family Protopteridae; genus Protopterus; species Protopterus annectens. Next base: position 96,516,563 of record NC_056734.1, read on the forward strand.
TTTTCCAAGCTGTGATTTACAGCCTTTAAATGTCCTCAGCTGTTTAACATCTCACTTTTAATCCCCTCCTCAGAAGCTGTGGAACCATTCTATTGTTCCTCTGCTGTATCCACCAGGCCAAGTTTCAAAATACTCGCTCTCTTTTTAAGTGTCTTACTCTACTGTAAACCTGCCCTAATTCCAAAAGACTTGTTCTCGGTGTAAAGGACTTGCTTTTGTGTAAAGCCTAACTATAAACAGGTTTAGACTGGGAGACCAGATTCCAAAAATCTTGCTGTCGGAGTACGTCACTTACTCTGACTGCAAATCTTTTGGTATATGGCCCGTTTTTTTTTTTTTTTTAATTTTATTTTGCCGACATATACAACTTGTCTAAGAGATTAAAACAGAGGGTTTACGCTATAAACACCTAAAAAGCTTAACCCTATAGTCAGGGTTTTTACTCCTTATGTTTGAATTATAATACACATTCAGTAGGCAAATTAAATGAGAAAAAAGCTATCAAACAAAAGAAAATTAGGTTTATTGCCCAACAGAATCCTGGCACCGAGGTGTCCAAAGCCTTCAAAAGGTTACAGAGGCCAAAGAATCACAGATTTTATAAATAAGCATTAAATCAGTCACTCAGCTCTTAAAGAGACAACAGTCGCAAAAACTTGCTACATCAAATGACCCCAATCCAAGTCAAAACTTCAATATGAGGTAACAAATACTATACCTTAAAATGACCTTTGCTGTTTTAATAAATTATTCTCAAAGATGCCTCAAAATGCAATGGGGGATGGAAGCAACATACAATTGCATATTTAGTTGAACAAAAGTTCCAAAATGCTCATGATAAATGCAGCTAGCTACAAGACTCAAAGGTGAATTATGTGGACATCTGTATGATGCTCCATGATTCCTGTGTTAAATTTACAGCTAGTTTTAGATATATTCCATTTAGCCCAAACCTGACAAAGAAACTTTGTAATTAAGTTTTTCAGATACAGATGTGTATGACATAGTAATATGATACAAATGGTCATTAGCCAAATACCTACCAGTTTAAATAATCATAAGGCAAATCAAACATTTATGGCACTTGGCCATGCCTTTGGTAAGCACACCCTTGAAAGTAAAAAATATTTTAATAGCCAATATGGCTTGTAAAGAATATGCATTTTTGCATGAGAAAAGAATCATTTATAGTAAAATGGTCTAGAATATTAAATCTGGCAAAATAGCAATAAAAGGGCTGTTTGAACAAAAAAAAAAAAAAAAAAAAACTTGTTCTCTGGTTTACAGAATTATCTCACGAATGAAGCATTCCTGTAACAGCTGTGATGCCTCAGAACTTGACAGATCTTCTTTTCGCATGGCTGATATCCTGTAATAAAATCAGGAAAAACAAAAAGCACAGAATGTAGCCACAGACTTAAGTTTATTGAACACTTTTGTCCCTTAAAAAATCAGAACATAAAATCCATAAACCTCTTCTCAGTGTTATATACCAGAATGATTAACAAAGGTTATAGCAAGCACCATCCTATAATATAATCTATAAACTTTCATTCCCAGGATTGGAGCTATGGAAACACATTCATTTAAGCCAGGTATAATTCCAGTATTTAAACTAATTTGCCAGAGTAGTTCTTTATATAATGACATATTTTTATGATTGCCCCCACTTATCCAAAATAAAAAAATTAAGCTTTTTAAAACCAATACATAAAACAGAATGTTTGTAAAGAGTATTAGCTTCATTACTCTTTTTGACACTAAGTAAATGTTTACATATAAGCTTTTTCCATCTTATCTCAGTTCTTCCAATTTAAAACCTATTCCATTTAAGAAATAAAGTGACATAAGCCACCTTTATGGTGGCACAATTAAAATTAAGTGGATTGGGTATAACTCTTGGATAATCTCAGTTACTTTTGAGCCATCCATAACAAATCTACATTGTTTATAGACCACAGAGTTTGGCATTATGCTATAGGTATCCAAACCCTGTCCCTTACTTTCGAGGAAAAAAAAATATTTTATGTAGACTTACATGGTAGGTCTCACTCTATTTAGCGATGACTTGATATTAAATACCAATTTCTATTTTTTCTATTATTTTGAACAGTACTACTATCCACAGAGTGCTATAAAACCATAATTTTAGTAAAACTGTTATTATTTACTTGCCGGTCCCAACACTGACAATAAATTTACTTAAAACAGGAACAAATCCATCTTGCCTAAATTCATTTACTTCCTTTAAAATGTAATCAATCACATTCTCTATCCAGAAATATACATTTTAATCATGAAGATGACGATTATTTGACATAATACTACAAACACATACAACCTGCCCTACTGTTATACATTTTTCTACCCATATAATAGGTTGATTAAGGTCTCTAGTAGTAAAAGTACATTTAAAAAATTCAGCCGTAGTCTGCAAATACATAAAAAAATATTTCAAGGCCAGTCCATATAAAAGAGACATCATCCACACAACCTGAGATATAACTTCAATAAAGGGCTAATATCACACTTATTAACAAACAGATGCTCCCCGCGGTGGTGGTGTTGCGGTAGCATTGTCTCCTCACAGTAAGATGCTGTCCGGTTCGATTCTCAGCTAGAGCATCTTCTGCGTGGAGACATGCGTGAATGGGCGTACCTTCGTTGAAGGTTGTACATCAGGGCTGGTAATTCGGCACGCAAAAATCAACTACCAATCATTAGCAGACCGGAGTTCCACTGTGGTGACCCCTAACCAGGAAAAGCCGAAAGACACAACAACAACAAACAGATGCTCCCATTAACAAAGGCTGACAAAAATCAGTGCTCAGGGCGAAAGCATAATCACTCTGATACTTGTTTAAAGAATTCACCTTCGAATGTAAAAAATATTTTTAACATCAAATCCATAACACTGCAAATTATATCAATGAACCTACCTCAAAAATCTGAGTATTCTGCCAACAAATCTCAGAAACACAGGGCTCCCAAATTCTCAAGTATCACAATACAAAGATCTTTTACATCAGCTGTTACAAGATTATTTGCATCAAACTGTCCATTCTTATTCTGTTCCTACGATCCTAGGAATCATTTAATACACACAATACAATTCTCCAACTGAGTAATATTAAATTTGACAAAGTAGTATTAAAAGGGTTGGATGTAGACCCCAAAATATTGTACCCTGATTTAGAGAATTACCTCAGAAGTTATTTGAAAACAGAATAGTACTATAACATCAACAACATCTCAAAGTTACACTGCCGTAGTAATGTAGCATTGTATCCTTACTGCATTTCTTTAGATTTAGTTTACTTTTCCTTACACATACAAATGTGTATTACATAAAATCATAAGTTGACATTCGCAGCCATGCATTCAAGAGTACAACTTGCCTTGCTAAGAGGTGCTAAGAATTGAGATTCACACAATGAATGTGCCTTATGATCATTCAGACACTGCATGATGACGAATCATTAAAAATCTGTCTGCATGTCTGTGAATTGCTCGTCTTACCATGTGCTGTCCACAATGTTTCTTTATTTAAGATGCATGTCTGTTTCTGTGTACTATGTATCTTTACTGGCTAAGAAAAGTAATACAGAAATTGTACAGACATATAAAATTGCATGTGAATGGCAGAAATAAGATATGTATAAAAGGTTATTTGTTATAAGCACAAGACTTCAATGTTAAATATCCATATTTTACATCATCTGATATATCTGAAATGTTGTGTTAATGCCATGTTTCATAACTGCAGGTATCTGATGACTTCCAGGATTAAGAAGATGGACAATGCTGCAAAGAAATATAAAAGTTTAGGCACATTTGTATGCAATGTATGCAATACCTAGAAGTAATGAGAAGAAAGGTAACGGCTTTCAAAACTATTTGTATTTTACTTCAAGGGGAGGGAGTGTGTGTGTGTTTGTGTGTGTGTGTGTGTGTGTGTGTGTGTGTGTGCATATATATATATATATATATATATATATATATATATATATACATATATATATATATATATATATATATATATATACATATATATATATATATATATATATATATATATATATATATATATATATATATATATATATATATATAGAGAGAGACAGAGAAATATAGATATCTATATTTATATATCTATACACACACACACACACACACATATATATATATATATATATATATATATATATATATATATATATATATATATATATATACATATATATACACATATATATATACATATATATATATATATATATAGTTGTTGGTCTTTCGGCTTTTCCTGGTTAGGGGTCGCCACAGCGGAACTCCGGTCCACTAATGACTAACAGTAGATTTTACGGTGCCGAGTTGCCAGGTCGACGCCCAACCTTCAATGAAGGCACACCCATTCACGCATGTCTTTCGGAATGCCACTCGACCGCGGGGAGGACATGCAGACTCCACACAGAAGGCACTCCCCGCACTATATAACATTGCCACTGCTATAATCTGACATGATTCCTTTCTTACTTTGGTTATTATGATTGTTTCGGGCACAAATGTTTCTTACTCTTCTCCTCTCGTCTCAATGCTAAAATCTAAAGTAGAATTACTAGTACAGCCTTCTACGAGTATCTGCATACCTGCTACAGTGCTGATACTTCAGAAATACTGAAAGTGATAGCAGCTAAGGAAACCCTTTGAGAAATTGTTTATAATCAATTATTCATTGCACTTACATAAAACATTTAGCTACCTCAGTGCTGCATTTCTGTGCATATGTTGCTTTTCATGTAGAAAATATAAACATTTCTTCTTTCCTGGCTTGTAATTCCATAAAATAATCCTTTGGGGAGTTTTTATGAACTACGTTTTATATTGTTGCAAAAGAATCATTTAGCTTTCACACATATAATGCTAAAAAATGGAAAATGTAAAATGCATTCCTGTGAGTTTAAGATGCAGATAAGAACCCTGTTGGAAAGAGCTTTATAATGCAGCACATAGTTTCAGGCAAACAAATGTTTGCATGCATTAATTTTCTACAAATGTCATCCTTAATACCATCTTTCAACAAGATCAATAAACACAGCGTACTTAGTAGGCAGACAGCTGCTTTCTGTATTGTCTAATATATGTAACCAGTTATAGATGTAGATGCTTCAGGCTAGCTATTTTTTTTTTTTAATCTTACAGGCAACTGTTCCAGAGCATAAGCCAGTTTCTGTCTATGTAATGCTTGAAGAGAAGCAATAACACCAAAAACACTTTTCTGTACCTAGCTGATATAACTTTTCAGCTTCATAGCATTACTAAGGACCAATGTGTCATTATGGATTTCTTGAGGTAGCGTGTTGGAGTAATTTATATATCTTTTATAATGACTTGAAAAAATTAAGTTAGTAATATTTTGTGTCCTTTTCAGGTAATAAAATGGACATGATATAAGCCTTCAGGCCTTGGAAATGTGGTATCTTTTCATCATGTACATTAGCACGTATATACATTTTAAGCATATGCATCTGAGTATGTATACATATAAGTGTATGTGCATTACAGAAAGTGTGTGTGTGTGTGTGTGTGTGTGTGTGTGTGTGTGTGTGTGTGTGTGTGTGTGTGCAGGCATACCTCTGTGTGCACGTTTACTTCTCTTTTATGCATTTGGTAAGCTCTACCTTAGTCCACACTAAACATCTGTGTTCAGACAGTCTACATCAAAAAAGTGCTGCAACTCAGCTCCTGTGTAAAAGGCATGTCCTACCCCCAAGAAAGTAAATAAAATTAAAAAAAAAGTTGACAGTAACAGACAAGTGAAATCCTTTTTCTGTGCATCTTATTTTTGTCATCTACCCAACTATTATGTATTTAAAAACTCTTATGAAAGAAAACTAAATATCTGCAAAAGATGAAACTCTGTCGGATTAAGAATGCCTTTTGAAAATAATGGGGCCACTTTAATGACTAGTTTGGAAGCATTGTTAGAACAAAGAGCACCACGGCAAAACTGCTGCATGCAGAATATTTTCAGTGGTACTGTGATGCAAACTGACAGTGTATAACTCTGTCTCTAACATTATCAAAAACAATGCCAAAACTGGTGCCATACGGTATGACACTATGATGTATTTTTTTCATCTTAAGGTAAATGAATTCATGCAGAGCACAACCTTTTCAGTACAAGTACCTGCTTTTATAATGAAGGATGGAATAATCTCAGACACTCTCCATTAAAGCTAGTTTAGTTTCTTGGAACAAAACTTTGGAGGACAAATTACTGCATGGTCCATGATGAGTTCCATAGTTCCCACTCAGGGCTTTCCTTATCATAAGCACTACATCCACCATTACTCTCGAGAGTCTCCATAAACTCTTACTATAAAGTGCAGACTGCTAATTTTATAGGTCTGTTGCATCTTTGCAATTGAAAAACCTTTCAGCAATTACCTGGCTTGCTATCGATTCTGTATTTTGTTGATCTTAAATTTTTAAAGTGATTTGTAATGCTTGAGTGGCTTATCTTTAGCACCACCATATGTGGTGCACAAAGCATTAGTTAAGATCTTCGTTCACAGTGATTGTATTTAAGTCACTTTAAAAGAAAAAAATAACTGTGCAGAAATTATTTTCTCCCCAATAATGCCACTGAGGAGTAATGGCTATTGTTAACCTTAGTGATATCAACTCAGGGAAAATGCGTGCTGCATCTGTAAACCTTAATGAATGCATGCAGCGCATGCTAAGAGACCCATCCATTAAGGTCTATGGACATCTACTTAACATAACATCATCTGGGGAAAACGATTAGGCTGGTATTCAATGTCCTGGGTTTCAGACTTTCATAGAAGCAACCTAGGAAGAGTGGTGCTACAGCTATATGCAAATGCAGTCAGTGGAGGTTATTCACATGAACTAAACTGTGCAAACATTTTGATAAACATGCATATTTATGGCAAAAGCATGAAGTACTTGAAGACAAGTGTTATGCTGAGACCAATTATGTGCAGAAGGTGCCATAAATTTGCATACTACTATGATTTATAGAGATAAACATAAAAGGGCCTTACTTGGATACAAAATGCGCAAAAGACCCTGAACTTACGTGATATGTTCAACAGCGCTATGTTACCATGGGATTACTCGAGTTAGGAGAGAAATTACTTAGGAAACTGCGGACTTTGCAAAGTAAGAAAAATAACTGTAATATTGCAAATGCTTATGCAATACTTCAAAATGAGGTAAGATTATTGAGTTCACTTCAAGAAATGTTTGTCTTATTTATAATGATGGGCATATTACAATGGCTTTGGTGAATAAGCTGTCATTTGTAAATGGGAAATAAAGCAGCAGTGGAAATGATTAATGATCAGTGAGAAAATCATTTACTTTGGTTTATTTTAATGATTATGCAAACATGGTAGAAATGCAATAATTTAAATCTGAAGTACTAAGTGGCAAGGATGTTTTGTTGGTTCAACATGTGTCTTTACTGGAAGATTCCTGAGTGTCACTGATAAATGAGAATTGACAGTATTATGATTACAGCAATGTGGTAGGGGCTAATGAAAGGCTGGCTGCGTTAGCAAACTGCTTTTGTTACAATTGTGAATACATTAAGACAATGCAAACATTACTAAGCACACCTTTATCTGGCTGGACTCTGCATGTGTATATAATTATTGGGTTTGTGTCATATAACTTTTTCCCTGAGGAAGGAAGCATGCTTTCATTGTTGTGCTGTTTGACTGATGATTATATCAAAAGTTTTTATGTATGACTGTGGTATTTTATGTGCAGTACTGGTGCAGAACAAAGAAGCAAAACAGAGAAAAGGCAACTTATGTCCTTTTTGCAGGGTCAGGAACAGAAGCAGCTAAGATAAAAGAAAGTTCACGGATTGCAAACGGAGATATAATAGGCAAGACTCTGCTTTTTACAAAGAATCTGCTGATGCCGTGAAAATCTGACTATGAATTGCAAGTAGGCGAGAGAATGCTTCATTAGCATATACTGAGTTATATAATTTCTCATTTACATATCATTATGAGTTCATCTTCTCATTCTTACTCATGGGACAGCCTGGATGGCAGTAACATGTTCACGCAATGACTATGAATACTGACCTCAATTTATTTAGGCCATGGTTTCAACAAAAATATTTACAAAGCTTTTTTTTGAAAACACTGCCCAAATAAATATGGGTAGACTATGTCAAAATGGATTGAGGCATTTACCTCATCTCATGCCATGATACAATTGTTCATCATGACAAAATACTTTAAGTTTGAAATGGCATCGATATAGCCTCAGTCACTGAAGAATCTATTGACTAAAATGAAGTACAACGTTAAAACTTCAAAGAGAACTTTCTTGGAAATGATGCATAATATATTCTGAGATTTTTTTTATTGTTTTGTTTTTTCTTGAGACAACCATCCAAAGCCCCATGATCCCCATATATCTCAATCCCCCATCATTACCAAATAACATGTATTGAAAGTGCTATACAAAACCAAGAACACTTCTTCCATGGGACCGGATAACGTACAGGGCTGTCCGATAAACAGTCCTAAACATGCCCTGAAACATCTTCATAAGCAATTTAACTTGAGCCTTACTACAGTCCCAGCCTCAAAAGCACGGCATATAGCACTGGTGATGCCACTCCATAAATGTGGCACAGGCGATTAGAGGCCACCAGCCTGACAAGTCTCATCATTAAACCACGGAACATAATATAGCAGACTTGATAATCCTTGATATTAAAAATCTCATCACGCCAGATCAGCAGCAATTTGGTTTCGGCAAAAAGAAGTTCCTGTCTAATGAACCTGGTAAACTACTTTTAAAAGGTAACACATTCTGTTGACAGTGGCTACACTATATACATGGCTTACACTGATTTGATCAAGGCATTTGACACCATCTCCCATGCTAGAATAATGAATAAATTGTCGTACAAATAACTACGTGGAAAGATAGATAGCAAATTAGCTAAAAGGCAGAACCCACAGTGCAGGAGGCAGGAGCAGTGTTAGAGAGCGTGAAGGTGAACAGTGGTGTCTCACAGAGCTCTGTGCTGGGGCTACTTTTATTTGGTACTGACCTCTTTGACCTAAGGACTAAAAACTGAGACCTACAACTAACCAAGTCTGCTGATGACTGCAGACTCTGTGTCACTGCCCAATCCCCCCGATACAGAAGCCTTTCAGCAGGAACTTGCACCTGCCAATGTCTGCTGTACTGAAATGGCTTAAACCAAATGCTAAAAAAATGCAACATCTGGCAGACAAACAATCCCCCAGCATATAACATACACAATATCCCACCAGGTGTATCCCTTTGTTATCACATCCTTCTACTTGGTGCAGCCGATCATCATAGGAATACCATTCAGACCTAAAAAGGTTACTGGCCCTCTGTATTCAGCACTGATCAGATTGATGATAGAATACAATGTCCTCACAGACATATTAAGAAATTGCAGAGACAACAACAGTTCTTGACAAAGATGATCACAGACTTCAAACCCCTAAGCTACCAGGAAAGACTAGAAGCACTGACCCTATTTTCTGTGTTGTATAGGCTCCTCAGAAGTGACCTATGCCTAGCAATCCAAGCAATCAAGGATCAGTAATCCAGGATCTCTTGTACCTTCACAAATTAAACAATCCCACAAATACTAGATCAAGGGATCTAAACCTGCTTCAGCAGATCAACAAAACAAGGTGGAGAGACAGATTTATTGCACTGAAATAGATCCCTCTACAAATCTTCCAGTATAATGCACTATTTCCCTTCACACATGACCTGGATAATTGGATGGGTTTTCACGAATTTACCCTAGGCTCGAATGGCATACTTCTCCCTGAGAGGGGTGGTACAGTCTAGAGTGGGAATTAGCAAGGTGTAATGGTCACAAGACACTGTAGCCTTGTACTTCCTATGATCCTACAATTGGAGGACTTAAATATTATTTGTATGAATATTAAAGGATCATATCTAGATGTACTCTGAAGTCCTAGCCTGTTGTCTACACTAGCAGCCGCTTATACACACCCGTTTTAGTAGGAAAAGTACCATTAGCAGTCTTACTGGACTTTCTGACAAAGTTTTAATTCTGCTCTCCATTAGAAGGGTGACAAAGCAATTCTTCCTATCCTATACTCACCAGGAATGACTCAGTTCTGAAGGGTCGGGCCTACATTTCAACATTCCTCAGACTTTTAAGTGCTTCTGCAGCACAACCCTTGCTTCTCCCTTTCCTTATAAGCAGCTGCATGGCTATTTTATTGGGCATATTATGCTAAGCCTCTTCCAATATTCATTTAGAAGAATGTGGACAAACAGTGCCAGAGTACCCTTTGAAGCTCTTCCTGCCTCCTTTAAATCATACAGCAGTTTTGCTGTCTCCAATTGCAGAGCAAATGAATGAGAAACGATTATGATGGTTTGGGTACATGTGCAAAAAGGCAGAAAAGAATCTGATGAAAAAGATTTGGGACTGACAAGAGTGTCCATCAAAGAGATTGATGGATTGTGTGATAGAAGACGAAGAGGGGCATTGAATAGAATGAGATGGCAACAGTTGACATGACAACCAGATCCCATGTAGAAAATGGAAAAAGGGGGTTGATGATGATTTTGCTGTCTCCTTTTGGTTGGAACTGGTGTGTGATGGTAGTTCCTACACTTGAGAAACCCCTCGAGCTCCACTGTGGTGAAGCTTACAGCTTAGCCACTACATCTTTCACATTTTTCTTACAGCTCCAATAAAATCTGCCTTTTAATGTGGAACATTATGAGTGCTTGAAAAACACTGTCTCAAAGACAGGGAGCTGAGAGAATTGTAGCTCGCATAAGCTACTGCATGCGCTCAAACTAGAATGTGAGCTCAGGCAAGCAGCTGTGGGGACAGAGTGGGAAGGGAGTTTTAGAGTTAGAGAGTGATCAGGTAAGTTAGGTTTGGGTGGGTGGAATTTTAGGTTTAAGGAGTACTCGCGTACTTCAGGGTTAGAGAGAGGGAGTGGAGTTTCAGGGTAAAGTAGTGAGGACTTGGGTTGAGAACTGGGGGGAGATTCAGTGTTAGAGTTTAGGTTCATTACAGCTGTACAGTTTTATAGGGTTGGGTGTTGGGAGGGCTACATAGAAATGGGCAATTGGGCTAGTGGGAGTTTTAGTACTTGCTTTTTCAAGCAAATTTCAGCAAGCATGTATGTTGCAAGCTACTAGCATGAGAGCACCTGTAGTAGACCCATTTGATGTCCTCTCCTTGCTGACTTTATTTATTTATTCACAATATTTAACAAGAAAGTCCGACTGGGTCAAAAAGTACCCATTATTCAGCAGAGGCCCAGGGACAAAAGCTCCGGATACAGTAAGTTGCATACAAGTATGCAAGAATAAATATTCATAAAAGAAGAAAATAAAAACGGGTACTTTGCAGACTGCAGGAAAACAGATTGTGATGAGTATTATGACAAGTCGTTATCAATAATGTACATGGAGGGAGAAAAAGACACTGAGTTGATAGGAAAGGAAGTTAATAAGTATAGAGAAAGTAGTGAAAAGTACAGTAGTGATAAGAGGGCACAGTAAAGGTTGAATGAAGCAGTGGGATTGTGGCATAGGGTAAATATTAAAAATGCAAAGTGATAAAGAAGAAAAAGCAGGTATAAAATAATCTGAATAACAGGGCTTCAACTAGATAAGGGTAAGAGAAAATAATGTTACAGTGAAAGCAGGAAGTTAAGAGTTTGGGACGAAAGAGACAGAGAAAGGTAGTTAGGAATTTTGAGGAAAGGTTCAGCCTGGATTAATACATGAACACAGCCAGGTTTTGTTTAAATGTTCCAATAGTTTATGTTTAAAAGAAGGTAGGCTAAAGACAGGCCTGAAATCAAGAGGTAAGGAATTCCAGCTTTTTGCTACAGAGTATGATTAGACTTTTAATGTGAGACTTGTTTGGTTTATGGGTCAAGAGTGGTTGTTTATGCCCTGAATGTGGTAGTCTGTTGGAGAGATAGTTATGAAGGATAGAGTTAAGGGCAGGACAGGTTGCTGGTTTGTGTACCAGGTTAAGGGTAGTTATAATTTATAGGTAAATAAGATGGTGTAGAAGCCCAAGCCATTTGAGAGACTAGAGAGCAGTGGTGGAAATTATATTTATAACTAATTGCAAACTTCACTATTTTGTTGTAGCAGGTTTCTAGTTTACTTTTTAGTGTGGACTGGAAGTTAATAAAGATTGGAGAACCATATGAGACTGATGGTAAAATGTATGTAGTGGCCAGTTTAGTTTTGATGGAAATACTGAGAAATCCTTTACATCTATAGAGTATTCTAAGTTTCATTTTTTTATTGTTCTGTGCATAAAGGTTTTCATCTATTCTCTTACCAAAATGTTTTGTATGAAGGACTACTTCAATTTGTGTTATTCAGGGAATAGATCTTGAAGTTATTTTTCTCATAGGTAAGAGTTTTTGGGGCAAAATGCAAGAGCTTTGTTTTCTTAGGGTTAAGTAGAAGTTGGGCATCAATAAAAGTAAAAGCTTCCTGTGTTATAAGTTGCAGGTGAGGCAGAGAATTTGAAGAGCAGGTGATAATGGAATCATCTGCATACTGGATTAGAAAGGCTTGACAGAAACACGTGTGAAGATTATTGATAAATATATTAAAGAGATGGTGGAGCCTTGGAGAACACCATTGTTATTGTTAGATACACTGAGAGCAAGCCTTGCCATCTAACTAATTGTTGCCTATTAGCTAGGTAACTGGTGAACCATGCAAGAGTAGCAGATGAAAGGCCAAGGATAGATAGCTGATGTAAGATTTTGGGATGGGAAACCATGTCAAAGGGTTTGGATAGAATAAGGAAAAGTGAAGAACCCAGTTTGTCAGAATCCCTAGCTTTGATGACTGTATCCATGAAGGATAATAAAGAAGTGGTTCTACAATGGGCTGGATATAAATCGTGTTGTAGGGAGGTTAGTAGTTCATTTTGAAGGAGATGATTAAGGAGTTGTTTATGTACACAGTTTTCAAGAAGTTTACCAACAGGGGACAGAATTGCAATGGGATGAAACTTTGATAAATCAATAGAGTTGTCTCCTCTATGTAGTGGGATAACATGTGACTTTTTCCATAAGGTTGGGACATAGGATTCTTGAATGGATCTATTTATATGAATACTGATAGCCTAAGGTATTCAGTTGGAAATTCGTCTGCAGAAGCAGAGCAGGGTTTTAGCTTAAGAGTTTTTTTTTGACAAAGATACTAGGGACTGGTTGGAAGGAAAAGGGCGGAGAGCTGCTTGAGATTTTGTGATTAAACAACTACGGGATAGAGAACGGATAGGAATTGTTTGTGGTGCATGGGGGAGGAGTTATTTTAAGAGAGGGGACAGAAGACTGGTCAGGGGAATATGAAGATGACTTTGTATTATATGTAGTTAGGTTGGCAATGCTTTCAATAAAGTGGGTATTGAACATGCTAGCTATTTGGTGTGGGTCATTTCTTGGGAAGGACTGAGGTGTTTTTGGGATCCTGGCTTAAGAAGTTAGTTAACAGATGACCAGAAGTTTTGGGGATTTTGTTTGTGATTGCTTTGAAGGGTGTATATAAGTTCATTTTGTCTTTCATTCTTTGTTTTTTTAACCTGATTTCTAAGTTGTCTATAAAGTTGTAGATTGTTATTGGTTTTATGCGTTAGCCATTGTCTTCATGCTTTACTTTGTTAGTCATGAGGTGTCTACTTAGGTTTGACAGCCATGGGGAATGATTAGCTCTTTTAGTGTGGACTGGAGCTAGGCATTAAGGGTATTTAAGAATGTTTCATTGACATAGGCTACTGTATCATCTAGGGGAAGTTTTTTTCGTGAGGACCAGTTATTGGCCTTTAAGGTGAAAATAAATACTTGTTTTATCAAATTGAGATTGATTATCGACTTTATAGATATGTTCTCTGGTTACATGGGATGTTGATTTGTAAGCATAGGCTAGCATGTGGTCACTCGGGATATCTGGGAATATGCCAGCTTTGGTGAATTTGCTTGGGTTAGATACCAGAATCCAATCCAGAATGGATCCTTGGTTTTTAGCTTTATTATATCTTCTAAGAGCTGAGATGACCTGAGTAAACCCAAATAAGTTAATATTATGGGTAGGGAAATCAAAACTTTAGTTGTGCCTGTTTATATTTATGCTGTCTAGTATTACGGTTTCATTAGTAACTGTATTATTTTGCCAAAGTAGTATGTCTTCAAGTATAGGAATGCTTTTACTTGGCAGATGTAAATTACAACAATGCATAGATTTTTTTGTCTTATTTATTTTTAGGAAGGTTATAAGAATTTCTGCAGGATGTTAGAGTATGGGGTAAGACCACAGGAGTTATGGTACAGTAAGGCTGTACCACTGCCTTTCTTTTGTAGTCTGTCAGCTCTGATAATGTTATATCGGCAGGATTGAGACTTAGTGTCCTTTATGTTAGGTTTAAGCCAGGTTTTAGTGGCAACTAATAAATCTGGAATATAGTGGCATATTCAAGCATGGTGATCTATTATTTTATTTCATATGCTACAAAACATGATTGTTAGAAGATTTAGAGAGTTTGGGGATAGAGTTGGACCTGCATTAGGGTGGATATTTCCACACTGACAGATTCTGGAAGTAAGAATATTGCTTATGATATAATACTTTGGAGAAATTGAAGTTTTATTTTATGGTTGGGAATGCCTATGTGAAGCACTTTCAGTTTAGAGCACAGAAAAGGGCGTATGTCAAATAGGCTGGGGGAGGTGTCAAGATAGCTGTTAACAGAGTTTAGATTAACAGTAATAGAAGTGGCAGATGTTACGTATATATTTGTCATTGCAGAGTGTAGGAGGGATATGCAAAGTGAGTTAGGAGAAAGACAGGCTGAGAAACAAAGGAAATAACATGGATGCTGTGGGATGAGCTGAAAGGATAGTATTGGAGTAGAGGGGAAGTGTCCAGGAATAGTGGGAGAGGTAAGAGAGTTAAGTAGTTGCACTTATAGGTTTAATTAAGGGATTGGGGTTGGTGGGTATGTCATTTGGGGTGGCATTAAAGTTGAGTATAAATCCAGATGTAGTGGGGAAGGGAACTGGGGGTACGGTAGGGTAGGAGAACAGAGTGGGGCCCATACAGCAAAGGAAGAGAAATACATTACAGAAACGGTCAGGTAGGAAAATTCTAATGCAGTTGAGTAATGATAATAACTTCTTCTTTCGGCTTTTCCCGGTTAGGGGTCACCACAGTGGATCACCTGTCCGTTCATGATTGGCAGTGGAGTTTTACGGTGTTGAGTTGCCAGCCCGGCGCCCAACCTTCCACAGAAGGCACACACATGCACACACTCGCACCTAGGGCCAATTTAGAGTGTCCAATCCACCTACAGCATGTATTTGGGATGTGGGAGCACCCGGAGGAAACCCATGTGACCACAGGGAGGACATGCAGACTCCACACAGAAGGCACCCCAGCAGAGAATCTCTTGCTGTGAGGCGACAATGCTAACCGCTGCACCACTGCGGCCACCCTGAGTAATGATAATAACTGCTAAACACAAAGCAGTGTGATAAAAGTGTAAGAAAGGAAAGGAAATGAAAGGAAAAAGATGATGCTGCAGAAAACAGACCAAAGTAAAGTTATAGCTGTGCTACTGAAGAATTACTTACCTGGCCTGAAATAGTAGATCTCTAATTACAGGGGATAGCTTATGAGATTCTGAGGGGGTCTAAAGGAAGAATTAAGAATGGTAAAAGTTTATGAGCATATAAGAAAATACTAGCAATGGATAGTATAACAGGCTGTAGTGTCCATGCAGTGAAAGGTGGATAGAATTACAGGAACTGATGGCAAAGTTAATAAAAGAGAGTTGAGGTATAAAGAGGGAAGCAAGAGATAGTATGTAGAGAGGGTGTGGAATAGTTAAGGAAGGAGGGGGAGCTACATCCTCAGTCAGGGTGATGTCTATAGAAAAATGCACATAAAATAGAGCACTTGCTTTAGCTTATACACACACATTATTCATAGACTATAATAGCTACTTAACAAATTCAAATTTACCATACACCTCCTATGTTTAGTACTGTACTGCTTGCAAGTTTAGTGGGATAAGGAGCCACATACACGCTGATACAAGAAAAAAGGTGCCCTTACTAGCTGAGCAGAGGTAGACAGAGGAAAGATTTCCTTCAGTTAGATACTCAGATGCAGGCTAGAACGTCCAAGGCTGTTGTGAAGGCAGTTACTTTAAGAGGCAGAGGTGGCTATAGATGAAGAAATATGTGAAGGAAGAAGTTAGCATAACAGAGAAAGAAATGAGGCAATTATAACTGAAACTGCAAGCACAGTTAGATAAAAACAGCTGTATTCACTAATTGTTCACAGTACTGTAAAAACAGCTGTATTCAGCATTGCTCCTCATAGAAATGTAAAAGCAAGAATTAGAGTAGACATAAGAATAATTATTACCAAATTAACTGCACTTAACTTTCTAAAACTCAAATAAAATCAATTAAATATATTAGCAGAAATAATAATATAGTACCATCTTAGGATAAGGAAAGTAATCTAATCAAATATCTACAGAAAGCTGTCTAGTAAGCAGTGAAGGTGGTATGGTTTAGTGGATGCATGTCAGATGATCGACTTTTCGGAAACTCAAAAAAAATATCAAACAGACCATATGATCAAGTTTCCGAAAAATCGAACATCAAAAAAAAAAAAAAAAAACACATAAAAATCCACATAACAATCCCCCTGCAAATTGTATATACCAAGTCCGAGATTGCACTACAATGAGGAAAATGATAAATTTCCTGGTCCTCACTGTACCGCAATCTCCACTCAAAACCTTCCAGTTTTCAAAAACTCAATCATATGGTCTTGACCATATGGCGTTCGAGTTTCTGAAAACTCGATCAACTGACAGGGACCAGGTTCAGCAGATGTTATTTTGATATTCAGACACTTTGGCAATTACTCCCCGCTAAAGGTATAATTTAAACCAAAAAGGAAAGTATAATACTTCCAAGTAGATGGATTAAGTTACACTAAGCTAGTTTCAATATCAAGATGGTGCTCATCAGGATCGCTGAGAGTAGAAGCACAAAGTAAACACTGCTACTAGGTAAAAATAAAAGTTATTTGTTTGGGCCAACTGCTACCTTAGTGACTTGCGATGCAATGAATAACCACAGTCTCATTAAAGGCTTCAGTAGTAAAAAATAAACAACAATGAATATCTGTGTAATAAGGCTTGTGTTGTTAACTGCAAGCAGCAACAACACTAAAACCTAGTTGTTCTAGACAAACAAACCCTGACTGCGGATTACATCCAATGAGTTCTGACTTGATTAACAAATTATGTATAATAGTGTATCTGGAGGATTCCACACTCAACAATGCAGGGACAACATAATTCTTTTCCAGATGTAATGGAATCCTCTGAGACATCTGCCATGGTCTTTTAGGTGATAGATGAGTTGTGAAGCCCTATTTGTCTTTCCATTTATACAGCCTTAAACTTCTATCAGTGTGAGATGACTAATTGTTTCTTTGTAAATTTGTCTCTGTTGGATCTGCAGTTCCTACTCCAAGCCTCTTGGGATATATACGGTGTAAGCTTTGAGTAGCTATGTTTGTTCTTGGTGTTTACAGTTCTAGTTTACAAAGAGCTGACTGTGATTTCAAGCATGCACTTTATTGCTTACAGGCTGGATCTAGGGCTGTAGAATGGTGGGACACATGGGGCACCTGCAAAAGTTGGGACACCAAACCTTTAAAACTAGGTTTAACAGCTTATAGGCTTTAACAAATTACAACTATGATCACATATTAGACAGGCTGTAAACTAACTGTCAAACCTGTTTTTAAAGGTAATTGGCTTTAAATAAACAGAGTAATTGGTCAGACAACTTGTAAACTGTCTAAATGTCAGACTTCTGTTTTTCAAAGGTAATCATCTTAAAAAAAACAGACATTTTATAGACAGTTTAGAAGCTAACTACTAAATTACTATAAATGGGATCGCTTGACATATTGTAAGATGACAAGTTCGTTTGATGGAGGAAATGCTAAACAGATGAGCTGCCCCAGGCACTAAAAATTCCCCTTGCTACAGCTCTGACTAGATTCATGTCCATCCAATCTGGTTTCATCAAGCATGGATATTTTTGGTCCAGTTATTTAACAGACTTTGGACTTCTCATTGAGGAAAAAGCTTCTTTTTATTGAAGGAGGCTTTACTTACTCCCATCCACAAGAAATGTTCTTTAAACCTTGATATTCTTGATAATTTTTGTCATAACTCTAACCTCCTTCTCCCATGTAAGGTTACTGAGAAGGCCATCTATGTGCAACTTAAATCTTATTTGACAAACAGCAGACTGTTATCATTCTGTGTTTTGCACTCATAATACTTAGGTTGCCCATACCAGGATGGTAAATTATCTGCTTATGGCCAGAGATGAATGTCTACATTCTGTACTGGTCTTATGTATCTCTCAGTGGCATTTAATACAGTGGATCATACTATCTTGACAGAAATATTACATTCTTACTGAAGTACTCCATCTACAGAGTCAGAATGATTGGCTCCTAAGTTTCTTATCCTACACAGAGGGAGGTTTTCTCATTCTTACACTTCAGAGTGTACAGTAATGCACACAATTTTATTTCAGGCCTATTATTTTTTACTACAATTATTCTAACCCTCAGAGATCTTAATAAATAGGGACTTTTATCTTAGCATTGTTATACTGATGGTACTCAGCCCTGCTTCTCATTCCCTCAGGGGTGTATAACCATCTACTCTCCTGTTCCCAGTCTCTCTTATCTTACCATAGTCTTCCTCTGTGCTCCTTTGGAATCTACTCTGTCTCTTCTTTACCATTCTTGGACATGACTCTTCCACCCCAGTCATTTACCTTATAACATATCCCCTCCCTTCCCTGTTAGACTTCACTCCCCCATTATTCCATGTATCTTCCATTTTTTCACCAGCTCCTTCTGTTCATACTTTTCCATTGTTTATATCCCACCTGTTCATTTTATTAGTCTCATTCTCTATCCTTTATGCAGCCTGGACCCTTTTGAACAAGTACCCTTCCCAAAATCATATTAAGGTTGGTATTCTCTATACCAAGAAACTACCTTTCTACTCCACTTCCCAAATTCCGTCATTCTACTTATTTCTACAGCCCTGCCTCAATACCCTATAGTTACCTTCATCATACATTTTATAGGTGAATCTCTGTCCTTGTCCTCCTTCTTGCTTATGTTTTCAGTCCAACAGCACTTCACCCATCCTTTACACTTTTCGAAGCAGCTTTTTCACAATCATTGCTGTAGTTCTCCTTAGTTTGTTCTTCACCCCTTTCCTCGTGTATTTCTCCTTGTTTCATTGCACAGTGCTCACCCACAGTTATATTTTCTTACTCTGTTTAGACTTGAATCTCAACAGACCACACTTTGTATCCCTGCTGCCTATAAACCAGGACATGGTGATGCCCTGTTTTAAATAGTAATCCTACACCAAAAATGTGGTGTTTCCCATTCTCCCTCTTTTGATGACCTTCCTTGTTCATGTTTTAATATCCCTGAACAGCAGACAATACTACATTTTCAGCAAAAAGGAACGCGAAACAAGAATTGTAGTCAAAGCAATCTATGTTGTATGCTGACAGTTTTAAAAGCAATATTGTGACAGCTTTCATTAAATATTTAACACATTAATCTTTCAAACTATAATAGAAAAAGACTGTGTTCAAATCCATAATGGACATATTAAACAATATCCACCTCTGCAATTTCTCTAACAGTCAATTATAGTGTTCTCTAGCTCACAAATCTTTAAACTTTTTAAACTTCAAAGTTCCTTCTATCATTTGCTTCTTAACTAGTATAGTTCGTACTGCCCAATTATACATTATGCTACTACGTTTTCTTTTTTGTCTTCTTCTCACCCTTTATCAACATATATCCTTCAACTGATCTGCCCCTTTGCTAGGCGATATTATTACTTCTCCTCTCCTTCCTTGTTGTCGCTGAATCCTTTCCCTTCCATATTTCTTTCCTTGGTGAGTACATCAAATTCCCCTAGCACAGTTCTTTTCCATGTTCAGTATTTTTGCACTTAAAGGATGATGTCCAGTTAAAATGCCAAGCTGTACAAAATGGTCTTGATGCCTAGCTGTACAAAATGGTCTTGATGCGTTGGAATACTTCTGTGGGCATTCTCATTCAGAGTTTTGACCTTCTCTTCTTTAAACAACAGTTAATTATACTAAAAAATAGCATTTAAGTTGTCTGTACTTCACTGTCCTCAAATGTATGGCAACTTGATTCCTGGTCATGCATCATCACCCGTCACATCTTGAAGATACCATCTTTAAATTTCCTGATTACCGGAGATCTAGAGTATATTGTGATGAATGGCTATTTAATTTGACAGAGTTTCTCTCAGAAATGATGGACAACAGCTAAGGGTTTCATAGTCATTTCTGTCAGCAATACTGTAAAAATTATGAATCCTGTCTTTGAAGGGGCTTTTAAAACAGATACAAGACTAGTCTCCTTGCTGTACTGTGTCACAGCTTACAAGCTCCTTCTGTCAATTTATTTATTAATGGACAAGAGCTGTTTATGTATCATGTTTGCTTTAAAAAGAAAAGCATAATATTATCTAAATGAGGGTTAATGACAATTAACTGTAAACTCTATAGAATAAAGTTGTTGGTTTCAAGTTATATCCTCCAGTGTTGTTTTCTTTTTCTGGGTCGACAGGTCACTCACGGATATCAGTACTCTGAGGAAACTCAACATTTCTGCCCGTGAGAACATGTGCGCATGAGCACACACACACACACACACACACACACACACACACACACACACACACACACACACACACACACACACACACACACACAAGTCACTCATGAAGCCATGATTCTGCGGGCTTTTACATCAATTTTTTTTCTTATTTAGAATACAAACGGATAGCCACTTCACAGCATGGATGTTCACTAAAGGGCAGAAATTTGTGCAGTAGCCAAAAAAAGAGATATTAAACTCACTTCCATTTCAACCATCTGCATAACTATCTTCAATAATTCTCTTTTCAATGCATATCAAATTCTGCCCCCCCCCCCAATCTCTCTCCTTCACAAGTCTTTTGCTGTGGTAAGATTTCATCACCCTCCGGCTGTTTATTGACAGTAACAGCTGTTCTTGGGGGGGGGGGCAGCAGCTGGAGCAGGTGGACAAAGCCATAGAGCTTGATAAGGAACAGCTACAGGACTGACCACATTTCTGCCAGGCATGTCAATTAGTACAGCAGAGAACGGTGATGAGAAGAAACACAGAGCATAGCCTTGTTGCCAGAAACTTTAAAGCGGACTCAATAACCATGCATACAGGAATATGAAATGTAAGAGGAGTTTTTCTTTACAAACAATATGGAAGTAATAATATCCATCAGAGTAGACCACATTTGACAATAACAGAGCACACAGACACTCTGCTCCTAAAGCAGATCTTACTGCCTTTAGATAGTCCAGTATAACCCAGTGCCACCTACCAAAAATACACTCTTGTATTAATTTGTAGTTTGTGTATTATTATAGAATATATACATACACGTGCACACACGCAAATACAACATCCAGTGTGTTTTGAAATGGACATGAGAGAAGCAACTGCTATTTGAGGAAGTATTCTAAATTTAAATATAATGTATATACTATACTGCATAAATAATTCCAGAACATTTTTAGAAGTAGATCATTACATTCAAAGGTACAAAACAGAAATACAAGTACATTACTTTCAGAATAATTAATATCATATTATGTTACTTCATGAAGTCCATTGCTTTCAATAATGTGCAACAGTACCTCTGTTCAATTTGTTCATTTATTTGTTGATTAGCTATTTAATCTTTTCAAAGGTCACAGGAGAGCCAGAGAGTAATTTATTAATTTGGTTGGTTCAGTCTACTGAATAATTGTATTCAACTTTAAATAATCTAATAAGACAGACAAATTCAGCAATAAGTAAAAGAGAATGAAGTGTTTACAGTATTTTGTGTGAACTGGCATCTTTTCTGTCTGTGATACTGCTGCCAGATTTATTGCATGCTGGTGAAAAACTAAAGCTGCTACTGAAATGCCAGTTCATGCAGCTTGCCATTTAGTTTGTTTTGCTCCCACTCTCTCCAGCAAGACGGCTGCCATGAGACAGAGCTCCGATGCTGTTTCAGCTACTTTTCAAGATTTCAATCTTTTTTTCTGTCTTATCTCAAGAGCCAGAGGTAGAACTCACTACCGGAAGACTGCCTGAGGCTGAAAATGCACCCACGGACTCGCAAATACTAAGGGACACTCAA
The DNA here is from genome assembly GCF_019279795.1 of Protopterus annectens. NCBI lineage: Eukaryota > Metazoa > Chordata > Ceratodontiformes > Protopteridae > Protopterus > Protopterus annectens. The sequence goes on from NC_056734.1 coordinate 96,538,980, forward strand.
ATAAGGTCACTACTTGATTGGTCTGAAGAAATGGAGGACCTTCCACCTCCAGAAAACAGTCTGTCGGACATTTTATTGTCTCAGGGGGATTTCTCATATCTCTGTTAACCTGCTATGGAGAATGCAACTGAAAAAAATACAGAAAACCGTCCGGTTTCAGAAAAAGCCATTATGATGGCTCAGACAGCTCTGCAGGGGATTTCCAAACAGCAATCAGCTGTTTTGCCAGTTTGCGAGCATGACATCCTGGTGCCCTTAGCCACACCAGTGTCAACTGTCTGTGCCATAGTCCATCTTGGTAAGGAACCTTTTGTAGACATGCACTTTGAATCACAACAGGCAGCTGCCAACTTTCATGCAGCCTTTTTGAGGCGGGCAACGGATGCCCCATTTCGTCATTACTCCATTTCACAATTAAATATCCAATTCAAAAAGCGGATTACTATCCACTTCCATTCTGAATATGTTCCGGAATCACAAGTGAAGGACTACTTCTTGGTGAAATGCGCCTCCCTCTTTAAAGTGGAAAAGTCCGACGCCACCGAGGCGGATGGAGTTTGGGATGGAGGGTGGATCATATGGGCTGCTCTGCAGGTCCGAGAAGGAGGTATTTAACATATTCCAGGAGTGGCGTTTGTAGCCGGACAAAGGGAAGTTATACAATATCCAGGACAGCCTAGGATGTGTTTTTTCTGCAGCGATTTCTCCCATGCCGTGACGGAATGCCCTGCCAAGAAATGCACCAGGTGCAGTTCATTTTCACATTTTGCCAAACAATGCACAGTTAACTGCTCTTTCTGTTCTGAACCACACCACTGATCGGACTGTCTGATTATGTTCTCCACAGTGGATTCACAGCAGGAAGCAAAATCCCATTCACCGGAGCCTTCTCCTGATGTCCACATTTCCAGCGATGACGAAAATCAGACCACTATCAAAGACCCTCCACCACCACCAGATGTCTCACCTCCATTGGACTTACCCTCTCTATCCACGCCACTGGAAATATTGATGGCCGAACAGCTGGATCCACACAAGCAGCCAGATGATGGTGCTACATCCCCTTCTTCACTTGTGGATCAGGTCACAGGACACGCATCAGAATCCTCGCCAGACCCAGAGGATGCTGTAGCTAATCTAATCCCAGTAGATGAGGATGTAGATGACATGGAAACCATGTCAGAACCCAGGACTTCTTCACGGCGCTCAGTTGCACAATCTCAACACCCTAATGAATGGACTGTCTTCACCCGTCGCAAGAAGGATGGCTCCAAGAGGTTAAAGCCTACACCACCACCACAGGGCCATGGCTGAGTTCACTTTGCTCTTCAGCAACGTTAACTCTATGGTGACTTTACGTCACAGGCTTTTCATTTTTGAATGGATACAACAACTCTCACACACCAGCATATGCCTTCTGGATACAGGACGACTGACTCTGCAGGACATGCGGCAATGGGAGACGGGATGGTATGGTCACAAGGCCTTGACATGCATTCCAGTATTTTGGTGATGTTCAGTGCTGCCCATGTCTCTGTCAGGGATATCATACATGTAGTGCCTGGATGGTTATTAATCTTGGATATTAAACTTTCAACTCAGTTCTTTAGATTAGTTTTTATGTATGCATTTGTGAATCAGTTGGAACATTGCAAACTATTTAAATTGCTTGCTTCTTTTTTGTTAGTAGATACACATATAGTAGTTACATGGGATTTCAATTCCCATTTGATTGATGCTACCTCACAGTTAAAAAGGGATGCACGTTATTGTTTAAACATGATGAACACAACGAATTTAACCATGATACCACCTCCTACATTTACCTACCACAAGGGCTCTACTCACTCTGTTATAGACTATGGATGGCATTCATTATCACAATCCTGTACAACCCATCCTCCACACTTGCTCTGTTTCACAGATCATGTAGCATTGTCCCACACTTTTGGGGGTCACAGCAATTTCCCTTGCATGTGGGGGTCATATTACAAAACAGATTTTTGGCAATCTATATTTCATGAACTATGGCAGGACCACTCCACGCTATACTCATTTTATGCTTCTGTCACACAGTGGTGGGTGAACTTAAAAGCTAAATTGGTAGATAGGTACAAGTGGTTCATGCAGGTATTTCATTCCCGGTTGAAGGCCAGAACACAACAAACATACCTAGCCTACCAGCTGACTGCCACACAAGATCTTCCAGCTGCTCTACGCCATCTATGTGAGTTATTTGATCTCAATATGCAAAGGGTACACAATAAACTACATAATTTAGTGCACACACTGAGAGGCACAGGGGAACATTTCCTGCCCTATCTCGGGAAATGAAAGAAACGTTTAAACAAAGAATCACACATATGCTGCCTTAGGTCAACTTCAGGACAATTACTTAATCAGAAGGCTGATATTTTACAAATTGTGCATCACTATTTCACCACTTTGTTTAAAGGCAAACCTGCTTCCACTGCCTCATGGACAGTCCCGCCCATGTCACCCTCCCTGAGGGATAAAATAGAGGCCCCTATCACTCTCCCTGAAGTGCAAGACGCGATAAAGATACTAGCTCTGCGAGGCTCCATGCCTGCTCCCCATCGGCATTCCCTACGATTTCTATGCCAAGTTGTCGGAAGCTGAACAGCAGGTCCTAGTGGCTCTTTTCAACGAATGGCTTACCCAAGGCATCAATGATCCGGAACTGCTAAAAGTGGCTCTGCACTTTATCTGGAAAAAAGGCGATAGGGTGTCATTGGCTAACTGGCACCCTATCGCCTTATGCAACTCCGACTATAAGCTGTTTAGCAAGGTCTTGCAACTTCGTCTACGCTCTGTCATGCCAGTCATTGTAGAAGGGGGGGGTCTATGGAGTGCTGGACAAACCTATTTGGGACTTACTGATTCTACTGAAATTTCTTGCACAACATGTCACAAACTCTCCCACCGCCATAATGGTCTCCTTTCCCATTCAAAAGGCTTTCGACCATATTTCACATTTGGTACTGTTTGACATCCTTTCTGCATATGGGTTTGGGCCACAGTTCCGGGAAGTAATATAATCCATTCATGCCAACACCACCATCATTCCTGTCATTAATGGGTGGCTCAGGGCAGTGGTCCCCATGAAAAATGGCATCCCTTGTGGTTAGTGCAGTATTTTGTCACTTCAGGTGGGAGGTCTCCCTTGCCCCACACTCCTTTTTTTGCCAGGGTGTCTTGACGCCATGCATCGTCTCCTATACGGATGATATCACCTTTATGGTGGAGAATCTAGACATCTACCAACACCTTTTTTTCTCGTGGCTAGTGCCATTATTGGAGGAAGTAGGCCTCACTTTAAATTACTTTAAACCTACCATTTTTTCCACGCAGCCCTTGGATCATACACAGAGTCATGGCCTCCCTTCTCGGACAGATGGCATCAGAATTCTAGGAGTGCCTTTTGGAACATTTCCCTTTATACAAACGTTCTTAGAAAATGTGGTTCATATGGCATTCCAATCCCTTACCTTTTGGAACACCTTCAAACTCTCCTACTCTAAATGTGTGTATCTACTTAATGGCATTTTCCTCTCAGTTTACTTTTTCCCCTTACTCTGGGCAACTTAGCTACTCCACAAGATGTTTACCTTTTTCTGGAAAGCACAATTTAACCCCATTAAAAGAGGCATAATCTTTTCCCCATCAGAAAAGGGGGGCTTTTCATTAAAGCACGGCACATTATTCCTGCATGTTCTGTTTCTGCACCGTGTGTTTACACACTTAAGGTCATCCACCCCCTACCCTCACACAGCACCTTTTGCTCAACAAACAAGGAAGATTTTGGGCATCTTGTCTTGCAGGGAAACGGTCCCACTCCCCACTCACTTCAGAATACAAGGACATTCAACTTGTGGTCTCCAGATATAATTTTTCCCAGTACAACATACAACACACAAGCCATCAATGGTACAAACAGGCTCTAACGACTCATCATTCCATAGAATTCCAAAAACATGGAATAAGGCAACGTCGACTCTTTTGGTCTAAAATTCCTGTCTGGACAGACTTTTTGTGGAGGGCGTCCATAGACAGACTTCCACTGCGTGCTTCCTTAGTTTTTAGAGCCTCGCAAGACAAGCAATACTTCTGCCATGATTGTAATACCCCAGAAACTTCAGTGCATATATTTTTTCACTGCAAATGTGTCACAGGGTTCTGAGAACGAGTCCGAGACACATTTCTGGTCCCATACCTCTTTCCTTTGACTCTCACTAAGTGCTTAATGGGTGACTATGGTGCATTGTGGGACCCAGGGATTACAAGGACAGACTTTCTTCTAGTCTCTGCCTTGTTCTTACTTTGGCAAGCCCGCTGCTATGAAGCAAGAACATCCCACACATATTCAACTGCGTACCTTATCCTCAAATGGCAAGCCTGGTTGACAAGTCAAGGGATGGCTGATGTTATTAAGTAAACACACTCCCACTACATTATCGTTACTCTTTACTACACATACTTTTATCCAGTCTTTCTCACCTTTGTCATTGTTGTTGCAGTTTCATAGCCTTAACTCTATATATGCTCACTAAGCTTTTATTTTATTGTGTATAATGACACTCTCAAAGAGTTTTTTCATGTATATGTTGTAAACCCTTTATTTCATTTTTAATAAATGTGGATTACTCTGCTGCATACATTTTCTACATGATGAAATGAGCACAGCTGATGATATGGTGTTTGGTAAAAGGTGGATAGATGCAGCTCATCAGTGTTCTATGGAGTGGATTCGTATTCTAATAGAGACCACCTTAAAAAAACGGCAGCTCAAGGGAGAAGTTCTTTCGCTGAGTACTGATTTACAAAAACTGATTTCTTCTGCCAAATTGGACAATATGTTACAGGAAATGAATGTTGGACTGACTGAGTTGGAACAAGAGCTGATAGACTATAAAAGTCGCAAAATTAATCGAGATATTAAAGACTATAATTTAGATTAGGCGTTTCTATGGAAACATAAGAATAAAAGGTCCCACTCTCATAGAGGGAGGGACCAAAGTTATAATAGCAGTTCCGCTTCCACCTCAGTGTCTTTTGCGACAATCGAAGAGGCAGAAAGTCATGTTAATGAGGGCAATACTGATGAACATTTTCCAGCTTTGCCTCAAGCTAACAACCTGGAGGAATTAGAGAGATGTTTTCAGAGTGCTGGACGTACCAACAGTAATAACAACAATAAGGGAGCCCCCTACAACTATGGTAAACTCAGTAGAGATGACTGAGGACAACAGAAGAATTCTGGCAGGAATTTCAAAGGACAAAACAATAAAAGAACCCGTTAGACTTAATAGATGTATTTCTGGTAATGATATGTTTGTGCTTAATATTTCTAATTGTGATATTTCTAATACAGTGTTATCTGATCTCAGTTTGGGACTTAAATATGTTCCCACAGCCTTACCAAGATTACATGTGTTACAGAGTGAAGTTTTTCTGCTTCGTAGAAAACTGCATTTGATTATTATTTTTAAGATTGATGGTGTTCAGTATGAGAGCGATATTTTGAATTCAAGTGCAAGTTCAGATGACTTTTTTTTCTTCTGCTCTTCAGTGTTAGATATTTTAGATGAACAGGAAAATAATGCATATGACAATTTAGATACTAGTATTATTTAGGCTAAGAGTCATTTTATTCCTCCGTTTATTAATGTCAACATACAAGGATATATTTCTTTTGTTAATTTCGAAGTAGAACAACTTTATAACACATGCATGAATAATAAATCTGATATTTCTTTTAATTTAACAAAACATGGCTGGAATTTCGTGAGTTTTGTGGTAATAAGAAAGTAGTGGTTAAACCTTCTGACAAGGGCAACCAAATTGTAATTTTACTTTAGACACAGTATTTAGATATCTGTTATTCTCATCTTAATAATACAGATGTTTATCAAAAATGTGACATTTCTGATTATTTAAAAGCTATTAATGAATATATATTACTACGTAATAAAGGGCATCAATTGGGATATTTTTCATCTAATGATGTGTTTAAGAAGTTTCAAGTAGATAATAGCAGAATAGCAGTGTTTTATTGTGTTCCTAAAACTCATAAGGGTTTGGAAAAAACTTAGTGGAAGATCTATAGTTTCTGTAGAAAAATACTTCTTAAGGCCTATTAGTAACCTGTTGCATCAGTACTTGAAAAAGTATGTTTTAGGTATTTCTTCCTATGTTAGGGACAGCCAGGATTTTTTGAGTAAAATTCAGGCTTTTCAATGGAATGACTCTATGTTCTCACTATGTCTGGATGTCAAAAGTTTTTATACAAATATAAGACATGAGATAGGAATACAAGCTTTATTTTATTTTTTGGGTGATTCACCTATGCACATTTTCTTATTGAGTTGGTGTCCTTTTGTCTTTATAATAATGTTTTTACATTTAATGGTGAAATTTTTCACCAATTACAGGGAACAGTCATGGGGGCTGCGTTTGCCCCCATGTATGCAAACTTAGTTATGGCTAAATTTGCGATAGATAATATATATTCTCACAGTTTTTACAAAACAAGTGTGGTTTTATATCTGAGATTTATTGATGACTTGATTTTTTTATGTCGGGGTCGAATTGAAGATGCTGGTACATTTGTTAATGATCTACAAGTCAACAAAATGGGTTTTAAATTTGATGGGATACAGTTAGGTTCCAAGGTTAATTTTTTGGATATAAAGTTAGATGGATTTGATACAGGTTTATATAACAAGTTTGGACATAGAAACACATTTTTATATGGTAACAGTTGTCATCCTGGACATTTATTAGCCACAGTACCTTATAATGAATTCTTGAGAATTCATAGACTATGCAGTAATGATGAGACATTTAGTAAAGAAATAATGACAGCTGAACAAATGTTTCATAATAGAGGTTATGATATGGAAGAGGTGGCAGAGGCCAAATCAAATATATTTAAAGTGAGAGATGGTCGGGGTAAAAACAGAGATGTTTTAGGTTTAAGTAATAGAGTAGGACATGTTTCTAAAATGAGTGGTAATGGGCCTCTGGATAAAAGTAATTAGAGAGAGCTCTATTTTGTTACCACTTTTAATATACTTACAGATGAAATTGTGAAATGTGTCAAACAGTTTTAGCCTCTGCTACTAAGGGATAAATAATTATGTCTAGTGTAAAAAGTATGCTGAGAATAAAAATAGAACGGTACAGTAACAAGTAACTACTAAGAAAAACAAAAAAGTACCGAAGCTAACACAGCTGAAGGTAAAACAATAAACTTTAATGCACACAAAAGAGAGTAAGTGCTTTCACGGTGTGCTCTCACCGCTGACTGCTTCATCAGGCTGTTCTAAACTAGTAAATGCAGTTAAATAGCATAAGTTAATTAGTCAATTAAAGCACTGATAAAAGCATCAATTTTCTAAGAGAAAAATGTCACAACAAGAAAGCAGGCAAATGAAACATATAAAAAAACATAAAAAATATATATAAAAAATATGTATAAAAAACAATCTTATACTCAGTGTTTGAGAGGTCTAGCTTTTAAAAAAGGCTTAAGAGAGACAACTTCATTAAGACCTGGTATTTTATCAACATTAAGAGACAGAATCCATTTTTGCTCTGCAGATTCTGTGCGATTCCTAAAATCTCCCCCTCTTAAACTCTCAGGAATGATCTCTAGCACAAGGAATTTAAAATTATGTTCCTGTCCATGGCATATAATATGCTTAGCAAGAGCATTGGTGTCTTTCTTGTTTCTAATGTCTCTCTGATGTTCCAGCACTCTGTCGTTGAGTTGTCTATTACTCATGCCTACATAAAAAGCATGGCAGAAAGTGCAGTAACTAAAATAAACAATGTTCTTAGTCCTGCAATCAGCATAAACGTTTGTGTCTATTTTAAAGTGCATATTAGGGTGCATGTAAGTAGGACTAAAGAGTATAAACTTGCAGGCTGTGCAATTCCTGCATTTAAAAGTACCATGCCTCTCTGACTGTAAAACCTTGTTAAAAGTAGAAGTATTGTAGCACAGATACCTTTTCAAGGATCTGTTATTTTTAAAAGAAAAGTGTGGAACAGTATCTATGGCATTTCTTAATTCATCTACAGTATCCAAAATGCCCCATTTCCTTTTGACAATATCACATATACTACTAACATCAGAAGAATATTTGAGAGGAAACCTAATCAATCCTGTCCTTTGTTCTGTTGCCATGGCTTCAGTGTTAGGTGCAGCAGCGTAATAAGGCCTGCATTTGCCCCCTCTCTCCTTATACGCATTAGTAATACATATATAGCTACATCTGATTTGAGTGCTGATTATCTTTTAGTGACAATGGATGTAGGGTCACTCTTTACTGTGATCCCCAATACTTGGGGTATAGAAAATGTCAGGAAATGTATGCATGTCAACCATTGCTTTACTGAGGACAAGATCAATTTAATCTGTGCCCTCTTAGAATTGGTTTTAAAAACCAATGTCTTTTTGTTTGAAAATCAATTTTATGCACAAAAGGTTGGCGTGGCAATGGGCACAGCTTGTGCCAACAGCTACGCCAACCTTGTGTTGGTACAATGGGGAGAGAGACATATTATTTCAAGCTGAGGGCTTCTCTGAACATATCTTATGGTATGTAAGATTTGTTGACGATATTTTTTTGTTGTGGAGGGGGTCAGTTGAGAGTCTCACACAGTTTATAGAGTTTCTACATCAGTCTACAGATTTTTTAAGATTTACTTTTAAATATTCTTTTGATGAAATTGAATTTCTTGATGTTAAGGTGAACAAAACTGATTTGATTAGCCTAGTAACTAGTATTTACATGAAACCCACAAGAAAGAATAATCTGCTCCATAGAGATAGCATGCATCCTAGGCATGTTACCCGAAATGTTGTTAAGGGACAGGTGTACAGGGTCATGAGACTCCATAATAATGACAAACAGCTTGCCGAGGCCCTGGAGACCTTGAAAATGGATTTTCTAGATAGAGACTACAAGGAAAAGGATATTGACAGTTGTATTGCTGATGCGTATAAGGAGATATGGGGCAAATGCAGGCCTTATTACGCTGCTGCACCTAACACTGAAGCCATGGCTACAGAACAAATGACAGAATTGATTAGGTTTCCTCTCACATATTCTTCTGATGTTAGTAGTATATGTGATATTGTCAAAAGGAACTGGGGCATTTTGGATACTGTAGATGAATTAAGAAATGCCATAGATACTGTTCCACACTTTTCTTTTAAAAATAACAGATCCTTGAAAAGGCATCTGTGCTACAATACTTCTACTTTTAACAAGGTTTTACAGTCAGAGAGGCATGGTACTTTTAAACGCAGGAATTGCACAGCCTACAAGTTTATACACTCTAGTCCTACTTACATGCACCCTAATATGCACTTTAAAATAGACACAAACATTTATGCTGATTGCAGGACTAAGAACATTGTTTATTTTAGTTACTGCACTTTCTGCCATGCTTTTTATGTAGGCATGAGTAATAGACAACTCAAAGACAGGGTGCTGGAACATCAGAGAGACATTAGAAACAAGAAAGACACCAATGCCCTTGCCAAGCATATTATGTGCCATGGACAGGAACATAATTTTAAATTCCTTGTGCTAGAGATCTTCCTGAGAGTTTAAGAAGGGGAGACCTTAGGAATCGCATAGAATCTGCAGAGCAAAAATGGATTCTGTCTCTTAATGCTGATAAAATACCAGGTCTTAATGAAGTTGTCTGTTTTAAGCCTTTTTTAAAAGCTAGACATCTCAAACACTGAGTATAGGATTGTTTTTTATACATATTTTTATATATATATATTTTTTTTTTTATATCAGTCACAGCATGAAGTTATGGGAAAGAGTAGTGGAAGCAAGGTTAAGAAGGGACGTGATGATTAGTGATCAGCAGTATGGTTTCATGCCAGGAAAGAGCACTACAGATGTGATCTTTGCTCTGAGAGTGTTGATGGAGAAGTACAGAGAATGTCGGAAGGAGTTGCATTGTGTTTTTGTAGACTTAGAGAAAGCATATGACAGGGGGCCTAGAGAGGAGTTGTGGTATTGTATGAGGAAGTCATGAGTGTCATAAAAGTATGTAAGAGTGGTACACGATATGTACGAGGGTAGTGTGACAGCAGTGAGGTCTGCGGTGGGAGTGACGGATGCGTTTAAGGTGGAGATGGGGTTACATCAAGGATCAGCTCTGAGCCCTTTCTTATTTGCAATGGTGATGGACAGGTTGACAAACGAGATCAGACAGGAGTTATTGTGGGCTATGATGTTTGCAGATGACATTGTGATCTGTAGTGAGAGTAGGGAACAGGTGGAGGAGACTCTGGAGAGATGGAGATATGCTCTAGAGAGAAGAGGAATGAAGGTCAGCAGGACTAAGACAGAATATATGTGTGTGAATGAGAGGAAGGATAGAGGAATGGTGAGGATGCAAGGAGTAGAGGTGGCAAAGGTGGATGATTTTAAATACTTGGTGTCAATAGTTCAGAGTAACGGTGAGTGTGGAAGAGAGGTGAAGAAGAGAGTACAGGCAGGATGGAGTGGGTGTAGAAGTGTGTCAGGAGTGATTTGTGACAGACGAGTACCTGTAAGAGTGAAAGGGAAGGTCTACAAGAGGGCAGTGAGACCAGCTATGTTATATGGGTTGGAGACAGTGGCATTGACAAAAAGGCAGGAGTTTGAGCTGGATGTGGCAAAATTAAAGATGTTAAGATTTGCACTGGGTGTGATGAGGGTGGACAGGATTAGGAATAAGTATATTAGAGGGTCAGCCCAGGTTGGAAGGTTTGGAGACAAAGCCAGAGAGGCACGATTACGTTGGTTTGGACATGTGCTGAGGAGGGATGATGAGTATATTGGGAAAAAGATGCTAAGGATGAAGCTACCAGGTAACAGGAAAAGAGGAAGGCCTAAGATAAGGTTTATGGATGTGGTGAGAGAGGAGATGCAGGTGGTTGGTGTGACAGAGCATGATGCAGAGGACAGGAAGAAATGGAAACAGGTGATCTGCTGTGGCGACCCCTAAAGGGAACAGCCGAAAGAAGATGATGATGATGATATGTTTCATTTGCCTGCTTTCTTGTTGTGACATTTTTCTCTTAGATAATTGATGCTTTTATCAGTGCTTTAATTGACTAATTAACTTATGGTATTTAACTGCATTTGTTACTAGTTTAGAACAGTCTGATGAAGCGGTGAGAGCACAACGTGAAAGCGCTTACTCTCTTTTGTGTGCATTAAAATTTATTGTTTTACCTTCAGCTGTGTTAGCTTTGATACTTTTTTGTTTTTCTTATAAATAATTATGTCATCTGTTGCCTAAGCAAGTTCTTATAAGAGAGCTAGAAATTTAGGGGACATGGTAGTACAAATATACTTTTGTCCCCTGTCCAGTAGTATGAATACAACTATTACAGTTAAAAAGGGTACTTTTCCCTGTAATAAATGTTCAGTTTGTAGATATTTAGTTTCTTTTTTTCATATGTTAACAGGGTTAGGTTTGTTCCAAGATGTTGTTATACTTGCTGTACAAAAGGAGTTATTTATGTGTTTAAGTGTACCTGCAATCTGTTTTATATAGGGGAAACTTACAGAAGTTTTAGGATTCGACTACAAGAACATGTGAGAGATATCAAAAATTAAAAATTAGAAAGCCCACTAGGTGCCCATTTTTCACAGTATCATAATTCCAACCCCTATGAGTTAAAAGGCTGTGTTTTGGAGAAGGTTGAAACTCTTCTTGGGGAACATGTGAGAGTAAAAGAAAAATTGCTTAAAAAAGACACTGTTTATTTTAAAGTATGGTACCTTGGAGCCTTTTGGGCTCAACAAGGAATGTAATTGGAAATATGTAATTTGAATAATTAATTGTTTTATTGAAGGATGATTGATAATTATGTTAATGAGTGAGTGTATTTAAACTGATTCTGTGTGATGTGTTTTACTCTTGGAAGGCATTTATGCTGAGGCACTAAGTGTTTATTAAACTCCAGTTTTTCTATCGGTGGCTCTTTCTTAGTGGTGTTTTATATCTTTTATTTTTTTTATTTTTTGTTTGTGGTTTTGCTGCTAATTTATTAATTTGGTTGGTTCAGTCTACTGAATAATTGTATTCAACTATAAATAATCTAATAAGGCAGACAAATTCAGCAATAAGTAAAAGAGAATGAAGTGTTTACAGTATTTTGTTGAACTGACATCTTTTCTGTCTGTGATACTGCTGCCAGATTTATTGCATGCTGGTGAAAAACTAAAACTGCTACTGAAATGCCAGTTCATGGAGCTTGCTGTTTTGTTTATTTAGCTCTCACTCTCTCTGCTGCATACATTTTCTACATGACGAAATGAGCACAGCATTTACTGAAATAAATCCTGAATTCTCCAAATGATTTCCAGCTTACAAAACAATGCAAACAAATCTTTATCAGAATAACGCAAGTTGCTAATATCTGTCATTTATTTAATGTTACCAAACAATACTTAGAGCAGACTGAAAAAAAAAGGAACAAAAAAATGTATAACTGGGATGCGAAAAAGAAAGTCAAGAATACTTGTCCTTACTCTTTTCTGATGTTTCCAAGTACAGGATTGTCAGACTGTGAAAAAAGGATTGACAACATGAAATGATTTTGCTGTTGGCATTAGAGTTCAGTGTAAAATGTATGTAATTTGCTTGTTCAGTAGGCTGACTCTAATTATTAATATGCCTCTTAGCAATTTTCACCAGCCATTGTGTTTTTATTTGTATATATTGCCATGTAAAGCATTATATTCTAATTCTGATATTTAGTATGATAGCTTGTGGGTATAAAATTCTAATAATGGCAGGGGCTGTTATGTGGTCAAGAGATCTGTACTGTTGACTATGGTTATCAGGACTTAAATACGGGGTTTAGTAAAGAATCATTGGAAGTTCAAGGCTGCTGAGTCTTGTTACCATTACACCTTCCAGTTCCCACCCTTGACCGTACGTCTACTCTCACTAATGGCTAGGCCAGTCAAGCCCTGGGTAAATTTATAAATATCCATCCTCCCTTGAAGGAAGAAAGTGTATCGTACTGTGTATATGAAAGGAAAGTCTATTTCAGATGTGAAGGAAATGCTGAGTAACAAATTTGTCCTTCTACATTGTTTTATTGAGCTACTGAAACAGGTTTAGATGTCTTGTTCATCTGTGGAACTGATTTGTGAAGGTAGAAGAGATCATGTACTGCTGAGTCTCTGATCAATTGGAACACAAGACATAAGTCTCTCCTGAGGAGCATATAAGACACAGAAAAGTAGAACTGATTTGTGAAGGTGCAAGAGATCCTGCACTACTGAGTCTCTGATTGCTCAGAAGGCAAGGCATGTCTCCTCCAGACCTCCCAACCATCCCAAATTACTCGGTTTTTGCTGAGTTAAGCCATTTCGGAACCGGAGGAGGGACTTTGCTTTTTGAATGCAATTATGCAACACAGGGACTCTGCCGAGAGAGGGACTTGTTGTTGGCTTTACTGCTGTGAAACAGAGGGTCTTGTTGCTGCCGATTTTGCTGCTGTAAAGTAAGTAATGTTGCTGGGAACTTTGCCATTTTATTTTCACTGCTGGGAAGTAGGAACAGGTGTGTGTGTGTGTGTGTGTGTGTGTGTGTGTGTGTGTGTGTGTGTGTGTGTGTGTGTGTGTGTGTGTGTGTGTGTGTGATCATGAGCACTAAAGGAGGTCAACTTTTTTTTTTTTAAGTAAACTGATTAGGAAGACATACTATACTCATACTGTAGAGAGTCATTTATGCTTTTTGGAAGGAGGTTGAGAAGAGTCACAGTATTATTTGTACAGCGGATATGCTTAAAATCTTTTTCTGTTTAAAGGAGGCTATGACAAAGTCTTAGACTCTGTGTTGCAATATAAAGGATGACATGTCTGAGAATGGAAGTTTACAGATACTAGAAACAGGTAGCCTGCACAGTTTCTCCATGCTTCCAGATGATTATCTAGTGTTTTTGATGGATAGTGAGACAAACAGCATGCTTCCGTTGTCTAGAAATGCCTCTGTTACTCACTTTACACTAAGACCTTTTGTTTATGTACAGTTTTCAGTGCCCATTTGAAATACATTGTTTAGATATTTGTTGTCAGCCCATTTCTCCCAGCCTAGCTCAGTGTAGCACAGTAAGGTCACACTCAAAACAATACAGTAGTAATGCAAGTAACACTGTCTGTTTCACTGCTAATGTAGATCAGAGGAAAACACCTCTCCGGTAAGGGTTAGACACCTACAGGGTTTATTTAAATTTTGGAAGTGAAACCTAGAATTTTGTGCACAGCTTGTGTGTAATTCTTAGAAGCAATTATTTAACACTGTCTTCATTTTTCACTTTCTGTAATGCACTGGTAAAGATTAGAGGTCACAATTTGAATGTATAGCATGCAGCAGCTTAAAGTCTGGTATCTACTTGATGCTTAAATGTGAGTATTATATGACTAAACAAACAATTTCCTTGTCATAAATTAGATTTTGTTGAAATTAGAAAGATGTGCCTAGTGAGCCTCAATCAATTACCAAATGGATGAAATAAAATAAAATCCATCTTTTTCAGATACACAGTTTTGTAGGGTGGTTTACGACTTTCACAACTGTAAGACAGATGGTCTGTAGTCTTTGAGTTATGCAATAAAGCAGAAATCTAGCAACACAGCAAGATTGTAAAATTTTAAAAGAAAAACATCCATCTTTTTCTACTGTGCCTGATAGTTTGTCAAACCAAGCCATACTCATCTTTCATCTTGCATTTAAACTGCCGCTTAACTTTTCTGTGTTATCTCTTAAACACTGCTTCTCTTTCAGGGTCTTTTAGCAGTATTTTCATGATGAAAAACTATGCTAGGATGCTGCATTATCAGAAGTAATTCACATCTGACAGCAGTTTAGGAAAGTCCACAGAGAAGAGAGAAATTGCTTGCTAAAGAAAAGAGGATATCCTGTAGTGCCCTTTCACACACAGCCATACACTGTGGGACAAGAAATTAGTTGTATATATCAGTCTGAACTGCATTTTTGTCTCTCTCTCATAAATAATCTCATAGGTTCATAGGTGTATACTAGGCTAATGTAATACACCTGGTGGCTAGAGGTATTCAGGCTCAAACCCTGTACCTTTGGTACAGGGGGAAAAAAAGAGCCTAAAGTCCCTAGCCACCACCATTTCTCAGCTTTGCTCAGATATTTTTTGTGCTAAGAGTTGAGAGCTATGGTGACAACAGAATTTGTATTCCCCCATTATTTGGCTTTCTTGTTCGTCCAGGTTTTATGGTGAGTGGGAAGTCAGCTGTATTTACTATTCCACCATTATTGGCTTTGCTGTTTGTCAGGTTTTTTGTGCTAAGAGGTTGAGAGCTATGGTGAGAAGTGAGAAATGAATTCACTAAATGATGGCCATTAAGTTTCACTCTTCCTCTTGTTTAACCTGCTGATTTAGCATATGTTGCACTGACTGTAGTGTATAGTGTTCTGGGTTCAAGACTTGCCAGTAGCATGCATGGCAGTAACACAACATTTTATTCTAGCAACTTTCCAAAATTATACAAGCAATGTTTAAAATGTGTCACTGATAAGTCCCTAGTCACCACCACTTGTGAGCTTTGTCCAGGTTTTTTGTTCTAAGAGTTGACTGAGAGCTATGGTGAGAAGTGAGAAGTGAGAACTGAATTTGTATTCTCCCATTATTGGCTTTGTTTTCCAGTTTTTTTTGTGCTAAGAGGTTGAGGGCTAGATTTATACAAGCAATGTTTAAAATGTGTCCTTAGCTTTTGACCTTTTGCCCCCCCCCCCAAAAAAAAAAAATGAAATTGAAAATAAGTGTGATAAGCTGTGCAAGATGCCTATGGCTTACACTACTGTCATTCTGTTTATTTGGGTGTGGAAGTAGACTTTTATGATGGAAATGTTCTGAATTGGGCAGTTTTGTAATTATTGGTTCATGCATTTTCTTTCATTGCCTACAGTACAGCAAAATGTTCATTCAAACAATAAATTTAAAATGTCCTCTGTCTAACAAGTGTGCTGTATTATACAAGGAATATGACTTAATAAAGTCAGGAAGGGTGTATCAAAGAAAATAACACATGTATGTTTCTTGTTTTGTGTGCAAGGGGCCAATGATTTGAAAACAGCCCAAAGGTAATCTTTATCCACCACTGGCTAGATGCATTTTCTTTGGATGTGGTGCAGGTTTTAATGCTATTTCAATGAATGTGAGTTTCAAGGGCAGAAAAGTTTTAATGCCAAGTCTATTTTCATTGTGAGACAGTATTGCTTTATCAGATGTCTGTTAGTGTTTATGCATTGATGTGCTGTAAAATGTAAAAATAAAATCCAAATGATCATTGTAGAAGTAAAGCAGTATGCACACATTAGTGTTTATGGTAAAGGGGTGAAATAGCCAGGTAATGGACCATTGGAATGGCAGCAGGGGAACTCTGGTACCATATTTTGGCTGTCTGTTAAAAGTTGGTATCCCACAATTCCATCGGAGTGGGTGGAGTTGCATAATTGTGTATGCAAATTAGATGTTAATCAGCGTACATATTTGTACCTATTTTTTATGGCCCTTGTCCAGATTTTTGAAATTTCCAGGTTGAGAGGTATGGTCTCCTCTGAGCAGCCTTAAAGACTCAGAAAAGAGAGGAAGTGTTTCCAGTCTTTTCTGGTAGCTTACAAATTTTATGTGTGTGATCCTCTTTATTAGGAACCTCTGGGTTCCTTCTAACTGATTGGAAGTTTAGTTCACTAAGTAGCTGCAGGAGCTTTGCGTTTGAGAAATCTCTGAATGCCAATGTATTTGTTTGCTGGGGGGACCTCCCGTTTTATATGTGAATATCACTAACCTATGATGTGATTTGAAGATGGAGGATAAATATTATGGAACTGAACAACAGTAGGCAATATTGGTAAGGACAAGGTCCAGGATATCATGCTCCTCGTACAGATATCTACCATCTGTGATGGGATAGTTCACTTTAGTCAAGGAAACACAAGGTAGGCTTTTTATCTGTGTTGTAAGTGACCCAGTTTATGGCAGAGGTATCACAGTGCTAGCAGTGCAACAGATAGCACACTTGTCTTTGGAGCTGGAAGATCAGAATTATGAGGGTTCTCTTCCCACTCCATCTGACTGGATTGCTAACATTGTTAGTCTTCTTTATGTCAATATTTCATGTACACAGCCATTAGCCTGCAGTCCTTGTCAACAGAAAAAGATGTATCCCTGCCCACTGCATCACAGCTTCTTTTATATCATTTTTTACTCAGTTGCTGTGCTTTCTAATATTACAGACACCTCTTGCACACAAACGAAGGCCCAGTTTCCAGTTTGTTCTGTATGTGCACAATATTGCATTATACTGTCAGTACATGCTGAACACTCTGCCATAAAGAAATACATGCAACCTTTACTTACCACTTCAAGCATTACAGTGGTATACCAGCATGATACGTGTGCACAGGCGTTACAACACTTACACTGCAACTGCCTAACTACATATCTTCTCCTTCTTTTTTCAGCTTTTCCTGGTTAGGGGTCACCACAGCAGATCACCTGTCTGCTCATGATTGGCAGTGGAGTTTTATGGTGTCAAGTTGCCAGCCCGGCGCCCAACCTTCCACAGGAGACACACACATGCACGCACACAATCACACCTAGGGCCAATTTAGAGTGTCCAATACACCTACAGCATGTCTTTCTGACATGGGAGGAAACCAGAGCACCCGGAGGAAACCCACGTGACCACAGGGAGGACATGCAGACTCCACACAGAAGGCACCCCAGCCAAGGATCGAACTGGAGAACCTCTTGCTGTGAGGCAGCAACACTAACCGCTGCACCATCGCGGCCGCCTATAACGGCCTGACTACATATAACCAACTGAAATTACTTCAGCAATGAAATCAGAAGTATCTGAACTAAGCAAGTTTACAGCACATCCCCAGATGTCAAACATCAAACTTCAGTGTTAAAAGAGAGTTTAAATATGGTTTCAAACAGTTCTGACAATTATAGATGAGTGCATTTTTTTCTAAGATTCAGACACGTTCAAGTTCCCTGTAAATAAGGTTTGCCAAACAGACTTATTTTTCTACATGAGACAAAAAAACTATCTGTTTTTTTCCTCAGTTGGAGCCATTGAATTAGGTTAGTGCTAATGTGTTACTAGGTTAAGGCAGTGGAGGGGGGAGGAAGTAGTTGGGAGTTGGAAGGGTGGTGGTTGGAGTCTTTCTGTCCTCTTTGGTGTGAGCATCTGGTGCATGCCCGTGCCCTTTCCTCCCTTTCTTTGTTCATAGGTTCACAGATGTAGTCTAAGCTAACGACCACTAAGGCCTTTAAAAGCCTACTCATGCAACCCAAATATGACATACAAATTTGATTTATATTTGATTTATAGGGGTGATTTACTGACAGCCAGACCAGGGGTGAATTTCTAATTATCCACCCATTGATCCAAGTTGCGCTTAAATAGGGATAGGGAGGAACTCTGCTTCACAGAATTTTGGGGTGGATTGCAGTTGGGTCTTAGGAGGGTGAAGTAAGAAGGGTTCACTGGTTTCAGGAATCCCTCTTCTATTCCCCGTTTCTTCTTCCATTTGCTCTACAACTTAAGCTGCAGTGACCAGTTATACCCCGCTCCTCAGGAATGGGGTCTGGTTAAGTTCAGTGAGTGGTTATTTCTTATCGCTGTTTATAATATCTGTTTTGGCTAGTGAGCATTCCTATGTGCTGCCAAATAACTGTTCCTGTTTATTCATTTTATAATTATTGGTTTGCTTGACTATGGTTGTACTGACTGGAAGTTTGTAAATTCAATAAACTGGTTGCAATAGCTTTATTTCTTTGCACTTTGGTGTTTTGGCAGAGGTTATGGACAAAAATAGTTCTAGAATGTTCATTTACATTCAGACTGCAAGCAGACAGGGATCTAGTTCTTAGCACCCTGCCACAGGTTTTCATGACATTTTTCTCTACACCAACATGACCTATAAATGTTTATAGCAGTATTTCACTGTACAGTGTTCATCATTCCTACTAACACAAAATACTATAAGGTTTGCTTTCCTATGTTTTCTATAAACATATCTGGTTATATTACCCACATTAACAGGCCTTCCATTTTTATCAGAATCAGAAGTAAAGCACCTTTCTTGGAAAACACTTAAACTGACAATTAAGAACATTTACCTGAACGTGCAGTCTGTTTGAAACATAGCAATCAAAAATCCAAAATAGGAACATTTGGGAATATACTTATTCTGAGTTGCTTAAAAGCACTCATAATGTGAGAAAAAAGGTGGATACTAAATGTTTTTTTTAAAACACAAAACATTTCTGGCCAGGGAGAAAAAGAGAAATTACATAAACTGTACTCTGACATCTCATAAATATTCAGTGAATGAAATCTATAGATATTAACCAATGACTATTAACTACATTGATTTAATTGACTGATAACCTGTTATGCACTAATCAGCTGTTACAAGATATTTTCAGAGGCAATAGTAAAATTATAAAGTGACTGCAGCAATATATAATTATAACTCTGATATATAATCCATATTGTCATAAATATTACAGCATCACAATATTCCAACTATCAGGTGACCCTACGTCAATCTGCAAATACTTCTACTTTTCTCTGTTCATCTTGTATCTTTCTGCTACTTTTGTATAACATATTGTATGCTAACCACTGGCCTCTATTTTACTTGCTTTCTTTGAGTACTCAGATGTATTATTAGATGTACAACGCTTTCATCCTAATAGTCTTCAATTTTTTTCCTGCTTCAGATGTGAGAAGAGGTTGAGCATAATCACAAAAAATTTTAAACCAAATAATGGAGTATAGCTATTAAGACAATATGGTCTGTTTTGCTACATTAAGCACTTCTTCTGCCCAAGAATTACAAGTTTCTACATGCCATCGGTTCTCTAGTACCAAAAACATCTTATAGCCACTGCTTTCTTATCTTTCTGGAAAAGTCATCACTTTGGTGCAGAGCACACAACTCCCCATAAGCAGAGGAAAATAGCAGGTTTGGTTTGCACAGCGAAATGACTTCTTTTAGTCACACATACAGCGATTTATCTTTACTTTAAATGAAAAAGTAAAGCATCTCTTATTTGGTTAACTCTCTTCTTCATGATCTTGTTTCACCATGATATTTGTAACTTAGAAAAATGACACCACAGTTCTGAATGATCACCCACTTTTATTTTACTTCAATCGTAGCTTGGTAAGACCTGATAAGTGCAACTTTCTGCATCCATGGGTGGCCAGTGAAGATTGTGTGGTTAAGTGGCTAGTTTAAAGTTGCAGCATATTTAAGTAAAGACTATGGATAGCAATCTTATATTTACAGGGCGTATAATTACAGGGTATTATTTTGTCTTAAACTGCTTTTGCTCCTGCTCGACATGAACAGTTTTTCTTTAAGCCTGTACTCCTGCGTCTGTCAAAGTTTAAGGTCATGCACTATCGCCATATAACATTAAATGGTTGAAGTATATATTAATGCAGGCATTCTGGTTATAGTAGTGACCACAGACATGAGATATCCTGAAAAGAACAACAGAAAAACTGCATAAAAATCTAAAGTGTGTAAGGAACAAATGCCTCCATTCACTCCCATGTCCTGGAAGGCAGTGCTCTGACCTTCTTACTTGAATATGGTTAAATTCTGAGATTGTAAGTCCTCAGGGTGAAGAAAATGCTTGGTTTTACTACAGAACTAATTATTTTCTTTCCACCAGGATGAGTAGCCTTGGTGTTAGACTACTAAAACTCGTACTTTACTGACAGCATAGCTGCCCTCATCAATGAATCCTTTTCTGACTCCTCGACATGTCTACTCCTATCCCTGAATACCCCCCACCCTCACGATAAAACCAGTTGGCACCTCTTTCAAAAAAAAAATATTATCCAAACTTAAACCTGCTCGCCCTCTGCAGATAACCTTCCTGCAGAATACCTCAGAATTGCTGTTAACGCCATTGCATATCCAGTTTCCATCCTTATAAACAGGTCAATACAGGAAACCTATATTCCTGACATCTTGAAAAAATGCCACAACATCCCTCTCCACAAAGATGGCACTTCTACCAAAATAACTAATTTCAGACCCATTGCCATCTTATCTTCTCTCTCACAAATATTGGAAAAATGTGTCTATAAACAACCACTCGACCATCTCTTAAATGAGCGGTGACTAACCGATACACGACATGGTTTTAGACGTGCCCACAGCACGAAAACTGCCCTCCTGAATTTTAGATAGCGTAAATAAAGCCAGGGAAAGATGTAAAGTCTCATCTTCCATATCCCTAGACTTAACAAAAGCTTTCGGCACTGTATCTCATAAAAACTGCTACTACAACTGTCCACAACGGGCATCTCAGAGCCTAATTCTTCAGTGCTATAATTATTACTTGGCAGAATGCTATCAGCCAGTCAGATGCTCTTCTACCCTTTCCTCATATCTACCCATCATTACAGGTGTACTACAAGGCTCTAGCCTTGGTCCTCTTAGTTAACATTTTTATAAACAATCTTCATACTTCTGTACAATATGCATTCCTTGTACAATATTGCAGATGATTCCACCTTTATCTGCCTCTCAGACAATCTCAAAAATTTAGAAAAGATTATGCCAACTGAAGTAGTGCCTCATACAAAAATGCTGGGGCTTACAACCTCAGTTATGACCTCCACATACAGAGCAACATAAAAAAACTTCACAAAAAAACTAAGAATGTTATATACAACCAAAAAATTCCTTACTGCACCCTCCAGAGCCACTCTTGACACTACATACCTAGTTCCCTCTCTAGTATTTATTTATTAATTAATTTATTTGCAGTTTGTTTACCGGGAAAGTCCATTGGGCCAAAAATTAGTCCATTTTCAATGGAAGCCCAGGGAGAAAAGCTCCTATGATAGTTTTACAATAAAAAACGACAGCTTGTCAATTATACATAGATTTCAAATAAAAGTTAACAGTTTATAACTTATACATAGTTTGAGAATGAAAACAACAAGGCAACAACAAAGTGGATAAGAAAAACTTTTGAGAGATATGTCATAACAGAGTATTCTTAGGATATGAAAAACAACAGTATGTAACATAGTAAAATGTATTTGAGGAGTATAGTTTAATAAGGCAAAATCAGGTAATAATTTAGAACAAGGTCTTAAGGAGGGAAGATCCTAAGTAAGTGAGATGAAATAGGGGGGAAGTAAAAAGAGAAAAAGGTGGATATAAATAGTGTTGGATGACAACCAGGATAAAGGAGAGTAGGTATTTAGTTCTCACATCTTGACTAACCTTCGGGCACCTTAAAATCTAAAGTAAAACAGTGTTATGACAAGGTAGCTAGATTTGCAGCTCATACAAGTCACAGACCACATCACTGTTTTACACTAAAAGCTCTAAATTGGCTAGAATTATCCCACCAACTAAATTATACCCAACTTCTCTTAATACACAAAATTATATTTAATCCCACTTCTTGCCCAGCTAAAAGTACAATTCTTTACCACTACCTCCCAAGTCGTCATCTTTGATTTCTGACAAAAATCTGCTTGACATCTATAAGCCTAACAAAAACTGTGGTCAGTCTGTGCTCACACTGAGTAGCAAAAGTGTGGAGTAGGATCCCTGCACCACACAGGTCAATATACAACATTCATTTATTTAAGCGACAACTAAAAGAATGCCTCTCTGACACCCGGCTTTGCACTTGCTGCTCTCCTGGTTAGCATTTTAGCTCCTTTTCCTCTAATACCTATATGCATCCTATCTCTCCTTGTCCTTGTTTTTGTTTCTCTTATTTCTATTACTCTTAATCTTGCTTTTACTTATTATTTCTCCTGTCTTCCACATTTACCACACTTACTACCTCTAACAAATACCTTTTCTCACTCTCCCCTCACTTCCTCCTTACCCACTGTTTGAATTGTTCAACCCTGACATTTGCTTTGTGAGACAGAGTGATAAACTCTCTCACTTATAATATGCCAACACATTTTAATGCTACAATATATTGCATTTATCTTGTTGTAATGACAGTATGTGTAAGATTATATATATCATATGTGTATTAATATTTGTATTATTCTACGTATTTACAGTATATTGAAATATGGTGTCAGTTTTCATGTGTGTGTGTGTGTGTGTGTGTGTGTGTGTGTGTGTGTGTGTGTGTGTGTGTGTATTTTCTGTTATTTTATTTGTGGAGCTTTTCTCCCTGGGCCTCCACTAAAAGGGATGAAATGATCTAGTCAGACTTTCATGGTAAACAAATGTCAATAAATAAAAAAAAATAATAATAAATAAGTAAAACTGTCAAAGCTGGGGGAAAAGCTCTTCACATATGCAGTACAAGAAGGCATGCCCTTATATAAATTCAGATACTTCTCATGCTACAGTATGTTTAACTTCTTCAACTTCAACTTTATTTACATCTTTTCTAGCAAACCATTGGGTACAGGTAACAAAAAACAAATGAAATATGTAAAAACAATTAAAACACCAATAACAATGACATAAAACGATAAACTTAGCTATTTGGTTATAATGAATACTGAATAGATATGCTCTGGTCCATTTTCAGGATATCATGATTCAGTAAATTGTGTTGAGGCAGCTGTGATTCATTTAGGTTTTAGTTCTCTCAAATGTATCATTAAGGTAAATTAGCCTAGAATAGTAATGATTTTGCTAATTATATTGTAAATTCCCATTAATGTAGTTAATCAAGAACCAAAACTGTCTATATTCAAATGATATTTAAAAAAAAAATCTCTTTCTTTCATATATTTGGCTGCAAATATTCTAAGGCACATTCTTACTTTCAAATATTTTAGGTGTACAAGGCCAGTCTGACTTCCAGTACACCCATCAAAGATGTGAGAGGCTATGTAAAGATGCATGGTAAAAGCCATTACTTGTGTCAAACAAAGAAGCAAGTAGATACTTTAAGTTTCTTGTAGCAAATCCACAGAACCTATTATTTGATTATACAAGACTGCAACGGGATGTCCTAGAATTTAATGCAGTATACATGGGATGCATCACAAATTTGGTAGGATATGAAAAAGATGCTAATACGACAAGTAAAGCCTATTATTCTCAAATAAAAAATGCACTAAAAGGAAATGCATAAATTCAAAATAGATGGACATTCTTCTCCTTTCTCTTTGTTTTTTCTTGCACTGAGACTTGAAATATATTTCTTTAGGAATTTGAGGCCCATTTGTAGTAACATTATTACTGACAATAGTTGAAGGAATGTTCTCTCACATCATTACAAGATGCTTTACTTATAAAGTTAAACAAATAAGTGTTCAAGATGTCCGCCGAGCACTGAACACACACTTTCTGCTGCTCCTGTATCAACCAAGTCTATCCGCTCAAAAAAAAAACCTGCATCTGGCACCGAATTGAACAGGAAAGGAGTATTTCTTCTAACCAACACTTCATGGAAAAGACCTATAGCAACATTTTGGTCTAAAAAGTAAAATTTTGTAATTTTTCTGCAAGGGCTTACCTCTAGTGACTGGCTGAAGGCCGCAACAGCATGGTGGCATCATTTTCTCTGAAGGACTGAGTTCTGAGTTCAAAACGAAAAGTTAAAGGAGAATTCTTTAAGTCACTCCCTTGTGGCCTAAACCTACACTTTAATTCACCCAGTGATGGCTAACCAACAAGAATCCATGGATGCTATCACTTCTAAAACCAAACTATCTTCTCTAATGTCACCTGAAAAGGATGTAACAGCTAAGAGGCAGAGAATAAATAAATCAACACAGGATTCAAATAAAGGAGCTGCTAAATCTAAAGGTGAGTCTGTTCTCTCACTAGATGACCTTAAAACAGCATTACAGCCCTTGCATGAAGATTTCAAATTATTCTCAGACAAATTAAATTCATTTGGTTCTAATCTAGACCAAATTACATCCAAAATTAATCTTATTGACAAGAAAACTGAGTAGAATTCAAAGCAAATACAAGATTTACAAACCAAGGTAAATACAAATGACAAAATTATTAGTGACTTACAGCAAAAAATAATAGACTTAGGAGCACGCAGTAGGAGAAACAACATTCTAATACGTGGCATTCCAGAAAAGTTTGGCCAAGTACAACTACTAGTCATACTAATTGAGATTTTTGAACACATTACTGAAAATAAAATCTTAGCTAAAGAAATCATTATTGAAAGAGCTCATAGAGCATTACGAAGATCACAAGATGAGGGTGTTCCTAGGCAGATTTATGCAAGGCTACTAAATGCTGCACATGTTACCACACTCCTCATGGCTGCAAAAAAGAAAAGTAACATTTCATGGAGAGGTCACAGGATTACAATAGCACAGGATTTACCCCAGCCCATTAAGGCTCAAAGACAAGCTCTAGCTCCTTTTTGTGCTTTGTTAATCAAAAAAAATTACGCTTCCAAATGAAATATCTAGCCATCCCCTCCTTCAGCTATGGGGATCAGAAGTTCCTAATACACTCTGCAGATGAAGCAAAAAAAGTTTTTAGGCAAGCTTTCAAGGAACTACCTGCTTAACTAGCTATATTGTTAAAGCTAGTAAAATAATATAATCAAGATAATACAGTATATGCTTAAAAGCTATGAATTACTGTTAAGACTAACAAATAGTATAACCAAGATGAATACACCTACAAAAACCTATCTCTGCTGGCTTTCTAACATTGCTAACTGATTTTAACTTACCCTGTCATCTTCCCAGCTTATTTTTACCATCATCTGGATGTCCTGGCTTTTTTTGTTTTTATTTTCCTTTCTAGCTCTTCAGCAATATGTTGGCCTGTTTGTATCAGTGCACGAGGTTCCCTGTGGCCTGTTGAGGCCTTATTTAGAGCTCCACAAGGGTTCCCTAAGCTCCCAGGGCCGTTTCAACATTCCATTACCCA
Source organism: Protopterus annectens (assembly GCF_019279795.1). Taxonomy (NCBI): domain Eukaryota; kingdom Metazoa; phylum Chordata; order Ceratodontiformes; family Protopteridae; genus Protopterus; species Protopterus annectens. Next base: position 96,564,966 of record NC_056734.1, read on the forward strand.
GAATGCAACAGGAACATCAGCCAATGACATCACGAGGTCGGAGGTCGCAACAGAAGAAGAAGAAGCAGTGCATTCTGGGGTTGGGAGGGTGGCCTAATGGTTAAGGTGTTTGCCTTACAAACACAAGATACATGGTTTGAATCTCACATGGGATAATTGGCTAGGCTTAAAATGGCTCGCAAGGGAAGTTAGCCTAGTACTAATCTATGAACCTATGAACCTATTTCTTTGAATGCTAATATCATGAATTACAGCTTAGGGAAGAAGAAATGGATCTAAAACAACACTTTCTGGACACTTCAGGATGGGGGTAATTTAAATGGACTATAAAGGACTCTGGTCAGGGTAATTTAGCAGCCTAATCTTATGTTTAAGTAATGAATTTATTACAATATAGGTTTTTTTCTAGCAATACAAATACATCACTTTGTCAGAAGCCTTTCATATCAAAATGTGTAGCAGCTGCCATCTGCTGGTCATGTTGCAAAACTACAATGCCATGCTTCAGACATGCTTTTCTGTGCCTTTCAGTTTTTCAAAAACAATATTTTATGTGTTCACATTTAGTTTTCAATTTAGTATTTAGATGTGTGTTTAAGTGCTCATTGTGAAAGTGTTTGTGATACAAACTCAGACTCTGTGAGTAAAATAAAAAGCATATGCAATTGTCAAAAGTTATTTAAAGACAGCTAAAGACAATTGCCTGTTTAGTAATCCATTAGTCTGCTTCACAGCTGTGCTACCTTTATTGAAAATATGTCTTCAAGTTTGAAATTTATCTGTTGTTGCATGGTAACACAAATTAGCATTTTGACTACTTTCACCATGATTCAATCACGATTCATGAATCATGATGTTTTAATTCTATACTGAAAGTGCAGGATATGGATGGATTGTTCTTTCTCTCAATGAAGGTGGATCTACAGAGCTAGTGAGCTTGATATGCTGTATGCTTGTGCTTGGTTTAATTAGCCGGCTTGCTAAAACTTGCTTACTTGCTAAAAAGGCTGGCTAAACTGTGTTTTTTATTGGTTAGTGATGATATGTGAGTTATGTAGTTTATTGTGAACTGCATTTAGTGAAAATCCAATTATCTGCTTAGGTTGTCAATTAATGCTCTTGTTTCTGTCTTTCCTTCTTTAATCCTATTGTTATGTAATTTTGTGTAATGCATATTTAGTAAACCCAGCTAGATATCTAGATAGGTAAAAAATGTATTTACATTACTCAGAGCTATTCTGTTTGTTGACATATATATTTAACCTGTAATTTTTTCTTGTTATAATTACCCCCTTCATTAACCTCCCTTTAGAGCAGTATGCTCAGTTAGAGCTTATCTAAGTTGACTGTCCTTTCTCCAGACAGGAGACCAAAACATAGTATTAGGTTATGATGGTACTTACTGCTATGCCAGTTATAAATAGAACCTGCGTTACTATCTGCTGTAATGGTTATTAATAGCTCTGGTTATAAATTGTGTTGGTTTCAATTGTTTAGTAACTTTTATTGTCTATATTACTCCAACCTTACTTGCCTATTTGCATGGAAATTTCCAAGGTCAATAATCTAAAAAAAAAATGCTGTATGTATTATGTTCTTATGGTGGTATTGTTTTATCTCCTTTAACTCCTAACTCGAATGTCACTTTGCCTTTAACTGTCCATTCTATGTACATATGTTTTTTAATATTCCTTAACATTTTTGGGAGTGGCATGATGGTGTAGTTGTCCAATGTTTGTTGGCGCTTGGACTATTGATGTTAGTTTATATGTCTCCCTGCTCTGTTCTTGTATTATTCTTCATAAGGGAAACTATTTAAAAACAGATCACTTGTATCTATCTAAAACTTTTTCAAAAATGACTCAGGGAGACAGGTGGTTAGGCACGGGGTTTATGGTAAGGAGCATGGATGCCAGAATACGATTTACTACCACATTACACTTTCTGTCATATATAAAAAAATGTGTTTATTAAATGCATCGTCCCTGGTAGGGCTTTTTTCTTAGTTTATCCTAGCATATATCTACGTTTTGAATCTAATTATGATGATTAGTGTGAATTCCTGGAATGTAAATGGGCTTCAAGAAATCAATAAAAAGAAACTAGTTCTGCACCTGATTTTTCAGGATAAATCCAACATCGTCTTTTTACAGGAGACCCATATGACAAACGTTCAATGGGATAATATTAAAAAAAGAAATTGGATTAAACTTGTGATATCAGCAGGGAATAGTCTTGCATCAAAAGGCACTGTAATAATAATTAAAAAATCCTTTCCTGGTGAAGTGCTAAATACTAAATTTGACCCAAATGGTAGATGGTGTTTATTTTCCTGCTCATACCCTCAGGTAAAATCCCCTTTACTTTTCTTAAACCTATATAGCCCTTGTACAAACCAGCACTTATTCTTCTATGAAATACATAATATATAATCTACTACTTCAATTTCCTAATCATCTTTTCATTATTGGTGGTGACTGGAATGCACTCATGGACCCCTTGAATGATAGTTCAAATAAAAACAGGAAACAGCCCTCGCAAGTAACTGCATCTATTCAGGATTTGATAAATAGCTTCAACTTAGTTGACCCTTTTTTAATATTTGACCATGACAGATAGCTAAATAAGTTCACGTTTTACTTGGCTTCGCATAAAGTCTGGTCCAGAATTGATTATTTTTTGGTCTCTGATATCTTTTCAAACAAAATTACAAACTTTGCCCTTGAGGCTAGATGTATATCCGACCACTTGAATATCTCACTTTGTATTAATCCCACTCACCACCTGAATCGCAATGGTAGTAGTCCCACTTGGTCACTAAACAGTAACATTCTTAAAAAAGAAGATGTTCTGCAGGAAATTAATGATTATCTGAAACAATTTGATGCAGAATCTTGTTTATCCACCATCCCCTTAGATATCCAATGGGCTACGGCCAAAGTGGTCATCAGAGGAATACTCATACAAAAATCATCTTATTATAAAAAAAAGAGAAATTGTACATCAATAACCTCAACAATGAGCAAAAGATGACTGATGCACAACTACAAAAGGATTTTTCTCCTGAACTGGAAAAGAAATTACATGTGATACAAAAAAAAATTCACTCATTTCACTTATAAAATCAATCCTTGGTAGAACTAACTCCTTCACAGATATTCGGAATGGGCCCAAAGCTGGACTCATAAACATCAAAGAGGGACCAAACTATATTAATGAAATAAAATACAAAGGGAAAAACTTATACAGTAATGAAGATATTGTTAACTCTTTTGTAAATATCTTCACTGAAATCTATAATCCCCAAAACCAGACCCCAAATGAAATGCACAAAAAATTCCTAAATGAGCTATCTGTTCCAAAATTATCCTTCGCGCAAAACACCCTTCTAAACAGCCCCATAACACTGAATGAAATAATTCTAGCTATTAAAAAGCTTAAACCAAATAAGACGCCAGTTCCTGATGGCTTTACAGGAGAATTTTATAAAACTTTTAGTTGTCACCTTTCTAAAACTCTCCTTGCTATGTATAATTATATCATCTCGAAAGGGATTACTGATAGATATATGAACAATTCAAAAACAATATTCATCCCAAAACCAAACTCTGACAAGTCCAATCCTTTCTGCTATAGGCCCATCGCCGTTATTAACGTTGACATCAAAATCTTATCTACCATTTTTGCTAATAGAATTCAGAAAGTTATAGCTACAGTCATTTCTCCTGAACAGTTGGGATTTATGAAACAGAGACAGCTGTGTGACAATACTCTTACCTTAAACACATTAATGTTGTTTCTAAAAAGTGATAACCACCCGTGTTATGCACTCACCCTAGATGCTACCAAAGCCTTTGATAACATTGATCTAAACTTCCTTTACCTAACCATGAAATTCTTTAACTTTCCTGATCTGATTATCAACACTATTAAGATGCTTTATAACAATGCCTCTACTTCCCTGTATATAAATAAAACTTTGTCATGCCCTATTAAAATTACCAATGGCACTAGGCAGGGCTGCCCACTCTTACCTTATCTTTTCAATTTATATCTGTAACCTTTCCTTCTCTGGGTTAAACAAGAGACTTATTACCATATCCCAAAAGTCTTCAACATTGATATAAATTATTCGGCATTTGCAGATGACCTAAACATCTATTTTGAGCTTCCCAACACTGATCTTCATTAAATTCGAAATTCTATTAATCTTTTTGCTGAGGCTGCTAATTATAAATTAAACCCTGCTAAATCATTTATTTTTCCATTAAACCCTGCAAACCATTTAGAATATTACTTCCCCTGTCTGACATTCCTCTCAAATATACAATTAAATACCTAGGAATAAATTTCACACACCCTCACCAAGAACTAATAAAAGCAAACCTATGTAGAGTCTGGGATCAGATAAATAATGATCTAACTAGATGGAAAAACATAAATCTTTCCTTGCTATCAAAATCTGCTATCATTAAAATGAATAATTTGCCTAGAATCCTTTTTCATCTTAACTCCATCTTCTTAAACGTTCCAAAATTTTTTTTCAGAAAAATGGAAGCCACAATCTCAAAGTTTTTATGGTTCCCTAAATCAACCAGAATATCATACAGGAATCTAATTACCCCAAAGAACAAAGGCGGTTTAAGTCTCCCAGATTTTAATTTATATTACGACATCATTAATACTAGCCGTCTAATTCAAATAGCCTGCTATGACCCCTCTGCTGAAACTTGGTACCCAACCTGGATCAAAATCTGGTGCAACTATATATATTCATTAAAACTCAATCCATATGCTGTCCCTTTTCTTGCACCTGATGGTGACTACAAGTTCAAGATCTTGCCTACACTAAAGAACAAAATTCACATCTTTCAAACTCTGATGACCTCCTTAAAATTTACACAATATTATTCCAATTCTCCAACCTATTCACCTAAACCCTAACTTAAAAATCAGTAATAAAATGATTGAGCTAACAAACTTCCCTATTGTTAAGAAAGCCATAGTTTGACACTTCTATAACTCTAAAAATGTTGCCGAGGTCAAAGCTTTATTTAGTGCTCCTAACAAATATGATCCTATCTTAAGGAAAATTAGCTCACTTATAAAACAAAAATTCTCTAACTACAGAGTGAAGGAGCAAAACATTACAGTATCACAATCTATCATTAAATCACTTTCCCTACGGAACAAAATGATTTCGAACACCTATAAACTTGTGTCAAGCATTAAGTATAATCATTCACTTCTAATTTCCAAATATCGGGACGGTATACAAGAGAAATTTCTATGGAGTCTAAGTGCGAAGCAATCAATAATACCCTGAATCTAACCCCCTTCAAAACCCTAATTTACACTCAGCTTATGATAAACAACAATTCCTACTATACCCCAGCAGTCTTACTGAAATTCGGATACAATAAAAACCTAACCTGTCCATTCTGTTCCCTCCCACACGTAGATATACCTCACATCTTTTGGAGCTGTAAGAATATTTACAAACTTTGGTGTTCTCTCAGAACTCAGTTGGAAAAAATGGAATACGATAAAACCACATTCTCTTGGCAAACTATGATTTTAAATATTATTCCTAAATCTATTAAGGGTATCCATCGCCACATCTGTGTTACAGCCTGTGCCCTTCTCAAATATTTTATAGCCAAGAACTGGGTCAATCCCTCAACAATAGCTTGGGAAAGCTTTACATCAATGGCAATCAAATATATATCTGCACATAAGTTATGCAATAATAACAAAAAGAAAAAAGAATATTTTCAGAATTACTGGTATAGACTTTTTGACCTAATCCAAACTAAATAATCTTCCAAAATGTGGGTCTCTAACACTACATTCCAGGAAAACCTCCATCGGTATAATTTCTGGCCCTATAACCATTAGTCATTGTTACCATCACACGGTAACTTTTGATTTTACAAAATATTTTGTTATATCATTTTGTTATCCTCTGGCATCCATGGTGTAAATATGTTGTAAATATGGTATAAATAGAAGTATATGGTGTAAATAGTTGTTTTTTTATGGTTATACCCTCCTTACCGCTTTTCTTTCTTCTTAAGACAGTCATATATTCTTCCTTCCAAGCCACTTTCCATTTGTATCCCTAGACTTTGACTGTAATAGGTTATTGGGGGTCTTTACTGCTTATATTGGTCTCTAAGATGTAAGCTTCCCTGTAAGATAACTGTTGTGTTCTAAATGCATAGTTTTTGCACTAACTGTTACATATATAGCTATACTTTACTGCTTCCCGCAATGACTTACAGTTTTTCCTTTGTATGTTTGAAAAGTTTGAAAAATTCAATAAAAATATATTTGAAAAAAAAAAAAAAAAAAAAACAAATAAATATATTGTACCCAGCTCCATTATGTAACACAAAGACTTTTTTTTTCTATGGATGTACAACTAGTATAACAAAAAAGCTCTGGAAAACATCAGGATAACCGTGAAAACCTGAATGTGGAACATTCTTCAGTTTAGTGTTGAAAGTCATATGATCTTTCTTGCATGATTTATGTATTATAAAGCTATGTTCTATTGATCTAAGATTGTCTGAAGACCAACTACCCAAGCCCATCTGCTTGAAAAATATATTTTTGATCAAATGCAGTAATTTCTTTTCGTAAGAGAATTTCACATTTCATTCAACATCTAAAAGCAAACATGTTTATTAATCATCAGACAGAGACAGAGCATAGCTAACAAGCAGAAGATAATTGTAAGGCTACAAAATCAGATCTGTATTAAAATGCAATATCATACTTTGTAAAATACAAACGTGTGCTGAATTTACTGTCTGTGTGCCAAAGCATGTGCACTGAGTAGCAAGTGACATTAACGACACTGTACTCCTAATAGGACGCAATTAACTTACCAACATTGCACTGAAATGAAATATAATGTGTCATGTGGATGTTGTTTAAGACTAAATGAAGTTTAAGGAGGGCTAGTAGTGGCTGTAGAACATTAGTTAAAACATTCTTAGTAATAGTAATCTTAGAAAACTACTTAGATTGCAGTATTTCTCTTTTGTAAATTTTTTTCCTCTCTGTAAACATATGGAGTTTTTCTCCCCAGGACTTCGCTGAAAATGGACACGTTGTCCAGTCAGACTATCCTGGCAAGCAAATGTTAGATCAATAAATAAATAACTATCTTAAAACATGTTACTGCTGAGGCTGGTGACTTTACTTAGGTATCTGCATTACTACTTAATCTTTATCATATCGTGCATCAGAGGCTACGCAACACCGTAATGACTGATTTGTGAGGTGATATGAGTTGCCTTCCTACTCTGCTGTTGCTGCTATCCTGTGTCTCAGAAGCATTAAATCATTAAACTGAGTCTTACAGATGCATTTAACTGGAAATCTGAAGATAGTGCAGTCAATTTCTAAGTTTGCTTGGTAGAGTGTTCCACTTTGTAATGACAATTTAAAAACAAAAATATTTTTTTTCTCTCACTGCCTTTAGAAATTGAGGCTATGGAAAAAATGGAGAATCTTCTGAGTGGTACTGCGGGTCTTGCTGTAACTGGGCGACAGCCAACTGTTTGTAAAGCTGTGTAGTAATGTTTCCTCTATGGTGACAAGTTAATAAAATGGCAAGTAGTGGTATTTAATATGTTGGTGTTATATGCTGAGATTCAATTGACCAGTTCGAGGAACTCTGTACTCCAATCTAGGGATCAACACCCCCTTGCCTAGGGATGATATGAATTTGGGGAATAGGTGATTTGATACAGAGAAGAAGATCTTTAGTTGTCCAGTACTTTTTCAGTAATGACTTCTGTGTAGTGGGAAAGGTTAAGAGAGGGTCAAGGTAGATACCTAGATACTGGAAGGACTGAAGATGGGTTGTTATGTTTTTGTCTAAGTCTGATACCTGGAGAATATTATTGTGTTTGAGGTTTTGAGGTATTCAGAATAACATGGCTAGGTTCTTTGTGGCATTCAAGTGCAGTTTGTTCTTGATGAAAAATTTACAGATTAAGCTGAAGTTGATTTGTAGGTGATCCTCTACCATATTTAATGAAGGGGTGGAATGGTTGAGTAAGATATCATCTACATAAAATACTAATTAATTATGAGGGACTGAGCTGGTAATGTTATCATTTTATATCAGTTCTATATTACAGTACTGCCACAGTCACTCTTTGAATGTGATACAAAAGCTTCAGTCCATATTGATATAACAGGAAGCTCAAACAGAGTGACTTTGCCACATCTGGGCTTTCTAAATGGAGATATAATAATTTTTGCCCATCCATCCAGCCAGCCAACCATTCAGTCAGCCAACCATCAATCTGTGCTTGTCCTGCCAAGTGTCGCTATGGTAGCATGTGGAGGGGGCACACCAGACTTCTTTGTATCCAACACCAGATTTCAGATCCTCCTATTGGATTACAAGGTATTCGCAGGCAAACTGATAAACCTTATCTTGCCAGCATGTGCTGCATAGCCTTAGCGCCTCCTCCCAGTGTGCTGTGCTTAATATACTCCTCAGAAACTGGCAATACCACCTCAGCTGACTCCTCTGAACCCAGAGCAGAAGTTGTTTTAATCCAAGTGCAAGCAGTCAGCTCAGCAACCCTGCAAGAGATACTTTTTTTTAAATCACAAGTTGATGTCTGGGATTTTCCTTGTCAAGATATCAAGAAACAACCAAGGCTTGTAGAGAATATATTTTGGGAACATTTAGGCGGTATCTTTCCTATTTCAAATGATGCTGCTCCTTGCCCTCAACTGACTGTAAGGTTTGGCAACTACTGGAGCGGTTTACAGCTGAGTACAAAACAGAAAATATGAAAAATATGACCTCCAAATTAGATGTCAGGGTTCTTTCCCAGAAATGAGGAATCATGTCGATAGACCAGTAATTCTTTGAGTGCCAATACACCAAACAAATAACCAAAACAACTTTTGATTAACCTCAGAGATAAGTTAAGCCTCCCCTGCACCCCCTAGACATCCCCCAAACATACATCCCTACTCCAATGCTGCTCAAAAGTGGGTAGAAAAGAAAATGTCACTGTCAAAGAAAGTTGTTTTGGTCTTTTTTTTTTTTGTTCAGTAGATTGGCAATCATTTAAACAGTTGCTGGTCCACTGACAAGCTCCCAGAATGGAGTGGATCATTCCCTGTATGTGAAAGGAGAGCGTCTATTCCAAGTGATACAGTTTAAGTATTCAAAGGTCTTGTTCTTAAGTGAGGAAAGACAGGATCAAGAGATTGGCCAGAAACAGGAACAGCAGTAGCAGCTGTAGCACTGCAGATATTTTACATGACAACACTGGTGAAACAACAGCTGAACCACTGGATGCAAATCTCAGTTTAACAGCCAGCCTATCGCTCTTGTGAACATTAAAAAGATATTGAGGCTTTGGTGTTCGTTTAAGTAGTTCATTGTATACAAACACATCAGGATGAATGGCAGGAACATTGAACTTGAACTATCTAACTAACTGACTGACTGAATACATAATTGCATGCTTTCACTCTGGCTGCTCACTTAAAATGGCACTCTTGCTTGCACGTGCTGAGTACTTATATGCACATGCCCACTGACTGGAATGCTTCTTAAAGGTATATCACACACTCTGAGCTACATCCTCCCTCTTTACTGAGCTGTCTCATATAAACAATGACATCTCAATAGGCATGCAATTATATAGGCACAAATAAAGAAAAACAACAGTTGTGTCCATGTTGCCGTGTATCTGGAACTAGATTCTGAGATGCGTACTGATCTTGTAATATAATACTTACAACTGCATTTAGCAGCAGGGACGGTCACTGGGGAATGTTCTGCCTGAAGACTCTCACGGATTTTCTCAGCAACAGGGATTGCTGACAGAATGTCCTCTGGAACAGGAACATTGGACAAGTCACTCTGAGAACTAGAGTCTTTGTCACAGGCAAGATGCTGTAACACTGGTTCGGACACTGGTAACAAATGCTTCTGATTATGTCGGAATTACATTTCTTGTGATTCCACAATGTATGATTTCAGCTCTTGACACAAACCTTTCACGAATCCGATATGATCAAAACCTTTTGAAGTCTGCATCCTCACTATCTCCCCTTTTTGTAATGAATGGGGCAGTTTGCTGGATTTATCATAGTAAGACTTCTGGGACAAATGCTTTTTCAACAATTGAGGCTTCACTGCTTTGTTACTTTTAGCACACGGAACAATAAATTGCTGCTGATTGGTAATGTGGTTCTGGTTTGTCTTGACATAAGTCTCTGGGCAGGTGAACCAAACTGATTATCACGAGCAATGTTTCTGAGATTTAGCAAGTTTAGGAAAACACTGGTATTGTCAAGTTTGGATTTCTCTAACAGTTGTCTTGCACATTGAACTGCACATTCAGCCAAGCCGTTTAACTGAGGGTATTCAGGACTACTCGTAATATGAACAAAGTCCCACGCTTCTGCAAACTGAACTGCTGACTTGCAAACTGAGTACCACAGTCAGAAATAACTCCGTGCAGACTACCATGTTCGGTCAAACAACACTCTATTCTGAAATAGGTATATTATAAAAAGTTCAGAAAACTAAAAGGTTATGGAATTCTCTAAATAATACTTTAACTGACAGTGAGAGCCCTACAAAACTGAATATCATTTCAGTTACAAATTATGTGCCACCACTAATTACATTGCAAAAAGCCATCCACTAAGTGACAGACATTCATTTGTACTGTGTGTAATTATTTGTTTTAGTAACAACTTTAGAATATAAGATGAAGTGCTAGGATATAAAATGAAGTATTCAAAGTGAAATGAATGTCTGACTATTTTAGCTGGTTTCACTGCAGCAATTGCTTGGCTTAACAGTAATTTCTTTCTGCAGCCCTTGCTGATGCAGATGCCAGGTTGAATGGAGTGAAGATATACAGCAGGCTATTAATTACCATGAGTTTTTCTGTAGCTAACACCAAAGCAGGACAAAAGGATCTGAATCAGCACTACCTTAGCATAAAGCTAGGTATGTGAACTCAGAAGAAGACAGGTGATTTGCAGAGCTTATGATTTAAAGGTACAGTAGTAGGTCTGTATAATTCATTGTTCTCTTCAAAATGCATATTGTTAAGATTGCACTAAGTCCTTAATGACTTCTTGATAGTGTCATTTAGTTTTTTTAGCTCCACAGAAGGGTTGACCCCCCCATTAATACCATGGTGTAACTTAACTGATACTTTGCAAAGTATATGATTAACAGACATGACCATTCACACTTGGTATTCAGGAAGATTGGCTTTTACGCAGATACTGTGCAACCTGAAATACTGAGTTCTGCAACACAAGCTTCAAAATCTTTTTTTAATCGTCTGTATTTAAATTTAATAATCTAGTATACAGATCATGCCAAAAAAAAAAAAGTGCATGGGAAAACGAAAAGTAAGTCCAAACATTCTCTGGTAGCACATTAGGAAATATCATAATCTGCTGGAGACAATGTATTTGTGAGACAAACATAAAACCATCATTCAGGCCAATAAGTTTCATATACATTATACATAAGTGCAGGCACATTGCCCACTCTTTACTGGATAGTGATACCAACAAAGAAAACCATTCCGCCATTCAAAACCTGCAGCAAAGGAATTACTTGACACCAAAATATAACAAAAAACGCATCTTTCATTGAGTTACACTAGAAAACAACAGCACCAGCTGCTTACAGGTTCAGGTCTCAAGCTTTTGACTTGCTAACCTTCAAGAAACTTGACAACTATAACCCCTTTTTGATATTTATTGATATTAGTCTTAAGAAATGTAATAACTGATATGTACTGATAGTAAGTCAAAAGCTCATTTATTACACTTGAAATGACCATTTATGTTACTGATATTCCCTTTATTGTTGGTATTAGATTCCCAAGTTAGGCCTAGCTCTCCCAAGAACTGCATAACAGGCATGGACATTAAAGTGAATCAGACACTGCCTTATAGACAAGCTAGACCTTACCTCTAAGTAACCTGCAACAAACATAATATAATCACAGTTCCTAAATCCTTTCCAAAAAGTTCAAGTTTTCCAACTCCGAAATTTTTCAACTTTTCATGTTGCTTCATTAATGCAAAATAATTGTACCGTATTCAAAAATGGGGGAAACCATTGCAGCAACCTTTGTGGGGTGCACAGATATACAGGACAGAGAACATGCATTTTGGTAGACATACACTGACCAGAATTTAAAATGTTACCCACCACTGTCCCTCAAGGAGGGTGACATTTTTATGGTTTGGGAGGGTGGCCTAATGGTTAAGGTGTTTGCCTTACAAACACAAGGTGCAAGGTTTGAGTCTCATAAGGGATAATTGGCTAGGCTTAAAATGGCTCACAAGGGCAGTTAGCTTAGTACTAATCTATGAACCTATGATTTCACCATTAATTCTGTAATCATAACATGCTAGTTTTGCCAAGTTTCTTGAAGGAACAGTAAGGATTTGTTAAGCAGACAACATGCTTTCCTGAATCTTATGAACATTCTTTGAAGATGTTGCACTTATTACCTTGAAAAGTGATATATTTCTGTTTGACCATGTTGGAGAAATTTGGCACCTTTTATTTAACTAAGTATGATACTCAATTTGCAATAATCAGTAAACTTTGTTATCTTGAGACCACTTCAATCTTTCATGTCTAAGAAGAATATTCAAAAAAGAAGTTTATCAGTACACAGACCTGTGAGAAACCACTGGCAGTCCTATCTGAATGGAGAGGTAATGCCATTATTATAATGGCGTCATATACCCATTTGTTCAACCAATATTCTACCCTTTGAACTATTTCTACATTAATACTTGAGGAATTAATTTTGTGTAATTTTGGTGAATGCCTTAACAACATCTGAGTAAGTAACAAGCAGTATTATACCTTCATCAAGTGCTGCTGGTACCTCTTCAGGGGATGTGACAAGAAAGAAAAAAGTGAGCTCCCCTTTAGCAAACTCATGCATTTCCATATCTAACAGAAGTGTGTTGCATGTTTAATTTAAGATGAGTTCTACTATCTCTCTCTCTCTCTCTCTCTCCTTGATTTTACTTACACTACAGGTCTGGTTGATAGTTTTAACATTATCTAGGTTGCAGTTAGAACTTGTCTGAAGACTGCTGGAACAGGACTCAGTTTTGAGCTTTTTTTCTGGTTAATTGGGTAACTTGTTTAAATCAGTTTGTTCTTTTTCTATTGTTTTATATATATATAAAAACTGCACTTTATTCATCTGCTTTACTGTATTTGTGTTTCTTCCTACTTTATTACTAGGGGCATTGACTACAACTCTGATCTGCGATATATAACAATAAGTATCCTTTTCTGTGCATCTAAACTGTTTTTTTGATTGTATCTGCTTCATTTTCTGAAGAAAAAAAAAAAAAAAATATATATATATATATATATATATATATATATATATATATATATATACACACACACACACACACACACACACACACACACACACACACACACATACATACTTGTTTCCTGCTTTTCTAAGCTAGTATAGTTAATTTTTCAGGTTAGTGCTGAATTCAGGACTGGGTTACAAATCTCTGTGTTTGCCCATACCTTACTTGGATAGAAGGTTCACCTGTGAGAGAGGGGAGCTTTGAGCAACCTATCTGTCCCTGGAGGAGTAGTTTCAGCCCAGAAATTAGTAGTTTTTTGGCCATTTTGGGCTAATTTCTATCTCCTTCATTTCCCTGCTATAAATACCACATTTGCCCAGTTTTGCATGCTGAGGAGCGCCGGTTAGCTAGGGTAAAATTATTCCCGGCTCCACAAAGTCTCCTCTTCAATTTTTCCCTTGGAACTAGGCAAACTTTCAACTTAAGCACTCAAGCCATTCATTTCTCAGCCCTGCACTTGCTCAAAACCCATAGCAAGCACTTATAAACCCTAGACCCTCCTGTACTGTACAGAAGGACAAGGTTCTCTAAGCTGCCTGTCGGGTGCCAGGATCCACCACATAACACAAGCACTCAGGTCACTCCAGAACAAGTACAAATATGACTCTGTCATTGTCCATGCTAGTGTGAATGACCTGAGCCGTACCTCCCTGGACTACCTGAAAAGAGATATGGAAGAGCTCTCTGATCACGTAGTCCAGGACGGTATGACCCTGACCCTGAGTAGCATCCTGCCCTCACCAAGAATGATACCACGGTATAAAGAAAAAAATTCTCGATTTCAACAATTGGCTGAGTTTCTGGTGTCATTCAAAGAGGATCCAGTGTCTGTCTGCCTGGGATGCTATGCTCAACAAGCCACGCTGCTTCGCTAGAGACGGCTTGCACCTGTCACCCTTAGGCTTTCGAATACTGGCCAAGGCTCTTGCCACCCCTATAGTGCCTTTTATAAGCAAGGCTGAAAAGACAAACCCACTGCCATAAAAAGCACAAGTAACAAAAAACTGAGGGTAATGCTACTCAATGCCAGAAGTCTAAACCTCAAAATGTACGCACTCGAGGCAGTCCTCAGTATGGAGAAAATCGATATATGTGCAGTAACAGAAACCTGGTTTAAGGCTCCAGAGAGCACCCCAGCACTACCAGGCTACAACTCATACTATACATTTCGGCCACAAAACCCAAACCGAAATACAAACGGCGGGGCATATCCATATTCATCAAGGATACCCACACCACCAGGTTAGCGGCACAGCACAACACTTCAGAAATCATCCACGTGCAACTAACAATGGGCAAAACTGCAATTCAACTTGTAGCTTACTACAGATCACCCACCATGTCCCAGGACCCCCAGTCCGCATTTCTGGAAACACTGGGAAACATAAAGGTCCTACCTAACATCCTAATATTGGGTGATTTCAATTACCCAAACATTAACTGGGAGAACTACTCAAGTACTAATTCCCTTGCCCAACATTTCCTAGAATTTATAAACTCAAACGCCCTGGTTGAAATGGTCAACACTCCCACCAGAGTTGACAACATATTGGACCTGGTCATCACCAACATGGGCGACCGGTGTTCCACACCAGAGGTCAACCCCTCACTGGTTAGACCTGACCATAAACAAATCACTTTGGATATCCACATTCAGCCCCCAACAAGGAAACCACCGTGAAAAACTTTTCAAAAGCAAACTTCACGTTACTTAAGACCGAGGTGGAAAGTTTCAAAGCACCCATGCTGAAAGTTAACGCTGTCCAAGCTGCAAAATCCTTTACTAATGCATTCTACAGGCAGCTACAAGAATGCATGGATCATGCCATCCCAAGGAAAACCAAAACTCATTCCTCCAAGAAAAGGAAACCAGTCTGGTGGACTCCTGCCATAAACAAGCTATACAATAGAAGGAGGAAACTAGTACAGAAAAGTGTAAAATCCCAAGAGGGGAAGACATCCCTGATCAGTATCAGCAAGAAACTAAGATCCCTCATAAAATCATCCAAGGCGAGCTTCGAAAGAAAAATTGCCAAGGAATCCAAAGATAACCACAAGGCATTCTTTAGCTATGTCAAGAATCAAAGTGGCAATGATCAGATCTGCTCGGAGTTAGTGCAGAATGGCACAAAATACACTGACCACTGACCCGACCAATATCGCCAACATCCTGGCAGACAGGTTCAGCGCAAACTTCACCCCCCTCTC
Source organism: Protopterus annectens (assembly GCF_019279795.1). Classification (NCBI taxonomy): domain Eukaryota; kingdom Metazoa; phylum Chordata; order Ceratodontiformes; family Protopteridae; genus Protopterus; species Protopterus annectens. The sequence goes on from NC_056734.1 coordinate 96,580,617, forward strand.
ACCCCCAAAAGGGCCCATAACCATACCAGAAGAATATAGAGTCCCTGAAATCACAGACACTCAGGTTAAAACAGCCCTCTCCAAAGCCAAAAACACAGCATCAATGGGACTGGACAGTGTCCCAGGCTGTGCACTACATGAGCTCAAAGAAGAACTAACCCCTCACCTAAACACACTGTTCAAACTCAGCCTCTCCACAGGCTACGTACCCATAAAGTGGCACACAGCAACAGTTATTCTGCTCCACAAAGGTGGAGCCACAACAGACCCCGGGAACTATCGACCTATAAGCCTGACTAGCTTGGTCTGCAAGGCTATGGAGCGCATCATCATGGAACTCATTAACAGAGACATAGACAACCTCCAAACACTGGACCCAACACAGTTCGGCTTTGTTAAGGGCAGATCATGCCTCCTAAACCTAGTGGACTTCTTTGAGACAGTTACCAAGGCTATAGATGAGGGAAAGGTGGTACACACAGCCTACCTAGACCTCGCAAAGGCCTTCGACACCATTCCCCATTCTGGTATTATAGACAAGCTCACCAGCCTGAACATAAACCCCTGCGTCACAAGATAGGTTGCCAACTGGCTCACGGACAGAATCCACATGGTGAGAGTTGCAGGAGCTAGGTCTGACTCTAAACCGGTTACAAGTGGCGTTCCCCAGGGCTCAGTCCTAGGACCCCTCCTGTTCGGCATATACTTCTCAGAGGTACAGGCAAGCACAGGAGGATTATGGCTGACCAAGTTTGCAGATGACTGCAAACTAGGGGCTATAACTGACTCTCCGGATGACACAGGCATCCTCCAAAAGGGTCTCACTAAGACGGATACCTGGTGTCAAAATCATGGCCTCAAGCTAAATGCCAAAAAGTGCATAGTCATCCCCTTTGTAAAAAACAAAGTACCCACAAACTACCACAGAGGTGGTAGTCCCCTAAATACGGAAGACGTAATAAGGGATCTGGGGACCCAAGTAGATAGTAATCTCACCTTTGATGATCACATTGCCAAAGGTGGTTAGAAAATCCTTGTACGTGGCCCACCTAATCACAAAAGGGTTCATACCCAGATCAAAAGAGGTCATTGTGCCCCTCTACTCATCACTCATCAGACCCATCATAGAGTACAATGCCCCATTTGGGATGTACAAGACACCTGCAACACCTGGAATGACCACAGAAGTACCTCACCAAGAGGATCACTGGCCTCAAACAGATGCCCTTTGCAGCTTGACTGACGAAACTCCAGATGTACTTGGTTGCATACCGCCTACTCAGAGGTGATCTCTGCCTGACATACAAGGCCATGTGCAACCCAGAATTGATGGACATGCTCCACCTAAAGAAAATTTTATCCCCTCGAGCCACATGCTCTAGAGATCTAAACCTCACAACAACAATAAATAGGACGTGCTGGAGGGATAGATTCCTGTCGCAGAGACTTGCCATGCCTTGGAACAAGATTCCACTCTACATTAGGCAGAGCTCCTCGCTAACCCTCTTCAAAAGAAACCTTGATGAGTGGATGGAAAACAGAAAGTTTACCCTCGGGATCACTTTAGTGTCTCTGCTGGACAGAGGTACAGGGAACTAATCTAAGGGGGTGGTGAAAGCCAACACATTCTGGCTAGGCTTATAAATGCCTTCGGGCAGATAGCCTAGAACCTACCTTTGAACCTGCAATGTGACCTCTGCACTCTTAGGTTCATAGGTTCATACCAGGCTATCTGCCCTAGGGCATTTATAAGCCTAGCCAGAGTTGTGTGGCTTTCACCACCCTTTAGGTTGAAGAATACTAAACACATTAGTTTGCCGTGCCTCTGTCCAGCAGTGATACAGAGATGATACCCGGGGTAAACCTACGATCTCCCATCCACTGGTCAAGATTCCTCTTGAACAGAGCCAGCGAGGTGCTCTGTCTCACATGGACCGGGATTCTGTTCCACAGCATAGGGAGTCTCTGGGTGAAGAATCTGTCCCTCCAGCACGTCCTATTTATATCCGTGTTGAGGTTTAAGTCTCTTGCTCTTTTGGCTCTGGTGGATTTGGATTTTTTGAGGTGGAGCATGTCCATTAATTCCGGGTTGGACATGGCCTTGTATGTCAGGCACAGGTCACCTCTGAGCAGACGGTATGCGACTGAATAGAGCTGGAGTTTCTTCAGTTGGGCAGCATATGGCATATTTTTGAGCCCCTTTATCCTTTTGGTGAGGAACTTTTGGGGTCTTTCCAATTGCTGCAGGTGTCGGGAAAGATACATTCCGAATGGGGCATTGTACTCAATCATTGGTTTGATAAGTGAAGAGTACAGGGGAACAATGACCTCCCTTGATCTGGATGTGAATCCCTTCATAATCAGGTGGGCAATGCAGAAGGTCCTCCTAACCACTTTGGCAATCTGAGTGTCAAAAGAAAGGTTACTGTCAACTTGGGTCCCAGGTCCCTGATAACCTATTCTGTGCTTAATGGATTGCCACCTATGTGGTAACTTGGGGTTACCTTGTTTTTACCAAAGGGTATGACTATACATTTTTTGGCGTTTAGCTTAAGGCCATGGCTCTGGCACCAGTTATCCGTTTCTATGAGACCTCTCTGAAGGATATCTGTGTCTGATGGATTTTCAACTATGGCGCCCAGTTTGCAGTCATCTGCAAACTTTGTCAGCCACAATCCTCCTATGTTTGCCTGCACTTCTGAAAAGTAGCTGCCGAACAAGAGGGGGCCCAGGACTGAGCCCTGCGGGACACCGCTTGTGACCGGCTTGGAGTCTGACATGGCACCAGCAACTCTAACCCTGTGGGTTCTGTCCTTGAGCCAGTTTGCAACCCATCTTGTGACATATGGGTTTACATTTAAGCTGGTGAGCTTTTCTATGATACCCGAGTGGGGTATTGTGTCGAAAGCTTTTGCAAGGTCAAGGTAGGCTGTGTGAACTGCCTTACCCTCATCAATGGCCTTGGTGACTGTTTCAAAAAAGTCGACCAAGTTCAAGAGGCATGATCTGCCCTTGACAAAGCCGAATTGGGTAGGATCCAATGTCTGTAGGTCCCCTATGTCTTTATTTATGAGCTCCATTATGATCCTCTCCATAGCTTTGCAGACCAGGCTTGTTAAGCTTATGGGGCGGTAATTACCAGGGTCCGTAGAAGCACCGCCTTTGTGGAGTGGGACCACAGTTGCCGTACGCCACTCTTTGGGTACGTATCCTGTGGTAAGGCTAAAATTAAACAGCAGCCTTATGTGTGGGTTTAGTTCCTCATTGAGTTAGTGTAGCACACAGCCGGGGACACCATCCGGTCCCATTGATGCTGTGTTTTTAGCTTTAGAGAGAGCAGCTCTCACCTGGGCATTTGAGATGATTGGGAGGCTACACTCTGCTGGGATAGATATTTCTCCTTTTGGGGGGGAGGGAGGGGAGAAATTTTCACTGAACCTGTCTGCCAGTATGTTTACAATGTCTGTGGGTTCAGTGATTTTTGTATCATTTTGGACTAATTCTGAGCATATCTGGGAGTTTCCACCCAGATTTCTAACATAGCTAAAGAAGGCCTTATGATTATCTTTTGAGTCCTTGGCGATTTTTCTCTCAAAGTTGGCCTTGGATGATTTTATGAGTGATCATAGTTTTTTACTAGTATTGATCAGAGATGTCTTCCCTTTTAGGGACTTTGCTCTATCTTGTAGTAGGTTTCTCCTCTTGTTGTAAAGTTTGTTTATGGCTGGGGTCCACCAGATCGGGCGCTTGCCTTTGGTGGAAAGGGTCTTGATTTTATTTGGGATTGCATGATCCATGCAGTCCTGGAGGTGCTCGTAGAAAGCATTTGTAAGGGATTCAGCAGCGTGGGTTGTGGTTTCCAATGGCTCAGGGGCCTTGAAGGATACCACACCAGTCTTAAGAAGTGTGAAGTTGGCTTTTGAGAAGTTCTTCACTGTGGTCTTTTTTGTTGGGGGTGGGGGCGGGATGTGGATCTCCAGTGAGATTTGTTTATGGTCTGATTTCATCAATGAGGGATATACTTCGGGTGTGGAGCATTTTGTCCCCATGTTTGTGATGATCAGGTCTAGTATATTTTCACCTCTTGTGGGAATGGTGACAAGTTGTTCCATAGCATTTGAGTTTATGAACTCCAGGAACCTTTGGGCTAGGGTATTGGGGCTTGAGTAATGTTCCCAGTCTATGTTTGGTTAGTTGAAGTCACCCAATATGATGGTGTTTGGAGAGACATTTATACTCTCCAGTGTCTTCAGGAAGGCTGTGTGGGGTTCCTGAGTTTGAGAGGGTGGCCTGTAACATGCTACAAACTGTAGAGCAGTTTTGCCTATGGTTAATTGAACCTGAATGGTCTCTGATGCTTCGTGAGTTGCCACCAGCCTGGAGGTGTGGGTATCCTTGATGAATATGGATACACCCCCTCCTTTTGTGGTACGGTCTGGGTGTTGGGGCCGGAACGCATGATATGAGGTAAAACCTGATAGTGCCGGGGTGCTCTCAGGAGCCTTGAACCAGGTTTCAGTCACAGCACAGACATCGATGTTCTCCATACTGAGGAGGGCTTCGAGGGCGTGCATCTTGAGATTTAGACTTCTGGCATTGAGCAGCATTACCCTTAGTTTTTTCCATTATTGTTTTCTAGGGCGGTGGGTTTAGAATTTGAGCCTTGTCTAAAAAGGCACTATGGGGTGGCAAGAGCCTTTGCCAATATCCGAAACCCAGGGTGACAGGTGCAAGCCGTCCCTTGTAAGCAGCGTGGCTTGTCAAGCATGTCATTCCAGGCAGACAGACATTGGATCCCCTTAGAATGACACCAGAAATTAAGCCAATTATTAAAACTGATCATTTTGTCTCTGTATTGTGGCATCATTCTTGGTGAAGGTAGGATACTGCTCAGGGTCGGGGTCATACCAGCCTGGGCTACATAATCTGAGAGCTCCTTTATGTCTCTTTTCATGTAGTCCAGGGAGGTACGTCTCAGGTCATTCACACCGGCATGGACAATGACTGAGTCATACTTGTACTTGCTGTGCAGTGACCTGAGTGCTTGTGTTATGTGGCGGATTCTAGCGCCCGACAGGCAGCTTACTGTGACCCTCTCCTTGTTCAGTCTGGTGAGTGGGACGTCAGTGTGTCTGACTATGGAGTCACCTATGACAAGTGTGTCTGGCATTGTGTTTGGCCTTAAGGGCTGTGACTGATTTGCACACTGACTTTGTGATCTATGTGTTGCTTGTGTTATGTCATGAGGTGGCAGTTGTTTGGGTGTCTGCTTTGGAGGCCTCTGCTGTTTTGGTAGATTTTTGATCAGTGCCTCCGAGTATGTCTTTGTGTGTTTATGTGTTTGATTTGTAGTTGTGTGTGTGTGGTTACCTTCTCCTCCTGTCTGGTTTTGCCAGTCCTGAGTTAAGAGAGCTCAGCCTCCAGTTTGGCTATATAGTTGCATCTCTCGCATGTATTTGTGTTTTGTGGGAGGAGGAGAGGGTTGTCTGTGTACATGAGGCAATTGTAACATTGCCTCAAGATTCCCAGATTCACCAGCTGAGCAGGAGAGGACGCTATACCAGAGCCTGCTGTCAAGGGATATGTCACATACTAAGATTTTGTTTACAAGTTCCTTAATGAGACATTGTTTACATGTTCCCCATGAAAAGGGAGTGGTGCCCAGTGGCCCTACCTGGTTAACAAGTGGATATTGTTATTATTATTATTTGTTTTTTAATACGGGAATAATTGTATTTTCCTTCATTCTGCAACCAGGCATGCAGTTTCTTTTAATAAAACTTCACAATTTAATTGTATGATTTGCAGCAGTTATACTATATGTAATTATTTAATGGACATATCCAATTGTGTCACACTGACATATGACTTTTCTTATTGTCAAGTGAGAATAAAAATGTTACTGTAGGAACATCTCTGCATCTATGCAAGTTTTTCTCCCTCCATGATGGGAACTTTTGACAAATAGAGACCTTCTAAGGTACTAAAACACAGTGGCATTGAGCCTCACAAACATAACTTCAGGTACTTACCCCCCCCCCCCCACACACACAGACACATCTTCAGGTACACAGACACACATACTCTGTGATCACACTTGCTCAATTTTGTCCGGTCTCCTGGTGTCTAGAATTAACAAGTCTTAGCTGAAAACCAGCTAGTACATGTTAATTGGCACTGACTTTAAATATAAAGCTCCCTTCATTAATTCTTTTAAGCACTTACTTTAATTATTTATTTAATTGAACTGAACTGAATTGCAGGAAAGTATGAGTGAAATAAAAATTTGAAATAAATAACAGAAGAAAGAATGAATCAATAAACTACTCTAACATTTTTTTCCAGATATCTGAATTTAGAACAGAAACATAAGAAAATGGAAAATGGAAGAAAGGTTTTGTTTAGTGGCTATAAATGAGAATTTTCAAGAGACTGAACATGCATTAATAAAAAACGTACAGAAAATTATTTCAGAAGTTAAGGTCATAGTGAGTTAAAACATAAAAAGTGAAAAGATCACTCATTTGCCATGACTCCAAATTACCCAGAAACAGCAGCAAGCGATCAGTCAAGAGCCAGCAAAGAATAAAAGAAATGAAGCCTTCAGTGTTGACTGTTAACATTCAAGCAGACTCACAAAAATGATGATACTTCCTTTGTTTAATAACCTGAGTCAACTCCAGGGGAAAAAAACAGACCATTATGATAGCCTTTAAGGTATCTCACATTTTTACCGTCTTGAAAAAGTTAACTGCCATACTAATTTGAAACATGTAAATAGAAGGTGAATTTAAACTTTTGGTGCCATTCACTAATGCTTCCTAGAATATGGCTTTTATCAGTCGGTGCCTCTGGAATTTATTTTTTTACCAAAATAAAATGTGGTTCCATTAGCTTAACTCACACCTATTTAAAGTGAAATGCCAGAAAACAGATCTTGCATTTTAAGAAAGCACTTTTCCCAATTACAGACTTACAAAGCAAAGTCGCTACTACATGACTGCCTGTGGGATAACTGGCCACATTGCCTTGTCTTTCACATTTCATTAAACAAACTGGTTCAAAAAAACTACCACCAGAAAAGATGTTTAAGGCAGGCGAGTCTTCCTGATTTCTTACTTGTCAGAGGCTTGCAACCTTTTTATTCTGTATTAAATAAATACTAGTTAGAAAAAAGATTACTGCACCCAAGCGTTAAATTTTAAAACCCTTCTTTTTCAAAATTAAAATGAATAATTTCCTTTAATATTTGTTTCAATTATCTGCTCAGCTGAACCTCATCAGGAGACAGACAGGTCTGTTTATATGACAGCCTAGCAGCTAGACAATGGAAATTTAAGTAACGCTGCAGCACAATGGTTCTGCTGACAATCACTTTTGGCGAATGTGACTCTGCCCTTTTCTCAACTGTTGTACAACTATGGTGTTCGTACTTATAAATTAACAGGTGCACACCTTCTCTTCAGCTTTTTTTTTTACTTGGTTCACTGCAAATGTTTTCCAGTTTCTCAGTGGAGCTGCTTTGATTTATAGTCATGAATCTAATTGATTTACCGGTAAGAAACCCAAAGTAAACGGAATGGAAAAGAAACACCCTAGGAAGTTCTAGGATGTTATGCTTAGTAAGTGCTTTTCTGCATTGCCTATCTATACAAAGTGCATGAAAGAGAAAGAAAATTTGAAAAGCAAATTGTTTAAAAGTCCTGACTGCAGAGCATTCCATTTCCCGAATCAGAACCATGAAAAAGGTATATTCTGTAGCGCCCTGTGTTGCACACAAAGACCTGTGTCCCTTGATGGCTTTCCCCACCTGAGACTACCCTCTCTGCCCTTGTGGTAACACTAGCTGGTCTATTCTAAGTCCGTGGTACAGTGATTGAATTCTTCTCCATCTTTATTGCATTTGCAGCAGCATCTTATTTTCTATGGAACTTTTGGCTAATAAGATAAAAAGTGCTCCACCTACAGCATTTAATCTTAAAATTAAATATCTTGCACAGCTTCACTGCTCTTTTTACTTTCCATGATGATTTCTAGTTCTGTTCTACGACTTACTAACATTTTCTGATCCTGTTATGCATGTGTCACTTGCATGCCCCGGTTGTGTATTACCAGCAATTAAGTGCTCACTGTTTACCCACTCCTTTATTTGAAGTTTAGGATATAAATCAACATGGTTTTCCTTGATAGAGACCCTGCAGCTGCAAGCTTCTTAACCAATATACTGATGTAGCTGAGATAAATAAATGTAGGGTCTTTTAGCTGATGCCATTTTCCTTGACTTATCTACGGGTTTTGATACCATCCCTCATAAAGGTACCAACAGGGCTGCTGATGTGTATATCATCAGGTGTTCCTTGAACTGCCTCAGAGGAAGACACTGGACAGTACAGATCAAAAGGCAATGTTCTAATCTCATTAATACTATATGTGGTGCTTTATACAGGTCAGCACTGGGCATTTTCAGGTCAATGATTTCTTTACATCTAAGACAATAATGTTGCAATGTTTGCTGTGCAACATTTGCTGAGGACTGAAAAACTGGATAGCGTGCATCTCAAATCAAGAATGTATTTAACCATCCCAGTATCTGAGATAACTTTTAATAACTGTCAAAAGATGATTTATTCAAGTCTAACCTCAACAAATATGCTATAATGCCCACGGGACATAATAATGCAGGTAATGCATATGGTATCAATATTTCTATCCTAAATGTCACTGAGAATTATAGAACGATTCTGGTATCATACGGTCCCGCACACTACAATGTTCTAGTATATGTAGTCAAAACCATACAACAAGCAGATTCTATCTTAAGGCACTGTTGCCTATCCACCCCCTCATTCAAAGCGACCGTTTTTTCCCCTCTTCATAACTGCCTAGACCATTGTTCAAAAAAGTGCCCCTTCTGCAGCTATTTCAACATCGATTTCAGGAAACTGGAGAGAATTCAATGCTTTTTGGCATACAAATACTGGGACTTCAGGTAAATCTTACTGGGGACGGATTATGTCATCCTGATTTATGCATTGTTCATTACAGCTTATTAAGTGGAATCCTGTTTTGAAAGGTTGCCATAATGTGATCTTCATGATCAGATGTACAGAGAACAGAAACTAATTATTTATCAATGTCACTCTAAGATCAAATTCAACTTTTTTCAGACTGAAATGTCAAGATAAAGTTACTTTACTCTCTGTTTATACTTGCTTTCTTCTCTAACCATGTTTAAGCCTTCACTGGACAACTGTCAGGCAACATAAATATATACTCTTAGACAGTAGTGTAGCTAGGGTGGGGTAAAGGGGGAAGTCTACCTGGGTACATAGTGATGCGGAGCAATTGGCAGTTGTTGGCTGGGCTTTACTACAGCACCACAATTCAGAAACTGGTGTCAGGGATGGATGAAGCACTGAAGAGCTTAGTGGGTAGTGTGGCAACTGTAGCAAACCACGTCTCATAATTTACATTTGTATTTGTAGCAAGTGGTTTGATACACTTCAGTTTAACACAGAAAACCATTTTTGCTCCTCACTTAAAAGCAGAGGGGTGCTCCAATGGGGACCAGCAGCAGATACTAAATGAGACAACTACAGCTTTGTTCTTGTATAACAGATTCAAGCTCTAAGGTAGCCTTTTTACAGGGCTCAGAGCGTGCCTGTCTACTGCACTTTAACACTATAACATTAGTAAGCGATTACCTTCTTTTTTCTGTTTTGGAGGTCAGTAGCACCGATAAACTCCTTCACAGTCAATGAACTACAGTATGTCTTCTCCCCATAACTAAGTGCTTACCATTAGGACTGCTTGCTGCTGACTTGCGCTGGCACAGTGCAGTACAGTGAAGAACCCTACTGTCACACATACACAACCTATGCAGTGCAAAACTTTCTGCCGCACATACATAGCCTGAGCAGTGTAGTGCAGAACCCTACTCAGCTCATGCAGTGTATAACCTGCCACAATATGTACTCATCCTCTGTAGTGCAGTGTAAAACCCTGCACTACTCAGACCCTGCAGAGCAGTGCTGTTCAGAGTCCCATTGCTATACACAGTCACTATAAATAAATTAATATACTAAAGTATAGTACTCTGCAGCCATACCTGTTGAGCCCTGCTGTCACACAAAGCCACCACAGTGTATAATCATAATGCTACACAGTAAAGTACAGAACTATGCTGCCATACATACTCATCCTGTGCAGTGCAGATCCCTGCTGTCACACATAATAAGCCTTTGCAGTCCAACCTTTGCAGTCCAATGCAGAACCCTTCTACCACACATACTCAGCCCCAGCAGTGCAATGCAGTCCACATCACTACTGCCATACAGCCCTAGTATCATAGGTTCATAGGTAAGTACTAGGCTATCTGCCCGTGGGCATATGTAAGCCTAGCCAGAATGTGTTGGCTAGATTAGTTCCCTGTGCCTCTGTCCAGCAAAGCCAATAGTTCCCTGTGCCTCTGTCCAGCAGAGCCACTGCAGTAATCCCTGGGATAAATTTTCTGTTTCCCATCCAGTCATCAAGGTTTCTCTTGAAGAGTGTTAGTGAGGGTCTCTGCCTAATGTAGATTGGTATCCTGTTCCAAAGCATGGGGAGTCTCTGGGACAGGAATCTATCCTTCCAGCAAGTCCTAGTCATCATTATGGTGAGGTTTAGATCCCTAGAGTGTGTGGCTCTCAGGGATTTGTTTTATTTTAGGTGGAGCATGTCCATCAATTCTGCACTGGACATTGCCTTGTATGTCAGGCATAGATCACCTCTGAGTAGGCGGTATGCAACCGAGTACAGCTGGAGTTTCTTCAGTCGGGCTGCAAAGGGCATCTGTTTGAGGCCAGTAATCCTCTTGGTGAGGTACTTCTGTGGTCTTTCCAGGTGCTGCAGGTGTCTTGTAAGGTACATCCCAAATGGGGCATTGCACTCTATGATGGGTCTGATGAGTGATGAGTAGAGGGGCACAATAACCTCTTTTGTTCTAGATGCGAAGCCTTTTGTGATTACGTGGGCCACATAGAAGGATTTTCTAACCACCTTCGCAATATGATTATCAAAGGAGAGATTACTATCTACTTGGGTCCCCAGATCCCTTATTTCATTTTGTGTATTTAGGGAACTACCACGTATGTGGTAGTGGTAGTTCGTGGGTACTTTGTTTTTTCCAAAGGGATGACTATGCACTTTTTGGCATTTAGCTTGAGGCCATGATTTTGACACCAGGTATCAGTCTCAGTGAGACCCTTCTGGAGGATGTCTGTATCAGCCAGAGAGTCAATTTTGGCCCCCAGTTTGCAGTCGTCTGTGAACTTGGTCAGCCATAGTCCTCCTGTACTTGCCTGTACCTCTGAAAAGTATATACCGAACAGGAGGGGTCCCAGGACTGAGCCCTGGGGGATGCCACTTGTAACCAGTTTAGAATCGGACATAGAGCCTGCAACTCTCACCATGTGGGTTCTACCCATGAGCCAATTGGCAACCCATCTCGCGACATAGGGGTTTATGTTCAAGCTGGTGAGCTTGTCTATAATACCAGAATGGAGAATGGTGTTGAAGGCCTTTGCGAGGTCTAAGTAGGCTGTGTGGACCTCCTTTCCCTCATCTAAAACCTTGGTAACTGTCTCAAAGAAGTCCACCAGGTTTAGGAGGCATGATCTGACCTTAACAAAGCCAAACTGGGTAGGGTCCAATGTTTGGAGGTTCTCAATGTCTCTGTTAATGAGTTCCAATATGATGTGCTCCATAGCCTTGCAGACCAGGCTAGTCAGGCTTATAGGGAGATAGTTTCCGGGGTCTGTTGTGACTCCAGTTTTGTGGAGCAGGATAACTGCTGCTGTGCGCCACTCTATGGGTATGTAGCCTGTAGAGAGGCTGAGTTTGAACAGTATGTGTATGTGAGAGGTTAGTTCATTTTTGAGTTTGTGTAAGACACAGCCTGGGACACTGTCCGGTCCCATTGAAGCTGTTTTTTGGCTTTGGATAGGGCTGTTTTAACCTGTGTGTCAGTGATTGTCGGGGCTCTACATTCTTCTGGAATGGTTATGGGCCCTTTAGGGGGTGAGGGGGGTGAAGTTTGCAGTAAACCTGTCTGCCAGAATGTTGGCAATATCAGTAGGTTAAATGTATTTTGTGCCATTCTGCATTAACTCAGAGGAGATCTGAGAGTTTCCACTTAGGTTCTTGACATAGCTAAAGAACACTTTGTGGTTATCTTTGGAGTCCTTGACATATTTTCTTTCGAAGCTTGCCTTGGATGGTTTTATGAGGAATCGTAGTTTCTTGCTGATACTGATCAGGGATGCCTTTCCTACTTGGGATTTTACTCTTTTCTGTACTAGTTTCCACCTTCTATTGTAGAGCTTGTTTATGGTAGGGGTCCACCAGACTGATTTCCTTTTCTCGTAGGACTGAGTCTTGGTTTTGCTTGGGATAGCACAATCCATGTATTCTTGCAGGTGCTCATAGAGTGCCTTTGTAAGGGATTCAGCAGCTTGGACAGTGTTGTCTTTTAGCATGGGGGCTGTGAACCTTTCCACCTCGGCCTTAAGTAACGTGAAGTTTCCTTCTGAAAAGTTTTTCACAGTGGTTTCATTGACTGCGGGTGGGGGCAGAATGTGGATATCCAGAGTGATTAGTCTATGGTCTGATCTAACCAGCGAGGGGGTTGACCTCTAGTATAGAACACTGGTCGGCCATGTTGGTGATGACCAGGTCTAATATGTTGTCACTTCTGGTGGGGGTGTTGATCAGTTGATCCAAGGTGTTCGAGTTTATAAATTCTAGGAAGCGTTGGGCAAGGGAGTTAGTACTTGAATAGTTCTCCCAGTTAATGTTTGGGTAATTGAAATCACCCAATATTAGGGCATTTGTTTGGACCTTCATATTTTACAGTGTCTCCAGATACGTGGAATGGGTGTCCTGGGTCATGGTGGGTGATCTGTAGCACGCTACAATTTGAATTACAGTTTTGCCCGTTGTTAGTTGCACATGGATGATCTCTGACGCATTGTGATGCGCCACTAACCTGGAGGTGTGGGTATCCTTGATGAATATGGATACACCCCCGCCTTTTGTGTTTCGGTCTGGGTTCTGTGGCCAAAAAGTATTATATGAATTATAGCCTGGTAGTGCTTGGGTGCTCTCTGGAGCCTTAAACCAGGTTTCTGTTACTGCACAGATATCGAAGTTCTCCATACTGAGGAGTGCCTCGAGTGCATGCATTTTGAGGTTTAGACTTCTGGCGTTGAGTAGCATTACCCTTAGTTTTTGGGTACTTGTGCTATTTATGGTGGTGGGTTTGTCTTTTGAGCCTTGCCTAAAAAAGGCGCTATGGGGGGGGGGCAAAAGCCCTGGCCAGTATTCGAAAGCCTAAGGGTGACAGGTGCAAGTCATCTCTTGCGAAGCAACGTGGCTTGTCGAGCATGTCATCCCAGGCAGACAGATACTGGAACCCTTTGAATGACACCAGAAACTTAGCCAATTGTTGAAATTGATCATTTTTTCTTTATACTGTGGCATCATTCTTGGTGAGGGCAGGATGCTACTCAGGGTCAGGGTCATACCGGCTTGGGCTAAGTGATCAGAGAGTTCTTCCATGTCTCTTTTCATGTAGTCCAGGGAGGTACGTCTCAGATCATTCACACCAACATGGACAATGACAGAGTTGTATTTGTACTTGTTCTGGAGTGACCTTAGTGCTTGTATTATGTGGCAGATCCTGGCACCTGACGGGCAACTAACTGCAACCTTCTCCTTGTTCAGCCTCGTTAGTCGGACATCAGTGTGCCTGACTATAGAGTCTTCTATTACTAGTGTGTTGGGTATGTTATTTTGCCTTAAGGGCTGTGATTGCATGGCACACTGATTATATGAAGTATGTGTTTCATGGTTTATGATGGGGTGTGGAGGTTGCTTGGGTGTCTGCTTTGGAGGTCTCTGTTGTTTTTGCAGATTTTTATTTAGAGCCTCTGAGTATGTTTTCATGTATTTATGTGTGTTATTTGCCGGTGTTGGTTTAGTAGGTCTAGGTGAGACTGGTGGTGTGTTGCAAGTATTTTCCTTCTCTTCTTGACTGTCACTTCCAGTCTTGGGTTGTATGAGCTTTGCCTCCAGTTTGGCTGTATAATTGCATCTCTCGCATATATTAGTGTTTGGTGGTAGGAGGAGAGGGTTGTCTGTGTACATGAGGCAGTTGTAACATTGCCTTAAAATGCTCATATTCACCAGTTGGACTGGAGAGTACACCTGAAACTGCCCTCTGGACATGCCTGAATAGGTAAAGTGAGCTGTTTTACTGATTGGCTGGTAGGGATGAATAGAGAGCCTTGTCCTTTTGGACAGTATAGGGGGGTCTAGTGCTATGGTTAATTAGTGCTTGCTATGAGTTTTGAGCAAGTGCTGGGCTGTGAAATTAATGGTTTGAGTGATTAAGTTGAAAGTTTGTCTCGTTCCAAGGGAAAAATTGAAGAGGAGACTTTGTGGAGACGGGAATAGTTTAACCCTAGCTAACCATCGCTGCTCAACACGCAAAACCATGCAAATGCGGTTTTTATAGCAGGGAAATGAAAGAGATAGAGATTAGCCCAAAATGGCCAATAAACTACTAACTTCTGGGCTGAAACCACTCCTCCAGGGACAGATAGGATGCTCAAAGCTCCCCTCTCTCACATGTGAACAGAGAAGCTTCCTTCTGTCCAACTCACACGTGAACAGAGAAGCTTCCTTCTGTCCAAGTAAGGTATGGACAACACAGAAACTTGTAACACAGCCCTGAATTCAGCAATAACCTGAAAACTGGACTATACTACTTCAGAAAGGCAGGAAACAAGTATATATATATATATATATATATATATATATATATATATATATATATATATATTTTTTTTTCAGAAAATAAAGCAGATACAATTAAAAAACACTTTAAATGCACAGAAATAGCTATCACACTTTAGTGTGTAGCCTACAACAGTTAAACAGATTATTTAAATACAAAAATGACTTAGTTCAAGTGCAGGCAGCAAATAAGTACAACATGTAGCAGAAACAAGCTTTTTAAATCAGAGAAATGCTAAAATAATTGGCGTTTTAGGTGGAATTAGTTAAAGACAGCAAGAAAAAGCAGAAAAATGAAACTTACTCATTCCAAATTCTCTATTTTGTGTCTCTGCTGCTGTAGAACTCTGCAGGACACCTGGCAGACAGCTGAATACAAGTGCAAAAAAGAGCAAATGTGGTTTTTATAGCAGGGAAATGAAAGAGATAGAAATTAGCCCAAAATGGCCAATACACTACTAACTTCTGGGCTACAGTAAACAAGGCACACAGATTTCAGAAAGGAACAGTTCAAATAAGCAGGCACCATAAGCCTTTAACCAGAAATTCCCAGCTCAGAAGAGCAGGATCTAGCCTCTCCTCCCACAACAGTGCAGACCACAAACCTTCTTGATGTAAAATAACTGGCCTGAAGCTCGTGTTTAAACCAGAACTAATGCGGTTTTAGAATAACAGATACTGAGCCTTCAATCAGCAATTCCCAACTTAGAAGGATGTAAGCTACCTGTCCTGCCACAACAATGCAGTCCACAAACCTTCTTAGTGTAAAACCACTGGTCTGAAGCCCATGTGCTTAAACCAAAAGGCTTAGAATAACAGTTACAATTATCACGCTACTACCAAGTAGTAATAACTGCAGCAGAATAATACAATTGAGTACTTTTAAGAAGCACAAGCAAAATAAGGTAATACAGTTGGAAGAAACACAATTACAGTAAAAGCAGATGAATAAAGTACAATTTTTTTTTGTAGTATTGTATTGTAGTATAGACCTCTGTAGCCATACATGCTCAACCCTGCTGTCACACATAAGCACCACAGTGTAGAACCCTACTGCCACATATACTCACAGATCACAGACAAGTGCAGAATAATGCTGTTAAACATACTCAGCCTGTGCAGTGCAGAGCCTTTCTACCACAATAGTCAGGCCATGCAGTGTTGTGCAGAACCCTACTGTCATGCATAGTACGTCTGTGCAGTCTAATGCAATACCCTTTTGCCTCACAAACTCAGCCTGTGGTGCACTATAATGCAAAGCCCTGCTGCTAAATTTACTCTAACCCTACAGTGCAGTTTTAATACAGATTGTTGGTATAATGGTTAAGGTGATCCCTCACAGGCATAAAGTAAAGGGCATGGTTCTCACTTTTGAAAGGGAAATTGGCTAGGCTTAAAATGGTGTACAAGGGCAGCTAGCCTTGTACGTATCTACGTACATACATAAACTCTGCTGGTACACACATACCAACCTGTGAAGTGTGGTTCATTGTAGAATACTCATTCGTAATGGTGCATGCTACTACTTGCAGTTAATCCATTGTGGTGTGCTGTATATGACTGCTCACCCTTTGTTATATAAAAGTCATCAGTGTGCTTCCATCTGTATTACTGACTGATGGTAACAAAGAAATGTCCCTGTAGACTGACATGCTGCTGTAGGAGTCCTGCCACTTCACCGAACCACAACAAAAATGCTGGTGTGCTACTGCTGAAGTCATGCAACTTCCTCAAGCCACAAAGACACATACATACATGCACAAGACATACTCATATGTAAATATGGGTGTACTGACTATAGTTGTAACACCCAAATGTTGACCGTCAAAACATCAGTCAAAAAAATGTCAACACACTGCTATGCATGCACCAAGCAATAACCTCCGAGGATGCAAAATGAAACTTTAAGAAAACAGCAAAAGTCATATTTTTTGCAGGGGGGGTTGCCTCACTGCACCCCCACAACCCCTACCAATTGTATTTTATCTCCAAGATTGCATAATATTAGGAAAGGGCATATTCCCCAACCCTGAGAATTGTGTTGACTGAATATTGTCGACTAAGCAAGTTGACCAAAGTCTAAGCTTCCATTTCACCATGTATTATAGTAGATGACTATTTTTTTATGTTCAAGTTTAAAATGGGTAATTCTGTAATTTTCTACCTCAAATGGTGAATTGGTCTTGAAACTGTTAGAGTTGTACTTTTTTAAATGAATATCCTTCTAATTATCCACAGTTGGATGTTTCAACGGATGCTAACTCTATGTCTAAACAATTATCATTGGAGCCAAAATCTATGAAAACTGTCATTTTCTACAGGATAAATATCTTTTGTGGGTTATTTATACTCTACAAGTGAGTGTCTAGCATTTTAATAAAGGTATGCCTTTTTAAAACATGGAGCCAGTCTTGAACATTGTCTGCCAAAAAACATGACAACTTAAAGTTAGAAAGGTCTGGAAGTACATGTAACCATACTGCTTGAGATGAACTGGCAGCATTAGGATCAATACTACACAGAATTGATTGTCACAAGCAGAAATCATAGAATATTAAATTTGAAAGCCTTAAACCCAGATTTTAGTGACCATTCACCTTATCTGCTCACAAACAGCTTCCCTATGCTTGGGTAAATGTAAAGTAGATAAAAGTTTCAGTTTGTCAAGTACACTTCACCAGTGCAGGAGTTGCCAATCTTTCCACTGAGAATCACTGCCGCTGTGAATTGTATTTGTGCACAAGCAGTAATTCACAGTTTTGCAAATGTGGAGCTTGCATATATAAATAAGGGGGTGTGGGGTTGAAGCCTCACAGTGAATTGTAGGAAGGCTTGATCCACTGCAATAGCCCTTTTTTATTGTTATTTGCATCTGGTTGAATGTTCTGCTGGTTGGCTTTATCCCAATGAAGCTTCCACTACGTGGAACAAGATAAGGCATTCTGGAACCAAATCAATCACCTTAAAGATTTCAACCCACATTTTCTGACAATGCCAGAAGAATTAAAAGTACATGTGTCCTTTGCATTTCAGAAAATCTGCTGGCATGACATTTATCATGACTATGTTGCTTCACATGCTAATCCTTTAAGTGTACTTTTAAGATCTTCAAGCCAAGTATTTCCCATTATTATTATTATAAATTAGTCAAGTGATAACTATAGGTGATATCTCAGATTAAGCAGTTTTTTTTTACTGCTGAAAAAACCTTCTCTAAAATATGCCTGTCTATTTGGATTGGTTTCCCACCTGAAGTCAGTCAAGCAGTAAAAAACATGCAATGCTTCAAAATAAAACTAAAGGAAACCTAGAAAAGGATGCAGCCTGCTCCAGCTATCATGACAATGGTTAAATCTTAGCCACTCAAGTGCCACCACCTACATACTCTCTGCATTATTACTGATATTCATTTTTTATGTCTTTTCCAACTTATGGTCAGCTTTCTACATATGTTTAAATGTGTGATACTTTTAGTTTCTATTTTCCATTCTTTGTGCTACTCTGTCTGTGCATACTTCCATTTTGTATTTTGTCCAAAATCTCCATAGTGTACTCATGTTTCATCATAAATGCTGATTTGCCATGTGGCCTGGGTCGTTGATGAAAAGGATCTGTTGACTAGACAAATTACTCGGTTATCAAACTGGAATAAATAAACAGACACACAAACAAGTTTTATCTGGACCTACTGGGCTGTGTGCCACCATTTACTTGAGGCAGAAGTGGACCTAAATCATGCGTAAACTCAAACACTTCTGACTGGAAAATCCTTTTAACGATTACCAGAAATTAGCAAAATCTTGCCACCTAGCACTGACAACTAGCCATTAGCTCCAGTTCACTCCTTTCATGATAACAAATTTCAAAACCTGTGATATCCAAATTTTCATTTTAGCAAAATCTCTCATATGTCACTGCTAAAATTGTCGAAATTACTTAGTAATGTGGACGCCCTACTACTAATGGACTTCATTCTTGTTTCCTAAACCCTTGTGCTCACTAAATCAATGCACATCCACATTATGTATAACTTCTCTTCAAAACACAAGGCTGCATATCCCACATATGGATGTCAGCCCTAATTGTTCCAATTTCCAACATGTAGTATTGACTTTATGCCTATACCCTTCCCTCCAGTAACACTGAGTAGTAAAGTAAAGCAAGTGCATGAAAACATGGATAAAGGTACATTTACTGTGCTTTAAATGTATTTAGTAAACACCTTTGACTCCCTAATCCACAATTTAGTACTACAATGCTTAAATTAGTGGACATTGCTAATGGATGCATTCCTTGGTTAAAGGAATGGCTAGGTGACACAACATTCCCATTAAGTTATGTTCCACCCTGCCTCATGTACTGTCATCAGAGCTGGTTCATAGGTTCATACTAGGCTATCTGCCTGAGGGCATTTACCTACTAGCCATATTTTTTTTTTTGTGACCACCCCTTAGTTATGGGAACTATACCCATTATTTTGCTGTGCCTCTGTTGAGCAGTGACACTGAGGTAATCCTCTCCCATCCATTGGTCAAGATTTCTCTTGAACAAGGCCAGCGAGTGCTCTGCCCACACATATACGGGATTTTATTCCACAGCATAGGAGTCTTTGGGTGATGAATCTATCCTCCGCGTCGTCCTTATAAATAGTGTTGTGGTGGTTTAGATCTCCGCCCCTTGTGGCTCTGACGGATCTAGATTTTCCATGACCCACAAGGCCCCTTGTTAGGCTGGCTCCTTTCTTAATGTTCATTACTGGCCATCAGTATATTACTTTAAGTTGATTCTGAACCACTTATGAGATGATATGCTTCTTGTAATGACACTATAACTCAACTCCAGCTTCTTTTGGAGCCCCTGATTCAGTGATTCAACTGCAGTTACCAAGTCCACCCAGGATTGACTGAAACAACGTTATTCAGCATTGCTACAAAACGCAGTAAAGTCACTGATTGCAGGTGAATGCTAGTATCCCCTTTTCAGGAGAGACCTGAGAAATTTGGCCAGGGCATCTGGGAACTTCCCCTACTCTTGGTAGTTGGGGGAAGGGTTTTTGTGTTACCATCCTGACTTCCTGTTTCCTGTCCAGGTGTGGAGGCAGCCAGGAAGAACAGGAAGAAAATATGGCTGATTCAGCTTTGGATGAAAGTGAAGTGAAGGCTGATGAAAATGAGGCTGGAATGGTAGAATCGCTACCAGAAGTTTTTTTCTGATGCTGTGAGTGCAGAAAAAACAGTGATATTGGAAGAAGGGGAGATTGTAGCTGTAGCAGAGATGGATTCAGAGGAAAACTTTCAGAGGAGATTGTTTGAAGGAGAGACAGTTACCTCTGAGAAATGCATAATTACAACCCTCCAATTGGGAGGGTTGCAGGATGATTATTTGGAAGAAATTGTAAACCAAAGTGAACCAGAAAGTGGAGCATCATGGAGAAAATAGAAGAAGAAAAAGGAGAAGAGACTGTGCCAGAAAAAGTTCAAGAGACAAAAACGTATGCACAAACTGTGAGAGGAGCAACGAAGAAATAACAAATAAAAGAAACAAAAAAAGAAGTATACAGCACATGTTGTTTGTTTGTCTTTCGGCTTTTCCCAGTCACCACAGCAGAACTCCGGTCCGCTAATGATTGGCAGTAGCTTTTTTATGAAACGCCGAGGTGCCAGCTCAACGCTGAACCTTCAACAAAGGCACACCCATTTACGCACACATGTCTTTCAAAATGCTACCCAACTGCGGGGAGGACATACAGACTCCACAGAGAAGGCACTCCCAAGCCAAGTCGAGAATCGAACGGGAAAACCTCTTGCTGTGAGGTAACAACGCTACCGCCGTACCACCGCGGCAGTCAAGTATACAGCACATGTGAGTTGTAAAAAAGAAGAATGTTTGGACAGGTATAAGGTTTGGGACCCTGTCATAGCACCTGTGGGTGTCAAAGCAAAAGAGGTAAGAGCATTCATTTTAATTAATAAAGAGACTTTTTGTGACTTGATATTTGAGAGTGGGCAGGCCATTGAAATTTTTTTGGGTGCATATAAACAAAAGAAAATTATTTATCTGTGGTCAGAATATGCTGTGAAAGCTTTTTACACACAAACAACAAAAAAAAAAAGAATAATGATCCAGTTTAGAACTGAAGTTAAAGCAAAAGAACTGAAAGAACATTTTTTAACTACATGTAAAGATGTAATGGACACTACAAAAATATATGATGAAAGAGGACTATGGACTCGGGGGTGCAAATGTGGAGTAATACTAAAAATGGAAAATGATAATGCTATGTACCTACTTAGTATTATTGATGTTCATGGTAATAGGGGCTTTGTGAAATACAGGGGTCATCCAAAATCCTGTTATTTCTGTGGAAAAAATGATCATTTAATCAA
Source organism: Protopterus annectens (assembly GCF_019279795.1). NCBI lineage: Eukaryota > Metazoa > Chordata > Ceratodontiformes > Protopteridae > Protopterus > Protopterus annectens. The sequence goes on from NC_056734.1 coordinate 96,601,838, forward strand.
TGAATGTGATAAAAAAAGATGTTATCTATGTGGTAAAACAGGCCATAATGCAAAGATTTGTGATTTAAAGTGCAAAAAATGTGGCAATACTGGTCATTCATGGTTAGAATGTGAAATGAATGTGCAAGAAAATGAAAATGAAGTCATACAGGAGAAAGAGATAGTAGAATGTGTTATACAAGAAAATGTACAAAAGGATGTAACTGATAAAGAGGTTATACATGAAGTTAAAGAAGGTAACAAGGAAAAAGAAACAGAGGAGACAAGTGAGGAAGAAGCTGCTTGATGCACAGTAAGAAATAAAAATAATTTGATAGGGAAAAGAGTTAAAGAAAGGAAAAGAAAATTCAAAAACATAATGCTTAGAGAAAATAAGAAAGGAAAGGGATAAACATTTTATTATACTTACTATTCTTAAAAGCTGAAAATAATAGCTTTAAATGTGAACAGTATGAAAAGTCTTGAAAGGAGAATAGGTAAATTACAATGGTGTGCTGCAGTAGATGCACATATTATTGTTTTAGAATATATCAGATTACTATAGGAAGAAAGAACACAAACTGAAAGTAGAAAGGGCTGTCAACAAGCTTAGGGAGCCTATAACAAGGAAGATAAGAGATTCTGTAAAAGTATTAGGAATATTTCCAAAATTTTATGAAAGTTTGTATAAAGCAGAGAAATACGGAAATCAATAAAAGGTACAAATGGAAATGTTTATGTAAGAATTAAATATGCCAAGGTTAGAGGTAGATAAGGCTCAATTACTAACAGGATAGGAGAAGATGAGATAAAAATGGCTATGTACAACAAATCTACAGGAAAGTCCCCAGGAATAAACTGATAAAGATCAGGAAGGTTTTGTTTAACAGTATTTTAAGAGTAGGTGAAGTACCAGCATCCTGGAAGAAGGTGGTGGTAACGGTAATACCTAAAGATGGTAACGATCCATCGGATACAGCTTCATACAGGCCCATTTCAATACTAAGCCATGATTATAAAGTGTTTATGTCTATAATGGCTAAAATAATGGCAACAGTGATACCAACATTTATAGATATGGATCAGTGTGGTTTTGACGAGGGGAGGCAAACATTTGACAATAATAACACAACATTGATGATCCAGAGGAAAGCAGAATGTAAGAAAATACCACTGTTATTGGTGGGTCTTGATGTAGAGAAAGCATTTAACAGAGTAGACTGGGACTTCATGAGCAGGGTAATGGAAGCATTTGCTTTCCCTGATACAATTATATGGTTGATTAGGAGTATATATGAGGGATCAGGGGTAAAGTGAGTGGGGTCATCTCTGATAACTTTTGCTTGAGTAGAGGAACCAGGCAAGGTTGTCTACGTTCCCCTTTGTTGTTTGCAGTATATTTAGAACCATTGGCAAAGAAAACAAGGGACTTAGAAATTCAAGGATATAATTGGTATAGTAGTCAGGAAAAGCTGGCTCTGTTTGCAGATGATATTATTTTATACATGACAAAACCAGAAAGGGACATTACAGTGCTGTGGAACATCTTAAGACAGTTTAAAATCTTCTTGGGATAGAAAATTAATGAAGCTAAAACAAAAGCAATAGCCGCAAATTATGTACCCACGTATAAATTGATCCAACAATATCCATATTTATGGGAACATGATAAAATGAAGTATTTAAGAGTATGGTTTAAAAATTACTCTGTTGTGGCAGCTAAGTGGTGATGGTCAACTTTATTTGCAATATGTCCAGGGCATTATTGGAATCTTTTCTCCTTATACAGGATAAGTGGTCATATATTCTGTTTTTAAACATTCTATCGGTTTTTCCTACATAGAACTCAGGGCACACCATACATTTTGCTAAATATATAATATGCTTAGTATTACAATTACCATTTTTAAAACTCATTTTTGTCCTGTTGACATTTTCCAAAATAATACTATCTACATCCAATATGTAACTACAATAATAACAACCTCGTCCCTTCATATTAGATTTTCTTAAATGTGTATTACATACCTCCAAGTTGTTCTTAATGTTTCTGTCCATCTTGTAAACAAATTTCGGTATATCGTTAATTATTTGAGATATGTCATCATCAGTCTTGAGTATATTCCAATTATCAGATATCAGTTTCTTCACCCTGTCTGCAAGAGGACCATATTTTATTATACAAGCTCTATTGTATTGGGGTACACTACACACATTTAAATTGGTGTCAAAATGAGGTATTCCTATCTCCAATAAAGGTTTATATTTATTGCCCCACTCTCTAATAACATAATGAGCTACATCTTCTATTAAACCTTTTGGGTAACCTCTTTCCAAAAATAAAGAACTCATATAATCTATTTTCTGGGCCATATCCATGTAGCAGGAAGTCATCCTAGCTGCTCGGATACATTGTCCCTTAAAGATGTTACGTTTTAACTTTTTAGGATGGTTACTTCCATATTCTAAATAGCTGTTACTAAAAGTTTCCTTTCTAAAAATTTTTTATGTAAATCCTGTAGAGGTGTTGGATATAAATGTATCCAAGTATAATATGCCCTCCATCTTAATACTACAGGTAAAGTTTAAATAGGAGCTTGTGCCATTAAGATACTTGTGAATGGTTCTACATTCTCTAGGGGGCCATCCCACAAAATAAATATGTCATCCAAAAATCTCATGTATAACCTAATGTACTTGAAATAATCGCTGTTAAAAAGATGACACTCTTCCCAATCAATCAAAACAAGATTGGCATATAATGGGGCACAAGATGCCCCCATGGCTACTCCCCTAGTTTGTTTGTAGTACTTACCCTCATAGTAAATAAAGTTGTCCAACACAATAAACATACACTCCACTATAAGGTTTCTACGATCCTCTGCTAATTTAGCATATTTTGAAATACTATTATGGAAGCTATCCAGACCTTCAACTCTAGGAATGCACGAAAAAAAGGTCCACAACATCAATGGTTATAAAGGCCAAATCTTCTTTCCATAATTCCATTTTTAATCAGCTTAAAAAGTCCCATGAATCCTTAAGTACATGGGGCACTGCATCGTAAATATCTTTTAACCATTTATACCATTTTTGGTAATTCCTTACCGTTCATCTTTAAGCATTTCTGGAAATCTTTTTGTTTTTATTCTTGGTTGAAGCCTGATACGCTTTCATTTTTTTGGATAATTTGACCCATGGCAGCACTTGTTTCAGCGGTGGTGCATTTGGAAATGTCAAAATTCGATTATGATACGACATTTCGGGAATTCACCATTATGGAATTCGCATATCTGGTTCACAGATGTGCATGTATGACCATTTAACTTTCAAACATGTAAAGGTAAACCAGCTAGGAACATATTTTTTGGGAGTGTAATGAGCTGGCTGACTTTACTGATTCCCTGCGAACCCCTCTGTTTTTGAATACTTGCACTACATTGCATCATGGGAAGAGGTGCTGCACTCTTGATTGTACCTTCCTTTGAATGAAATGTTAAACCAAGCTCCCATCTGCCTCAATTATGATAGGACATGTGGATATAAAAGTTCTCATGGTACTTATCAAAAAGATTAGGATTGATTTATTAAAGCAACAGTAGTAAAAATTTGGTAAACAGTCACAAAAAGACATCAGAAAAATGAATAATATATGCGGGTGTACACCCCCACCCTACAACCAATGAAATTTCATAACCAACATAATACTGCACACTTTCTATTTCTGATTATACAATACTCACTACATGCTTTCTGTAATTGTTAGACACTGAACCTCTTAATATATTCACTTATATTCTAGTATTATCTCCACTACATAAGATAATATCCATAACAAAAGCAAGAACACTCATTGTCTCTCAAAGTAATTAACTTTTCTTCCAGAATAACTCAGCCCTTGTACAGCATTAAAAACCCATTCATTACTTTCATCCACATTACAGACATGGCACCACCTCTCTTTTTGTTATTTGTACAACACAGATTCCTGAACAGGTAACTTATTTCCACTCAGTCTCAATTCCCTCCATACATAACTCCCCTAAAAGATATTTGCCATCTATATGCAGCCATCTTAACTTCCCCTAGAAAATGGTTCTCATGGATAAATATAATAAACTATGACATCACTGATTCAAGCTATTAATACAATTTGGTAAATTATGCAGAGTAACTTGCTATAGAATCTTTTTTTTCTGATAATATCCATTGAAATCTCAGACAGTGTAGGCAGGATCCCCCCCCCCATATACACACACCAGCACAGACAAAAAAATGGGATTTTGTCTTGTTGGTTAATAGAAAAATCTGGTGACTGAGGCAGTGACATTTGCCTTTGGTTAATTGGCTTGACTTTGAATTTCCAAAACTGTTAAAAATACAACTTCCAAATTATGCCCTACAATGTTTTGAGAAACCCCACAACTTTTTTCAGTACCTAACAAAATTGAGGAGAGGCTAAACCACAGGGTTAATAAAAACAAAGACTCCATTTTCTTTCTTATTATAAAGAATCTTCCATTTCAAAAAGGGTTTAGTCTTGAACATTAAACAGCAAGGAAAAAACAAAACAAAATGGTTTAATCCAGTTAACTAGATATACTTTCCCCTCCAAAATGGGACAATTTACCTAAACAACAGAATGAAATAAATAAACTTTTTTCTGCAAAAGACAACTCAAAATATTTATAAGTCTGTACAGTATGCCTAACTGTTTTTAATAATAAATTATACTGTTGCAAAACTATCTGCCCAGCCCCAAATGGAATACCTATGATATCAGCTAACATCTCCCACTAAATTTATGTCACCATATATTTAACAGTTTTAGACATTCAAAGTCAAACCAACTAATTGAAGACAAATTTCACTGCCTCAGTCACCCAGATTTTTCTGTTGACCAGCAAAAGAAAAATCATCTGCATAAGACAACCTAACTTCTGCCATATAAATCATAGCATTAGTAACTAAAGTAAAAAAAAAAAAAAAAAATTAGAGACCCTTGATGTTCTTCCTTTTTCACTCTGGTATGCCATCCCATATATATGTTAACTAACACTCTAACCCAAATGCAGTCATAAATTCCTTTAAACAATAAACCAGTCTGGAGGCATGGCCAATATGGTGACATACTTCTACTGCTCTGCTATTTGAATTAAATTTCTGACAGGAAATTTTAATTCTAAGATATCCTAAATACTTTTTGTATGAAATTATCATCCTAACATCATATTGAAGAATGTTACCTGGAAGAATCTTTATAAATTATCATTTTTCATGTCAACATTTTATCAGAAAGGGTTACACGTGCAAATTTGAAATGAGTCATCTAAAGGCTAGCACACAGGATATCATTAAAATAAAGAACCGCAGTCAGTTCTTACAAATATACAAGAACGTTCAATACAAATGGACAAAGTACATAATAAACTAGATCATTTTAAAGAAAACTTTACAACAGAAATGGAACAACTACATGAGATAATAAAACAGCAGAAATCTCAGATCTCTGGAATGGAAGATGCTCTGAATGATACAGAAGACACAATGTCAGAAGGAGAACACAGCACAGAGTTTCTACTAAAACAAAATACCATACTGTTACACAAAATTGTTGTTCTAGAAAACAGATCAAGAAAAAACATTTGAATATTTAGTCTACCAGAGAAAATAGTGGGTGACAATATACTAAACTTTCTAACATCTTGGCTTCTAAAAACTGTAAACTTACCTGAATCAATGTCTTTTGGTATCACAAGAGTACATAAGTCCTTGGTTGTTCCTTTTTCAAAGAAAACTCTCATCCAAGGTCCATAATTGTTAGATTCTTCAATAGTCAAAATGGAACATTGATATTAAAAACAGCATGGACTAATTCTCCAATCAAAATAAATGACAGCTTAATAGGTTTTGACAATGATTACTCTACAACAGCAATGACAAAAAAAAAAGAGAATGTTTGCCTTTGGTGAAAGAAATAACAAAAAGACAAATTAAAATACACTTACTGTTTCCTGTAAGACTTAAAATATTTCTTTTAGATGATATCAAAATATTTGAAAGTCTGGAAACTGCTATGATTTACTTAAAGACAAATAAAATCCCTCAACAAATGGAAGAAATGGACCGGAATACTAGCTCTTTGAAGAGACATGCAGAAAAAAATGGATGGAAAGTTAATGAGATGAAGAAGAAACTAAAAGACAAATTAATTTTTATTTAATACAAAACATGACTTTATTTTACATCAATATAACAAGGTAGTTGTTTTTATTGCTTCCAACACACATTATCTTATTCAAAGCACATTATCGTATTCAAATCAAATCTGATAAAAAGGAAAACATGGTGCTTGCATGTTTAATGTAAAAAGTGCTGTTTATTCTTATAATCTTACAAAACTCATTAGTATAAAAATCTCTTATCAATAACTAAAAAGAAATTCATACTAACATTTAACATATATCAATCGAGTTAATAAAAATATCACTAAAATGTAAACACTTTCATCACAAATATATGATTAAAATGCTTAGAGAATATACATCAGCTGTTCACAAGTTTGACTAACCTAAACCAGTGTATAAGCAATGATAATATGATTTATGCTAATATAAATACAGTTAATGAGCATAAATTAAGTATAAAAATAGTTGATAAACTTATCTATTGTATTTTAGGTTTCATGTCAAATCAGCTGTTATGTTGAGGTTTTGAATGTGTTAACAATTAGTAATTTCCTGTTCCCTTTTTCTTTTTTAGTTCATATTGTGCTAGCATGTTTTGTGTAAAAAACATGGTTAATTTAAGAATGATTAATATTTGTTATATATTAAAAATTAAATTTGGAGTGAAAGATGCTGGCAATTGCTCTGGTGTTTTGTGTGATGTGTGAGTATCTTGTTAGTGTGAGGAGGTTTGCAGCCACTTTAAACGTTGTGTTCTGCGATCAGAAGTGATTTTCCATTTAGTTTCTTTTTTATACCTTCTAGATGTGTTGTTTCTTATTTTTTTAGGAGGCTTGAGACTACTGAGTTTGGGATTAAATAGATGTGGTGGATGGGCAGACCTGTTTTTTTGTGTTGATTCGGATGTTTGAATGGGAGGTACACTGATGTGCTAAGAAGTGATTTTTCCATTTAGTTTCTTTTTTATAGCTTTTAGATGTGTTGTTTTTTTTTTTTTTTTTTTTTTTTGAGGAGGCTTGCGACTACTAAGTTTGGGATTAAATAGATGTGGTGGATGGACAGACCTGTTTTTTGTGTTGATTCAGGATGTTTGAATGGGAGGTACACTAATGTGCTGGGCTGATGCAGTGAGATTGCTGCAGTGAGATTCCTTTGTTGAATGCAGCTTGCGCAGCATTGAAACAGTTATTTTTGTTCATTTCTAATCTCTTTTTTACTTACCCGTTCCCGCCAAGGTCGCATGACCATATTTAGTATGTCTACTAAAGAAAGGAGGAGGTGAGGGAAGATGGAGAGAGAAAAAGGAAAGAAGCTTAAATGATGTCATGTGGGAAAGGTCAAAGGTCCAAATAACTTAAACATGTAAGCTCATCTTGCTGATAAAATTAAGAGTAATTACTTCGTAGATACTGGATAAGCTGTTGACTCACAGTTGAGACTGCAAATCTTACATTTATTACACCATTTAATGCCTTGTTTGGATCGTTACCATAAGTTTATTTAGTATATATTGGAAATATTTATAAATGGTTCATATCATAGTTAATCTTGCAAATTTATACAAACCAGTATTCTTAGTATTTTATAAAAATTTGATTACTATCGTATAATTATCTGTGGACTTTATTCTAGTAATGTGCGATATAAAAACTTGAAGGGAAAACAAACATTTCCTTTCTGCCTTAGATTTGTGAAGACGCAGAAACTAGTTAGTTATACCTTATTGTATAGATACATTTGTTTTTTTTTTTATACCGTTTATCATGTTTGCTTTATATATCCATCTAATATGGTAATCATTACGACTACATTATTCTTTTTGTTTCTGTGTGTGAACTTGAGTTCAGTCTATTGCCTTTATTAACTGGTCTTGTCATAGCTGTAAAGTGTCTTTGGGCCAAATAACTTACTTGGTTAACAAATATTAAAAAAATAGAGAATTACAGTTCTTTGCAGGGTATTACTAGTTTATTAACTGACTGATGGCGAAGGCATTATTGTGGGATGCAAAGAAACTATGGCAGTTTTTATGCAAAAGTAATCTGTTGGATGAATTTGCTCCACCCTTCTAAAGGAATATACTGCCTCGCAGAGACATGTACTGTTGCTATATAGGGACAGCTAACAAGTCTGTGAATTAGTGTTAAGACAAAGAGGTAATTTAGTAACAGTTTTATATGTATGGATCTTTAAGAAATATCTGACTTTGTAAAGTCATAATTTCAGATTTTCTTTTTAACTATACAATGAATGTGTTGATCAAATCATAAAAGTTTGGTTAATTATTATTTCCAGCACTTTCAGGCTTTGTACTAGTTCATTCCAAGTACTACTGGCTGACGGTATTATTAACTTGCTATAGTTAGGATACCACTTTGCGAATTTAGATTTATTTCTACTTTTTTTACTTGTTATTACTTGCTGTGAAGTGATTTGAACCTAGCAGCTCACTGAAGTAGCTGAGGAGGTACATCTCTTCAGCTATTTGACACTCGGCTATTATGGCTCTTCATGATATGATTGTTTAAGGGGTGATATTAAAGACATGAATGAGATTTTGGAATCAAATTCATTATTTTATCACACATTTTTCACACAAACAAGGTACACAGTTTAGAACAGAGTATATGTCTCAAATTATTTAACAACAAAATTAGGCAAAGTTAAAGTAGTTTGTTGTCCATTAGAAGATCATAATGCAATTACTTTTGAAGTCATGACAAATACTAATAATAACTCTATTAAAAGAATACTGACATATATAACTAATTCAATAGAATTTAAGGATTCTTTTTATAAAAAAAATCAGAGTTTTATAAATATAAATAGTAGACACGATATATCAGAGATATTTATATAAGATTATTTAAAAGCATATTTATATGGTAAAATTATATGCTGGCATATAAATAAGAAAAAAACAATGGGACAAAGTCTTAACATACTTACAAGGTAAAGTAGATAAGCTAAAATTAGACATAGAAAAAGGTAATAAAATCTTAATAGAAGAGCTTGATAGGTTAAAAAAAATAGACATTTTACAACACAAAACTGTGATAAACCCAAAAAAGATTAAAATTACTTTGTATTCATTAAATACTAAAAAACTAAATAAACCAACAATTAGAACAAAAGCAATGATTAAATCAAATCATATTAGGCAGGTTTGTATTCCAAGTAGCAAAAAGAAGGTTACAGAATTACAACATAATAGAAGCATTTAGAATTCACTTTTATAAAATTAATCATATAATCCGACAACAAAATCACAGAATATAATTAAATCTTTTGGAAAGCAGCATATTAGAAATAAATTGTCAAAACAGTAGATAAAATTAATTGAGAAACCAATGTTAATGTCTGAGCTTAAAATTCAAATTAATAAATTCAATCTTAATAAAGCTCCTGAAATGATGGTATATTACCAGACTTATATAAATTAATGCCTAAAGAAGCTTTGCTAATATTACTGAAAGTATGTTCATTAGTTAAAGGATTATCAAATGTTCCTCCATCTTAAAAATCTACTCTAATTTCTCCTATTTTAAAAACTGATAAAATACAATAAAATGCTCTTCCTATAGACCAGTTTCATTATTAAACATTGACTATAAAATATTTATGGCAGTATATTAAAATAGAATTAAACAAATGTTTCCTATGTTGACAAATGAGGATCAAACTGGTTTCATGCTGAAAAGGAATTCATATAATGATATAAAAAGAATGATTACAATAATGGATTATGTTAATATTAGAAATGGAAACCTGACCTTGGTAAGTTTGGATATTAATAGTTTATTTATTTATTTATTTATTTTACATTTTTTTAACCGGGCTAGTCCAACTGGATACATGTCCATTTTCAGTGGAGGCCCGAGGAGAAAAGCTCCGAGTTTTCAAAACATTTAATGTTACAAGTAATTTAAAAATAACAATACAAAAATGTACAGCAAAATGTTACAAGAATAAGATTTGTTCATAGTAAAAAAATGATTTGACTATTTTTCCCACAAAAAAAAAAAAACAATAAGTAAGTAAATCAAGAAAAGATGGGGATATAAGGTTACTAAGGACATCTACAGGAAAGATGGGGATATAAGGTTACTAAGGACATCTACAGGATAAGACAGGAATTGGAAAACAGGATTGGTGGTTCGATGGGATAGGTAGAGCTGGACAGAGTAGAAAGGTCAGTGAGAAATTATGATATAGGATAAACTTTAACAGAGAAAAATTTGAGGGAGACATGGTAGAGCAGAGGACAAGGAAATGAAAAAGCAGATTAGTCAGGGTTATTGCAAGAGCATAACCAGTGGTTGGAGAGGAAATGTTTAAGGTTAGTTTTGAATAATGGGAGAGATATAAGAGCTGTTAGGTCATTTGGTAGGAGGTTCCATATTTTACCAACAAAGTTAGAGAAAAGAAAGTCTCCTGCAGAATTTTTAGATAAAGAAGTTTGCATCTGCATTTTTTTAGTTGAGCGTAACTTTTTCAGGTTATGGTATGGCGTTATGAGGGTAGAGAGAGTTGGGGTATTGTTAGGTTGATAAAGGACTTTATGGGCAATAATAAGTTGGTTAAATTGTAGGAGGTGAGGTAATTCAAGCCAGCCTAGTTGTTTTAGATTTTGACAGTGATGAGTCCTATAAGGTGAGTTAGTGGCGAATCTGGCAATGTTATTATAAGATTTAGCTAGTTTGTTATGATTATATTGGGACAGGTTAGTATAGATGGGGAGGCATATAATAGGGTAGAGAGTAAGTGAGTTCTTGCTATTGTAGATCTGGCTAGTGGTGATAGAAATTGTTTAATTCTATATAGAGATCCGAGTTTTTGTTGGTAGATTTTATTATAGTGTTAATGTGGCGTTAAATTTAAGTTGATTATCTATTGTGATTCCTAGGAGTTTGGTGGTGGTGTCAGGAGAAATTATGGTACCATTGTTGGATTGAAGTGTAAAATGAAGAGGGGGGAGATGTGTGTGAGGGTGTAAACAGCAATAATTTGTTTTTTTTAGGGTTGAGGAGAAGACAATGGTTAGAGAACCATTTTTCTATTGTGGTGAAGGATTTTTGTGTGAGAGAATGTAGGTCAGTTTGGGATTTTGCTGAGCAAATAATTGTGGAGTCGTCAGTATTGAATGCAGGTAGAGAAGGGGATAGAGAGATGAAGATCATTGATGAAAATGGAGAATAAAAGTGGGCCTAAGATAGAGCCCTGTGGGACACCTAGGGAAGTAGGTAGAAGTTCAGAAAGATGATTCTGCCAGAGAACTGCTTGTTTACGATTATCCAGGTAGGATGTGAACCAGTTCAAGGCGGATTTTTCAAGTGATAGGGACTTTAGAAGGTGGAGTAGAAGTTTATGGTTGACCATATCAAAGGCTTTAGAAAGATCTACAAAGAGTGCTGATGACAGGAAATTATTGTTTTGATTTGCGTTGATACAGTTGGTAAAAGAAAGTAGGACTGTGGTAGTACTGTGGTAAGGACGAAAGCCATGTTGACAGTCCGCTAAGAGATTGTGGTGGAGTAGGTGGGTAATTAATTGTTTGTGGATACATTTCTCTATTATTTTAGCAAGAGGAGACAGAAGAGCTATGGAACGGTAGTTTGAGTATTCGCCACCTTTGTGAAGGGGAATAATATGTTAGATTTTCCAGATTGATGGAATAGTGCATTCCTTAATAGTTCTGTTAATCAATATAGAGATTGGATAGGCAATGGCTGAGGCTCTTAGTTGTAGGTATTCCCCTGGTAATTTGTCAGCTGAGGGGGTAGAAGGTTTTGATTTGGTTCACTGGGACTGTTTGCTATCTAAACAAAAGCAGAGTGCAAACAGCTCGAAAGAACCTCCGATTCTTCTGATTTTAAAAACAGTTTTAATGACAAAAAACGAACTTCAATGAACTTCTACATAAACGCTATTAATCCACAACCATAGTATGCGTTTTCGTCCAGCATAATAGACTTCATCAGACAAATGACAATACTTAATTGGGCATTTAAATATCAAACTGAAACAAACATTGACCAATAAAACATTAAATACATCCTTCAAATGTGCAAATCAAACAGTCCTACCTCATAAATAATTAAGTAGTTAATGCATTTCCACTGTGTTGATCTATTACTATTAAAATCCTTACACCTCATATATAATACTGGATATATAAAACAAATCTTAATAAATAGATAAAATGTGTTAAATGTATACTGAATAAATTAATAAATACTTTAAATATTATATGAAATATATATAAACTTAAAATGTATAAATATATGTTATTGACTAAAAACAATACAATATAATACAATACAAGCGCCATCTGGTGTTGAAAACCACTTACTACACTCAAATTTTATTAGCTTTTATTTTCAACAAGGATACTATACTTAAAAAATCATTTAAGCCAGGTTTTTTACCTGCTTCTAAATGTATTTGCCACCACAACTCCTTACTTTCCAAAATCTCTTCCCAATTACCACCCCTAGCATCCTGTTTAACCTGTTGGAGGACAAAAAACTGAAATCTGCAACCCACACAATTTCTACTATGTTTGAACAAAGCATTTGTCTCTTTCTCCTTTAAAATATCATAAGAATGTTCATATATTCTTTTCTTTAGTTCTCTTTCAGTTTTTCCTACATAGTAGGAGGGACATTTATTACAGGTAGCCAGATACACCACTCCTTTGGTGTCACAATTGTAAAAGCCTTTACTTTTAATTAATAATTTTTTACTTTCTAAAAAAATTTCACTTTTATTACTAATGTAGGTGCACCTACCACATCTAAATGTTCCTACTTTTTTATTAATGTTAATCTGAAATGTATTCTTTTTCCTTTTCTCTAACATATTCTTTAAACTTCTAGAATTCCTATAAACTACCTTTGGTTTGATGTTATTAATTTCTTCAATGTCCGTAAGGGCTACAAATTTATCCCATTCTTTTTGTAGTGTATCTCTAATTTTAAAATTATACATATTGTATTCCACTATCAACTTTCTTTGGGATTTTTCCTCTATCCTCATAACCTTGTTCTGTCCCTCTTTAACTGTCAAAAATTCATGTACTCCTATAATTGGTTTAAATCTATCACCCCTACCCTCTTCTACTTCTCTTCTTATATCAAACACGAACTCCCTTGGATACCCCCTTTCCATAAACATCTTTTGCAATTTGTTACATTCCTTTACAAAATCATCATTTTGGCTGGTCATTCTCGATCCCCTCACAAACTGTCCCTTTACTATGTTTCTTTTGCAGTGCAGGGGATGAGCACTATCAAAGTGCAAATATGAATTACAATAGGTATTCTTTCTAAATACCTTGGATTCAAAACCTTGTTTGTCCTTATTCTTACTTACTTCTATATCCAAGTATTGTAATACATCCGAGTTGATGTTATACGTAAATCTAAGAAAGTTGGTGGTATGACTAATATACTCCATGAATTCTAAAAACTTTTCATGTCCCCCAATCCAAAAAATAACTATATCATCGAGGAATCTTCGATACAATAACCATTCTTTGTTAAAGTCAGAATTCAAAACAAACTTCTCTTCCCATTTGGACAACACTATGTTGGCGTATGTGGGTGCACACGCCGCCCCCATGGAAACTCCCTCTTTCTGTTGGAAATACTCCCCATCAAAGACTAAAAAATTATATCTTAATATAATATCCATGAGGGCTACTGATAATATTTTTCATTTGTTACATCTTACAAGTACTGGGGTCATTCTCGATTTGACACTCGGCTATTATGGCTCTTCATGATATGATTGTTTAAGGGTGATATTAAAGACATGATTGAGATTTTGGAATCAAATTCATTATTTTATCACACATTTTTCACACAAACAAGGTACACAGTTTAGAACAGAGTATATGTCTCAAATTATTTAACAACAAAATTAGGCAAAGTTAAAGTAGTTTGTTGTCCATTAGAAGATCATAATGCAATTACTTTTGAAGTCATGACAAATACTAATAATAACTCTATTAAAAGAATACTGACATATATAACTAATTCAATAGAATTTAAGGATTCTTTTATAAAAAAATCAGAGTTTTATAAATATAAATAGTAGACACGATATATCAGAGATATTTATATAAGATTATTTAAAAGCATATTTATATGGTAAAATTATATGCTGGCATATAAATAAGAAAAAACAATGGGACAAAGTCTTAACAGACTTACAAGGTAAAGTAGATAAGCTAAAATTAGACATAGAAAAAGGTAATAAAATCTTAATAGAAGAGCTTGATAGGTTAAAAAAAAATAGACATTTTACAACACAAAACTGTGATAAACCCAAAAAAGATTAAAATTACTTTGTATTCATTAAATACTAAAAAACTAAATAAACCAACAATTAGAACAAAAGCAATGATTAAATCAAATCATATTAGGCAGGTTTGTATTCCAAGTAGCAAAAAGAAGGTTACAGAATTACAACATAATAGAAGCATTTAGAATTCACTTTTATAAAATTAATCATATAATCCGACAACAAAATCACAGAATATAATTAAATCTTTTGGAAAGCAGCATATTAGAAATAAATTGTCAAAACAGTAGATAAAATTAATTGATGAACCAATTTTAATGTCTGAGCTCAAAATTCAAATTAACAAATTAACCTTAATAAAGCCCCTGGAAATGATGGTATATTACCAGAATTATATAAAGTAATGTCTAAATAAGGTTTGGTAATATTATTGAAAGTTTAATCATTAGTCAAAGGATTATCAAATGTTCCTCCATCTTGAAAGTATACTCTAATTTTTCCTGTTTTAAAAGCTGATAACAATATAACAAAATGTACTTCCTATAGACCAACATCATTATTAAACATTGACTATAAAATATTTATGGCAATATATGCAAGTAGAATTAAACAAATGTTTCCTATGTTGACAAATGAGGATCAAACTGGTTTCATGCTGAAAAGGAATTCATATAATGATATAAAAAGAATGATTACAATAATGGATTATGTTAATATTAGAAATGGAAACCTGACCTTGGTAAGTTTGGATATTAATAGTTTATTTATTTATTTATTTATTTTACATTTTTTAACCGGGCTAGTCCAACTGGATACATGTCCATTTTCAGTGGAGGCCCGAGGAGAAAAGCTGTTCATAATAACTATTTCTCCTATAGTTATTATGTGTGGTATCCTGTTTATTCCATCTTTTACTACTGATATTAAAATCTTTTTTAGGGACGGATGGTCTAGGGTAATTGTTACCAGATTCATATTCCAACATGTCTCTATTCAATTTGCCCATCTTCCGTTGTATAACTTCCTCACATTTCCCATCAATTTCTTGTCTGATTTTAAAATACTTATTTCTTTCTTTCCTAATACCATGTATTAGGTCTTTCTTAATACAATTGTCAAGCTCATCTATCTCTTTGCCCAAACTATCTTGTTTTCTTTCATTTTCTCCTATTATTAGTTTAACTATATCTAATCCACACTGGTTAAAAACTTTTAACAAGCTCATGTGAAAAATAGATCCCTCTTGCACATTATTCGGATATTTGCATACACGAAGTCCCTTAGGGACAATCTCCTTCTTTAAACATTCTTTTAAGTATGCATTTTCAATGTTTATTATTTTAAATTTAGTCATTAGCGTTTTTAATTTATCTATTTTAACAAAATAAGACTCTCCATCTATGTTCTTAGAGCCAACATTTTTGTCAGTACCAAACAAAAAGTCTCTTTTTAACCATTCAGACGTAGTAACACCATTAGTGTTCATGAAAACAGTACCTGTACTTGAACCATCAGAAGTCGGCTTCTTAGGACGAGCTCCAGCTTCCAGTGAGTGCTCGCTTCTCCCCTCAGCCCCTTCAGGTTCAGTACCAAAGATAGATGGTGTATTCATAGGATTAAAATTAGTTCCCTTTCCTTGAAAAAAGTCGCCGGCTTCATCTTCGTCGCCCATAAGCTCCCTTTTTCTTTTATTGTTTTTAAATTGCAACCCTTCGGTTCTGTTTTCGTCTCTGCATGGTCCCGTTTTACTTTCCAGCAAACTGTGGCAGAGAGGCGTTAATAAGTCTATGAGCTCGGTGAGTTGGCCAATTAGCTTTCGTGATTGGCCTGGCTCTTCCTGTCCCTCGGAGCTCATGACGCTCTGCACCCTTAAAGTTCTTTCTGCAGCTCAAGCACTAAAAAACCAGTAAAAAATCCTCGTGGAAGGCACTCAAAACACCAAATAAACAAAAGCAGAGTGCAAACAGCTCGAAAGAACCTCCGATTCTTCTGATTTTAAAAACAGTTTTAATGACAAAAAACGAACTTCAACGAACTTCTACATAAACGCTATTAATCCACAACCATAGCATGCAGTTGTCTGATGAAGTCTATTATGCTGGACGAAAACGCATACTATGGTTGTGGATTAATAGCGTTTATGTAGAAGTTCGTTGAAGTTCGTTTTTTGTCATTAAAACTGTTTTTAAAATCAGAAGAATCGGAGGTTCTTTCGAGCTGTTTGCACTCTGCTTTTGTTTATTTGGTGTTTTGAGTGCCTTCCATGAGGGTTTTTTACTATTTGCTATCTGTTTTGGAGGAATATAATTTTTTGAACAACTTTATGCAGTTCATTAAACTTCTTTAAGAGAAATCTCTTGCTTGTATAAAAATTGGTTCATATACTTCTAAATCTAATACATTACTAAGGGTACTAAACAAGGATGTCCCCCATCACCATTATTATTTGCTTTAGTTATGGAAACATCTGCAAACTATATTAGGAGAAATGTGAATTTCAAAGGTTTTCAAATAAATGATAATATAAATACTAAAATACAACTTTTTGCAGATTATATTTTATTAACTTTGAATGACCATAATCACTCTTTCCATGCTTTATTTAACTCAATAGAAATCTTCCAAAATATGTCTGGATTTAGTTTTAGTGATTTTATTTATAAATTGTAAAACATATACAATTGACAGTAAATTCTCCAAATATATTGTAAAACACAACAAAATTAAATATGTAGAAATTATTCTAACAGATAAATTAAAGATTCAATCATTTCGACCACGAAGACCATGTCCATGTCATGACCACATGATGCACGATACCATTTTGGATTCAGGTAAGCAGCTCATATACCCATGTAGCCCGACAAACACTGTGAACACAGTGGTATGACTGGAATAACAGAACAGAAAGAGTCTACACAGAAATAATGTTAGGGACTGTGTTGCTAATAGACCACAGCCAAGAAGGAGAAAAATTTTTAGACCCCGTTTAAGTTATCACAATCTGCATGATGTGGGAATTGTACAGCGCTACAGTGTGGTCTACCTCATAGCACAGTACCCTGAATTACTGGGTGCCATAAACTGTACACATATAGAAATTAAGGCAACACAAGGGGAACAGGGAAGGGTGTACATCAATAGAAAGGGCTTCCACTCCATTAACTGTCAAGTTGTGTGTAATGCTAAGGGAATCATCTTGAATATGTGTGCTGGCAACCCAGGTAGTTACCACATCTCAGATATCTGGCACAACCCCTAACTATATTAGATGTTTAGTAGGGGTAATACCTCACAGCGTCATTTACTGGGGGATGCAGGTTATGCACTGGAACCGTGGCTCATGATGTCTGTCAGAAATACACACACACCACCTGCAGAACGCTATAATGAGGCACATGATCAAACTAGAAATATCATAGAGTGTGTGTTTGGGCTGCTAAAGTCACAGTTCCAGTGTCTAGATACATTTGGGGAAGCCCTGCAGTACAATTCATGTACCCATACTAAAATATTCTCTGTCTGTGCCATGCTTCACAACATCATCCTGAGGAAACAGCTTCAGCAGGACCAACAAGGGGAAGCAGCACTCATCCCATCACAACTGGTAAATTCACCATAGCCACACGCAGGTGAGGAGTTAGAGAAGGAGCCAGCAACTGCTATGGGTGTAGGCAGATGTAGGCATGCTCAATATGCCCTTGCTTTGGCTAAGGGGCAATGCATAGCACATGCACTCACCTCCTAAGGGGCTAAAACCTTCATCCTACACACACACATACAGTAACATTGATGCCAGGCAATGCTCACAGCCTTTATCTACCCATGCAATGGCTGTGTACTCCCAACATCAGACAGAGTGAGCCCTGAACTAAAACTCCAGCAACTGCTGGATTTACAAGATAAGTGCTGAACCTGGAATATTAAAAAAAATGTGTAATAATACAAATGAATGGCATATCCTTGCATACTATTACTTAGTAATGTAAATAAGTAAAAGGAGGTTAATTTGTGCAACAATGACTTCAACATGTGACAGCAGTGACTTGTGTGAATACATGCGTCCTCCATCAAGTAACAGGCCTCAGGCATCAAAGATTCATATATTCATACGTGTGAAAAGTACTGATAGTCAAAGAATGTCCTCAGTTTGGCCTCATACTTTTATATTGGCAAATAATTAAAGACAGAAGTTAGAAATTAATGACACACATTGCAATTTCAGACTTCATATCCCTCAGAAAAAAATCTTAAAAATAGTGATGCAAAAACTATTTGATTCTGTGATGGTCCCTACTCCAGGACAGTAATCAAGCAGCCTCAATTCTCAACACTGACACCAATGAGGGATGGCCACTAGGAGCAAAAAAAGACTCATGCAGTATTTTGAGATGCATCTCTCTGCACCAAACACAATTTCCCTTAAGAGTACACAGGCAGCAAGACTCACTTTCTCTCCCCAGGCCCCAAATAAGACTCCACACTGACCACTTTGGAGCTGTGTTCCTGCTCCAAGTAGCTGATACATACACTTGGATATTTGATTTTCACATACAGACGCGCAGACACACACACACACACACACACACACACACACACACACACACACACACACACACACACACACACACACAAACACACCTGGAAAAGGCTGGCATAGATTTACCAGCTGTGCATCCTCTGCTCAGACTATAAGGTAATTAAACTACCACCAGTCAGCTACTCTAAGGCTGTTACAATGGTACCCAATTATACTGAGTAACATGAATACTAATACAAATGGTAGAGTTTGAACCAATGCAGCAAGGCTTTCAGGAGTGGCCAGTGTCACTAAAATAAGCATAAGTTCTTTCAAATTGTTAAGAATATTCTCTAAAAGACCAGCCATGATAAAAGGTGTAGAAATATTTAATAATAAAATAGAAAACATGAGAATACTGAATATCTAGTTACAATATACACCAGAGTTTTAATCAAATGAGATATAAAAAATAACACAGCTATATAGATTCACACAGATGCAGGAAAACAATACTTAACTAATCTCACTATATTTTCCTGACTGATCTAAATAATTATTATTCCCTGGTTACTTACTAAAGCAAGGAAAGATGAAGTGTGTTGAGTTGCTTACTACAACAAGGCAAGATGAGGTGTGTGGTTCTGTGAGCTATCTGTGAAAGATCTTTCCTGTCAGGTTCTGGAAGACAAAGTTCTGCTGCAAGAGACCCGTCATATCTCTCACTAATATCTAAAGAATAATTCCAGTGCTGGTTATAGAATGACATCACATCTGGTCACGCCTCTGGTACAATACACACCCAGAGCTTTGCTAAGATCTGTTGTAGCATCTGAGAACTATAAAACAATTTCAAAAAGTCCACCCTTCCAGGGTACCAATTAGTTTGCGAAAACCACTAGACCAGTGCAAACCACACGGCATGCATGCAGTGTGGTTTTCACTGGTCTAGTGGTTTTCATGTACTGGTTCTTGTGTTTTTTTAGCAATAAGTTTGCCCCTAAGGACAATACATAAGATTTCTAGTCCATTTTGTCTCTTGCTGCAATCAGACCTGTAAGATAAAATCTTTATGGCCTAAACCAACCCATTTAATTCCAACCTATTTTTCAAAATTAGCTGGACTGAGATTAATCTCTTCCCTTCCAGAATTCTCTCTTAAAACATATACATGTAATCAGTTATAATAATACTGTCTGAAGTACATGTATATCTCTTTTCTGTCCAGCAGGACCCACTGTTGATGCATTTTTAACACAGGCAAATTTACAAATACATTTTTAACACAAACATCTGTACAAATCAATGTGATAGTCAAAAAATACTTTACAAAAACTCCAGCTAGGTATGCTGGCATATGTTACACATGTGCTGCTGTACTCTTTCTGGCACAGATAGCACTACCTCATATCATCACAGAATATATCAACTGTCTAACTTTGTAAGACCAAATTATTTAAAAAGTCTCCCTATTCTTCAGCCTTTGCCCCACTTTTAATTATGACTTGGTCCAGCGTTGTTGCTGTAGGGGTGTGGCAGGCATGTACATTTTACAAAAACCTGTAAGAAAGCAGTACAATTAGCAAAACAACATCAAAACCCCAGATATACTAATCATTCGTCAGCTATGCACCCTGAACATCAGACACAAAGCTTATGTATACCTGAATCCAAAAGATAGAAAACAAGGATGTGGCATATAGTTATCATCACTTGCACAGGGTGCTGGGGGGGGGGGCAGGAAGCCTTAGCTGACACAAAAGGTAAGTGAACGTGTATGAGGAAGAAAGGGGAAACAGGTAGACATTTGAATAAAGGATCGAATGGCCACTGAGACAGAATGAACTTTAAGCCTTGTGACTGAACCATGTAACTGTTTTGTGTGTGTCTGTCTGTGTCTGTCTCTGTGGACACTCCAGTTGAAACTGGTGTGTGAGTGTCTGAAAGAACATAGCCAGGCTCTGTGCTAGTTCTAAGTCTTGGTATGTCAGGCAGGTGTGAGCTGTGCATGGTAGAGGTGGCAGTTCATCATCATCATACCTGATCATGAGAACTGGCTCTGCCAAAAGTTGCACTCGCTCATCCATGCCCATGGTCAGATGCATTGCTGCTACGTGAATATGACTGATGTCTGCTTGATGAGATCTCCTCAAGAGTATGCCTAGGACCACAACCCCGTGACCTACGATGTGTGGGTATGGAAATCTCAACCACTGACAGAGCAGTGGATGTAGCGCCACTATGGAAACATAATTGGGCATGGCCATGTTGGCTAACATCAAATGATGTGGCTGACCTATGCCCAAGAGGATGCCATCCTCCTACAAGCAGATGTCCAGCTCTAAGCATTTCTTTGGAGGTCCTATTGAAATGTGCCTGCACATCCATGACAGCCCTAAACATACATCGAATGGCACAGAAAGACACACTTGGATCAGATGGAGGATGGATAGCAAGCCTCCTCCAAGCACCCCTAAGAACTGTCCTGCATGGCACCTCACCCACACTTTGGCTACAGACAGAGTCAACAGACACCGAAGCCACAGTAACAACACTACCCTGATCACGTGTGTTACCCTCACCTGTCCAATATCTGAGGGCTCATTGGAATGGGTTGGCATAGGCCTACTGGTTGTGTCCAGTGGAATTACAGGGGATAGCAGAATGTCAATCTCAGTGTCAGATTCAACCTCTGCACCCCCTAACTGTGCCTCTGTTTGCTCACCATCACCATCAGAGTCTACTGATACTCTAACATCAGGTGGTAAGAGTCCTACACTTAGGTTCATACTAGGCTATCTGCCCTGGGGCAATTATAAGCCTAGCCCGATTCTGTATGGCTTACGCCACCCCTTGATTTGAGTATACTGTGCCCTTTTTAAGGTTTAGTTTACTGTGCCTCGGTCTAATAGTGACACAGGAGTAATCCCTGGGACAAACCTACGATCCCCCATCCACTTATCGAGATTCTTCTTGAAGAGATTCAGTGAGGTGCTCTGCCTCACATGAACTGGAATTCTATTCCAGAGCGAAGGGAGCCTCTGGGTTATGAACCTGTCCCTCCAGCAAGTTCTATTTATTTCTGTGCTGAGGTTCAAGTCCCTCGAGCGTGTGGCTCTAAGGGATTTAGATTTACTGAGGTGGAGCATGTCCATTAATTCTGGATTTGACATAGCTTTGTATGTCAGGCATAGATCGCCTCGAAGTAGGCGGTATGCAACTGAGTAGAGCTGGAGTTTTTTAATCGAGCAGCATATGGCATCTGTTTGAGACCCTTGATCCTCTTGGTGAGATACTTTTGGGGTCTTTCTAATTGCTGCAGGTGTCGGGTAAGGTACATCCCAAAAGGGGCATTGTATTCTATGATGGGCCTGATGAGGGATGAATAAAGGGGCACGATTACCTCTGTTGATCTAGATGTGAAACCCTTCGTAATGAGGTGGGCTATGTAGAAGGTCTTTCTAACCACTTTGGCAATGTGGTTTTCAAAGGAGAGATTGCTATCAACTTGGGTCCCCAGGTCTCTAATAACTTTCTCTGTACTTAATGGGTTTTCGCCTATGTGGTAATTTGTGGGCACATTGCTTTTGCCAAAGGGTATGACTATACATTTTTTGGCATTTAGCTTTAAACCATGGCGCTGGCACCAGTTATCTGTCTCTGTGAGACCTTTTTGAAGGATGTTTGTGTCAGCTGGAGAGTTGATTATGGCGCCCAGTTTGCAGTCGTCTGCGAACTTGGTGAGCCATAGCCCTCCCACGTTTGCCTGTACCTCAGAAAGGTATATACTGAACAAGAGTGGTCCCAGGACAGAACCCTGTGGGATGCCACTTGTGACCGGTTTCGAGTCTGACATGGCTCCAGCAACTCTCACTCTGTGGGTTCGGTCTTTGAGCCAGTTTGCGACCCATCTTGTGACATAGGGGTTTATATTTAAGCTGGATAGCTTATCTATGATGCCCGAGTGGGGTATTGTGTCAAATGCCTTTGCAAGGTCCAGATAGGCTGTGTGGACTACCTTCCCTTTATCTATGGCTTTGGTGACTGTTTCAAAGAAGTCAACCAGGTTCAAAAGGCAGATCTGCCCTTGACAAAGCCGAACTGGGTAGGATCTAGTGTCTGTAGGCCCCCAATGTCTTTGTTTATGAGCTTCATGATGATCCTCTCCATAGCCTTGCAGACTAAGCTAGTCAGGCTTATGGGGTGATAGTTTCCAGAGTCCGTAGAGGCTCCACCTTTGTGGAGTGGGACCACTGTTGCTGTACGCCATTCTGTGGGCACATATCCTGTAGTGAGGCTGAGATTGTATAGCTGTTTTATTTGAGGGATTAGTTCCTCTTGTAGTTCATGTAGGATGCAATCTGGGACGCCATCTGTTCCCATGGAAGCAGTGTTTTTTGCTTTGGAGAGGGCAGCCTTCACCTGAGCATCTGAGATGTTTGGGAGGCAGCCCTCTGCCGGGATAGATACTTGCTCTTTTGGAGGGGGGGGGGTGGAGAAGTTTGCACTGAACCTGTCTGCCAGGATACTGGCGATGTCTGTGGGTTCAGTGTATTTTTTGTCGTTTAGAATCAACTCAGAACAAGTCTGGGAGTTGCATCCCAGGTTTCTATCATAACTGAAAAAAGCCTTATGATTGTCTTTGATGTCCGGTGCAATTTTTCTCTCGAAGCTGGCCTTGGAGGATTTTATGAGAGATCGTAATTTTTTGCTAGTACTGATCAGAGATGCCTTCCCTGTTAGGGATTTTGCTCTATCATGTAGTAGCTTCCTCCTTCTGTTGTACAGTTTATTTATGGCAGGGGTCCACCAGACTGGATGCCTGCCTTTGGATGATTGGGTCTTGGTTTTGTTTGGGATAGCATGATCCATGCATTCCTGGAGATGTCCGTAGAATGCATTTATATAGGATTCTGCAGTTTGGGCTGTAGTTTCCACTGGCCCTGGGGCCTTGAAGGATTCCACTTCGGTTTTCAGAAGTGAGAAGTTTGCTTTTGAAAAGTTTTTCACTGTGGTTTTCTGGGCTGGGGGTGGGGTCGGGATGTGGACATCCAGTGAAATTAATTTATGGTCTGATCTTACCAATGAGGGATATACTTCTGGTGTGGAGCATAGAGTCCCCATGTTGGTAATGATCAGGTCTAGTATGTTGTCCCCTCTTGTGGGAGTGGTGACTAGTTGTTCCATAGCATTTGAGATTATAATTTCCAGGAATCTTTGGGCTAAGGTGCTGGTGCTTGAGTAGTGCTCCCAGTCAATGTTTGGGTAGTTGAAGTCGCCCAATTTAATGGTGTTCGGAGAGATCTTCATGTTCTCCAATGTTTTCAGGAAAGCCGAATGGGATTCCTGACTTTGAGAGGGTGGTCTGTAGGATGCTATAAACTGAAAAGCAGTCTTGCCCACTGTTAGTTGCACATGGATGGTCTCCGATGCCGTGCAATGCCACTAACCTGGAGGTGTGGATATCCTTGATAAATATGGAAACTCCCCTCCTTTTGTGGTTCGGTCTGGGTTTTGGGGCGAAAAGCATGATACGAGGTATAGCCTGGTAGTGCTGGGGTGCTCTCTGGAGCCTTGAACCAGGTTTCTGTCACTGCACAGATATCGATGTTTTCCATACTGAGGAGAGCTTTGAGTGTGTGCATCTTGAGGTTAAGACTTCTGGCATTTAGCAGCATTACCCTTAGTTTCTTGTTCCTTGTGCTGTCTATGGGGTGGGTTTGACTTTTGAGCATTGCCTAAAAAGGCACTATGGGGTGGCAAGAGCCTTTGCCAATATCCGAAAGCCCAGTGGTGACAGGTGCAAGCCGTCCCTAGCGAAGCAACGTGGCTTGTCGAGCATGTCATCCCAGGCTGACAGACACTGGATCCCCTTTGAATGACACCAAAATTTTAGCCAATTGTTAAAATCGATCATTTTGTCTTTGTACTGTGGCATCATTCTAGGTGAGGGTAAGATGCTGCTCAAGGTCAGGGTCATACCAGCCTGGGCTACATGATCAGAGAGCTCCTCTATGTCTCTTTTCATGTAGTCCAGGGAGGTACGTCTCAGGTCATTCACACCAGCATGTACAATGACTGAGTCATATTTGTATTTGCTTTGGAGTGACGTGAGTGCTTGCGTTATGTGTCGGATCCTAGCACCCAACAGGCAGCTCACAGTGACCTTCTCTTTATTCAGCCTGGTGAGCAGGACGTCAGTGTGTCTGACAATAGAGTCACCTATAACAAGAGTATCAGGTGTGTTATTCAGCCTTAAGGGCTGTGGCTGCTTGGCACACTGACTTTGTGGGTTATGTGTTGTGTGTGTTTTGTTTTGAGGTAGCGTTTGCTTGGATGTCTGCTTTGGAGGTCTCTGTTGCTTAGGTAGATTTTTATTTAGAGCCTCCGAGTATGTTTTTGTGTATTTATGTGTTTGGTTCGCTGATGTGGTGGGACTATGTGATACTGGAATTGTGTTGTGTGAGGTTACCTTCTCCTCCTGACTGGTTACACCAGTTTTGAGATGAGAGAGCTCAGCCTCCAGTTTGGCTAAATAGTTGCATCTGTCACATATATTTGAACCTGTTTGGAGGAGGAGAGGGTTGTCCGTGTACATGAGACAGTTGTAACATTGCCTCAAAATTCCCAGATTCACCAGCTGGACTGGAGAGGAAACCATTGACTGACCTTTGGACATGCTAGAGTAACAGGGAAACTGAATTTAAGACGGACCAATAGAGGACAGGGTAATCGTAGAGAGTATAAGAGTAAGTAGTGCTTATGGTTTAATAGTGCTAACTTGTAGGATTACTTAATTGGACCAGTGAAGGGCCTTAGAATGAGAATATGGTGTTTAAATTGAGAGATAGAGCAGTTCTAATGGAAAAAGTGAAGAGCAGACTTTGTGGAGCCAGGAATAGTTTAAACCCAATTAGGCGGTGCTGCCTGTTGTTGCGCTATGCTCAAAACCGCGCAAGAGGGTTTTAAGAGAGGAAGATGAAGGAGTTTTGGAATTGACCCAAAATGGCCAATAAAACTACAGTTTCAAGTCAGTAACCACTCCCAAAGGGGCAGGCAGGCTGCTCAATGTTTTTCACTGCCACTGATCAACAGATAGACTTTCCTTTAGCACAAGCAAAAAATGGCCTCACAGAAACTTACAAACAGTTCAAGAACAGCAAGCCTGTAACTGAACTTTTTTAAATCTCAGAAAGGTGGGAAAAAAGCAAGATTTTTTTTTTTTCAGAGATAGCAGAGGTTAACAAGTATCAACAAGTTATAACAGTGCAGTAAATGACCCCACACAAGAGTGCTAGGCCAAAGACAGATAAAATGCAAGTTTTGAGGAAAAAAACGATTTTAAAAATAAGTGCAAACAGGAAATTCAGTAAACAGCTCTAGGTTGTGCTCTAAATACAGTTACTAATGCAGAAATCAAATTTAACAAGCCAGAAAATGCTCAAAATAGGTGGCTATGCAGAAGAACTTAGCAAATAAACAGAGGAAAAATACTTAAAGTCTCAAAAGTGGCTCCTTTCTTCTCTCAGCAGTTTCTCCTCTTGGTGGGTGCTTCACCAACAGCCAACAAGCCTGAAAAGACACCAAAACCATGAGGCAACCAGGTTTTAAGAGAGGAAGATGAAGGAGTTTTGGAATTGACCAAAAATGAAGAATACTTCACACTTCTAAAGACTAGTGTGGTCTCCTTTAAGGCCCCTGAGCCGGCGGTTAACATTACTCAAACCGCTGAATCACTTACAAATGCCTTCTACCAGCACCTGCAGGGCTGCATGGATCAGGCAATCCCAAGCAAAACAAAGACTCTTTGTACCAAAGGCAAGTGTCCAGTCTGGTGGACCCCAGCCATAAACAAACTCTACAACAAAAGGAGAAAGCTACTACAAGATAGAGCAAAATCCTTAAAAGGTAAGACACCGCTGATCACTATAAGTAAAAAGCTAAGAGCTCTCATAAAATCATCCAAAGCTAATTTTCAGAAAAAAATAGCTAAGGACTCTAAAGACAACCATAAGGCATTCTTTAGCTATGTCAGAAACCTAGGAGGAAACTCCCAGATATGCTCAGAATTAGTTCAAAATGATGTGAAGATTACTGATCCTACAGACATTGCCAACATACTGGCTGACAGGTTCAATGCAAACTTCTTCCCCCCCCCCAAAGGAGAGATATCTATACCAAATGATTGTAGCCCCCAAACATCTCTAACGCCCAGGTGAGAACTGCTCTCTCCAAGGCAAAGAACACAGCATCCATGGGACCTGATGGTGTCCCCGGCTGTGTGCTCCATGAACTCAACGAGGAATTAAACCCACAGTTAGGACAGCTGTTTAATCTTAGTCTCACCTCCGGATACGCACCCAGGAGTGGCGCAGCGACTGTGGTCCCACTCCACAAAGGCAGTGCCTCCACCGACCCTGGAAATTACCGTCCCATTAGCTTGACAAGCCTTATCTGCAAAGCCATGGAGAGGATCATAATGGATCTCATAAATAAAGACATAGGGAACTTGCAGATTTTGGATCCAACCCAGTTTGGCTTTGTCAAAGGCAGATCATGCCTTTTAAACTTGGTTGACTTTTTTGAAACAGTCACCAAGGCCATTGACGAGGGAAAGGCAGTCCATACAGCCTACCTAGACCTGGCGAAGGCTTTTGATACAATACCTCACTCGGGTATCATTAAAAAACTCATCAACTTAAATGTAAACCGATACATTACAAGATGGGTTGCAAACTGGCTGAGTGACAGAACCCACAGGGTCAGAGTTGCTGGCGCCATGTCAGACTCAAAGCCTGTCACAAGTGGTGTCCCACAGGGCTCAGTCCTGGACCCACTCTTGTTTGGCATCTACTTTTCTGAAGTACAAGCAAACACAGGAGGGTTATGGCTGACAAAGTTTGCAGATGACTGCAAACTGGGCGCCGTAGTTGAAAACACATCCAACACAGATATCCTTCAGAAGGGTCTCACAGAAACGGATAACTGATGCCAGAGCCATGGCCTAAAGTTAAATGCCAAGAAATGCATAGTCATACCCTTCGGGAAAAATAAGGTTATCCCTAGCTACCATATAGGTGGCAATCCCTGAACACAGAAGAAGTTATTAGGGACCTGGGAACCCAGGTTGACAGTAGCCTTTCATTCGACACTCATATTGCTAAAGTAGTTAGGAAGACCTTCTACATTGCCCACCTTATCATGAAGGGATTCACATCTAGATCAAGGGAAGTCATAGTCTCCCTATACTCATCACTCATCAGACCAATGATCGAGTACAATGCCCCATTCGGAATGTATCTGACCCGACACTTGCAGCAGCTGGAGAGGCCACAAAAGTTCCTCACCAAAAGGATAAAGGGTCTCAAAAATCTGTCTTATGCTGCCCGACTGAAAGAACTCCAGTTATATTCATTTGCTTACCGCTTACTCAGAGGTGACCTATGCCTGACATACAAGGCCATGTCAAACCCAGATTTGATGAACATGCTTCAACTCAAAAAATCTAGATCCCTCAGAGCCACAAGGGCGGGAGACTTAAACCTTGACACGGTTATTAATAGGACGTGCTGGAGGGATAGATTCATAACCCAAAGACTCCCTATGCTGTGGAACAAAATCCCGGTTTATGTGAGGCAGAGCACCTCGCTGGCCTTGTTCAAGAGGAATCTTGACCAATGGATGGGAGATCGCAGATACACCCCAGGGGTTACCTCAGTGTCACTGCTCGACAGAGGCACAGCAAAATAATGGGCATAGTTTCTCCAAACTAAAGGGGTGGCGTAAGCCACAAAACTATGGGCTAGGCTTATAAATGCCCTCGGGCAGATAGCCTAGTATGAACCTATGAACCTATAAAACTACAGTTTCAAGTCAGTAACCACTCCCACAGGGGCAGGCAGGCTGCTCAATGTTTTTCACTGCCACTGATCAACAGAGAGACTTTCCTTTAGCCCAAGCAAAAAATGGCCTCACATAAACTTACAAACAGTTCAAGAACAGCAAGCCTGTAACTGAACTTTTTAAATCTCAGAAAAGTGGGAAAAAAGCAAGATTTTTTTTGTTTCACTGTCTGGATCACATGTGATAATAAGCAATAAACACAAGAAAGAAATAAGTAGCTACACTACTACAGTTCAATATATGCTAACAAATTAACAGCAGTGCCACTATTACAGATAGCACAGCAATACACACACAATCCTGACACTAACATCACACATATGGATACAATAAATATTTCTGTTATCTTCTCATCAGTACTGAAATAAAAATGTTTAGCTTACCATGTGCAAATGACTCCACACTTCCTAGGGAGGATGGTCCTGGAAGGAGTTAAGCAAAAGGTAAGGATATCATCATCACAATTAAGATTAACAGAGGGGGTGAAAACCTTTTGGCTCTTTATATGTCCATTAACCCTACATTTAACAGAAACTTGGATGACACATCCACCCCAAGCCCATGTGTAATGAACTAGAATGTGTTTTAACTGTATCAATCTATAAATAGTTCCATCCCAAAAAAGTGTTAAGCAAACTTAAGTATTTCTGTCAATATTTTACCATACAAGAAATATTTAACAATTAACATAGGTAAGCCTACCTGGAAGCTAATCCTGGGACATTCTTGCCCTTCCTGAAACAGCAGTACCAACATCAATCACATGCTGTTGTGCACTTTCCACTGAGCTCTCTGGATCTCTAACAGTGGACAGGAACTCTTCGTTTGTTATCACTGGTGGCTTTGTAGCAGTTCCCGCCAGTAGCCATCTGTCCACAGCCCATTGCAGCTGCTCTCCTCTGGGCTGATGAAATCACATCAATCGATCATATGTCCTGCTACAGCCCCCAACAGTGCTGATATTGTCCACTATCTGCTGCCAAATTTGCATTCAGCCCAACATATCCCCATGGCCTCTATCAAGCAGAAAGCCACCATGTCACCTAAATGCATGGGTAATTACATCATTCTCAGGGCCACTGAAGGGGGATTCACGGAGATTGGGATGCCTGGGTGCCATACTCCTAGGTAACATAAAACGCAAAGGAAAAATAATAATCTCCATAAATATCACATAAATAACAGTCCTGCTTAGATATAACACATAAATAGTAGTTGTTCAATATTACCCACTGAAGAAACAAAAATCTTTCAAGATATTCAAATGTAAAAAAGGATGTATGTGGTTGCGACATCTGATAGTCACACACAAAGAAAGGTTGAATCCAAAACAAGGGGAGTAACAATAGCAAATCAAACCACCGTGCAAACAATTTTGTTTGTGCCAACACAGAAATGGAATTTGGTTCCCCCACTCCCAAAATAACAGGCAAATTACATTTTGCTACCATACAAAGGAATAAAACATCAGTGAACTATTATAAGTGCTATCAAAGAAACTGTCCCAAAAACATGTGTACACATTTTTCCACTGAACATTTATTTTTATGCAATTGCCAGTCACCTCTACCTGTTGCCAGCACTCCCCTAGAGGTGTCCATGCACCATCTTAGAAGGCTAACACCCCTGTATCATTGACAATATAGGACATTTACATTTCACTGAAATAAAAATGGAAGAGCGTAAAGAGAAGCACTTGTAACATTAACACTTGTGTTGAAAATAAATAAGGTTGTGCATCTGAGAAAGTAAAATACCCTGATGAAATGGCTATGCCATCAGTAAACTTCTAAGAAGTGCATACAGATAAAAGTAGCATTTGCTAATGCATACTGTATATAAAAATATTTTTGCATGTGACAACTGAGCATATCCAGTATATAACTGAAAAATGCAATCATACCATATCATGTGCTGCAGTCTTCTGTACAGATAAACTCAAAGTTTTAACAATCGTCTCCTGTATTATCCACCTAAACAAGTCTCCTCACCTTCAAGTTCCATAGCTACATGGTTCCCTTTTTATAGTGTAGATTCAGGCCTGTGAGCATGGTGAAGATGCAAATGAGATGTGAACTCATTAGAATTGCTGAATCCCAAATTCTTGACTCTGTGTAGCCAATGTAAACATAGTGCAGACACTCCCTCATTGTTTGTTGCTAATGGATTGCAACTGTGAATGATTACTGGTAGGGAGAAGGAAAACACAACAGCAATTCAAATTCTCTTACCTCCAGTGGGTGTGTCAGCCACGTTAGACTTATAAAGTGTACAAGTAGTTGTATTAAGATTTTAAATGTAAGTAAGCAGCACACATTTCACATATTCTGTCCAGTAACATCCAACCTCCCCTGCATTTGTTGAACACTGTATATTATTGCCATTTAATATTCTCACAAGTTTTCAGGACAATGATACAAAACGCCTTACATGTCTGAGATTACTGCTCAGATAAGAGAAGAATGAGCAACATATACAGAGATAAGACAGAGCTGCATTTCTGCAAGCAATAGTCATAAACAGTTGTGCGATCACTCATTGCACTACATCTGAAATGAATACATGTAGAAGCAACTCAGAAGTGTACAAGTGTCTTATGTCTTGTTAACACAGTAGATGATGTTGCACTTACTTGTATGCACCATGATTTTCATTCTCTGCTGCAAAGGTTAATTGGTATGAGAGTTCAAATCCAGACTTGTGTAGAAATCTTTCATGTGTACTAACATATATTTTGCAGTGTTGTTTATTTTACAGAGTTCCTTTTTCTTTTTTGAATTTCAATATTTGTGTGGTGCAAGACTTGGCAAAAACACAGGAAATGGATAAACACAATAAATGCCATGTAAAGTACTTCTTTGATAACCAATACATCAATGACACCTGTGAATCACTTGTGTGTAGCACATCTGCTTCAAGTCCTACCTTTGCCTTTGAAGGATGAAACCTAATAAACCCTACTCACAAGGCTAAAAAGTTTAGCTTTGCTTGTATTGTTTGTGTGACATTTGCTATCTCAAAAATTTGGAGTAATGACCCACACAAAAAGCAGACAGGATGCAGACATACATAATTTCAAAAAGGATACATTGTTGCATTTTTTGCTTTCCATCACACATCACTTAGCGACACTGCTTGGCGGTTAGCATTCTTCCCAAAAGCTGCAGGACCAGAATACCAGCACAGGAAGCAGATAATAGACAATTTCAAAACAGACGCATTCTATCAATTCTGTTGGGCATTGCACAAACACATTAAGCAGCACTGCGTGGCTGTTAACACACAAAAGTTAACAATGAATATGGAAATATTCAAATGCTATTTAACTATGCCTATGGCTGCAGGTGTTAACTATAGGGCTGCAATACAGGTGATCCTGGGTTCTACTACAGCAAATTCCAAATATTTTTACTATTGTTCTATTTCATTTTATATTAAACGTCACATAAAAAAGTTTAACATGATTATAAATAACAATAAGTATGTATAGCAGTGCAGTTCATATGAATTATATGTAAGACTGAGGTTACACAAACTACTATGTTTCTGTAATTATAATTGTACTACCTGGCCTTGGATGGCCTTCAGACTTCAATAAGACTCATACACACATGAATATATAAATCAGGACCTTATCAAGTCACACACATTCATGGTTATCTCCTCAGTCTGTCATGTGTATTTATATCAAGAAGCACTTCTTCTGTGGCAAAGATGGAAAATCAACTCTGTTGAAGAAAGCATTTTGCCTGTTATGCATAGGTTTAAATCCCACATTGTAAAAATCAGTTTTATCACTGTATAAAGCCAAACTAAAAATGTGTCAGGTCATGAAATGCATGCCCCCAGTACAAGTCTGCAAAGTGAAATCACCTGACAGTCCCAGCAGCAATCAACCAACTATTGGCAATTGTCATAATAACCTTCCCATTTAAAAGCTGCTTTCCTCGGTGTTTGCCACTATTGCTTTCCACTTAAACACAGTGTGTAGAGGAAACATACAGTGATTGTAGAATAAAGAATAATTTCATTTCATTATAAATACATATTTAAAACTATTAGATACACCTGAATTTTAACACAATATCATCTGGGCTCCAAAAGAAATCTGTCAATGCATTAACAGCTGCTGCCACAAAGACAGCTAAGCAGCAGGTCTGGCTCATTCACTCTGTACTCAAAATTCTCAGAATCTTATCAATGAGTCTTGCATTTGCTTGGCACTTAACTATGCACAGAGAAAGTAGTATAAACGTGCAACTCACATGTGCAAACACTTTGTGATCACTTACGCAACTCAGCTGCTTGGCAGTGCACCATGGAAAGTGCACAACAGGGTGTATTACTTATGTTTACTGTACATGCACTCTTCGTCCCATGAAAGTACATGTAAAAACACAAAATAAGGGAAGGCACTTTTTAAGAAAACAACATATACTTACACTGCAGCCATTTGTTACCTCCCCCATGCACTGCAAACTTGGTCTCTAAATCCTTCTTCAAAAATATATCAACTACACTACAAAATGCTTTCTTATATACATATCATGCACATCAGATATTCTAATAGTTTTTATAATGTGGACAGGTGCTGTTGGTAACATGCAATATTCCCCTCACCAGACACTGCTGATGTCATGACCTATAAACTGCTGTCTGGCACTCTCCAAATCAGATGTGCTGTGGCACTTGTGTTAAACTTGTTTGACATTAGAGAGCAGCATTTTATAAACTGTTGTCCAACAGTCAACTGGTGTGTGTGTGTTTGTACACTTACCTGACATTAGAGATGTCATCACCTATAGTGGCATGTGACATGTGTACCATACCTCTCAACTCTCCAGATTTTCCCAGAATGTCCAGGTCTGTTCCTATAAAAATGTGGTTTTTATGGCAAATCACTGGGATGAGCTGATGACTGAAGTCACTACATAATAACATAGATTTGAGTTTCAGATTTCAAATCCTTCAGAAAATGTTTAACACATTTTGTCAGGCTATGTCCAGATTTCTTGCACTAAGAGGTTGAGAGGTATGCTGTATACTGAGGTAGATGCTATGTGGAACATCCACCAGCATATGCCCACAATGGTGATTACTCTGTTGCATGTAACACAACTCCCAAGCACGTATAGGACATCCACATCAAAGGCCATAATCCTTAAATAGTTCACAGCCTTCATCACACCAATAGCTAAGTACGATGCACCCTTCTTCATGTACCTCCCTACACATCTTCCAGGGATGCATAACTCAAGTGTGTCACCTTTGCCACAGTGAGCTTCCATACATTTGTTGACCATTCCTATGTATTCTATTTGTTGCATAAACATTATTCTTTTATGGCGCGGAACCCCCCTCAAGGCGATATAACAGATTCATGTGTGATACCTGTTCTGCTGATGCACAAAGTATATACATAGCTGTTTGACAAAATTGATGGCATGGGTTACATTTGAACATTGTGGATTGTGCCATATATATGCCATGGACACCTGTCAACTAGCCTGGAATGATCATAATGTGACATACAGGTATAACAGTGTCCCTCCTAACATGTCCATCAGATATTACAGTGTCAGGATAGTGTGCCTGATTACCTTCATAGATGCTGATATCTTATAATAGCTGTACAAGTGTGTTCAGGCAGAACCATCTATGATCGCTCACAATCATATATGTTCTGTCACAAACATGGCATTACTGGTGGTATTATTCTGATTTCCTCCATGATTGTGCTTGCTTGTGTCTACTGTTATCCATAAGCCTGTAACTATCTGTCCCACTTGGCGGAGAACTATGCTGACATTGCAGTCATAGTCAGACAACTCATTTTGCACAGCTTCACAATATGCACCTAACCTCTATTGTATCTAACATCCCTGATAGATGTCCTCCCCATTGTTCATGTCAGGATGCTTATATCACAAAAACATCTTTCTCCATTGTTATGTCACTTTGTGAAACAGTCACATAATACACATTTCCACTGAGCAGTCCGTACTGTATCATGTTGATATATGATTAGTGTTCCTGCTACAACTGTCTTAATTTACATGTTCACATCGGCTGTACATTAAGTTGTTTCACCTGACCTCTTTCCTTGTGTTCATTTATAAAATTCATCTGTGTGTCCCTATTCAATACGCACACTTCCCCTGACTGTTTATTTTAAATGGCAGTCCATGTACCATTATGGATCATATAATCTCTTCTCTTCTAGTATCGTCTGTTACAATATTCATTTCAGCAGTAATAATACAGTCTGACATACAGGTGTATTTTGTTTTTCTGCCCAGCAGGACCCACTGTCGGCACATTTTTTTAAGACAAGCAGCTTCACAAATACATTTTCAACACAAGCACCTGTACAAATCAGTCTGATATACATATGACATACAATTATTTGCAAAACTCCAGCTGGCTATGCTGGCATATGTTACACATCCACTGCCCTACTTCTCTTGGCATAGCTGGCAATACCTCACATCATCACAAGCATTACTGCTCACCAAATCCCCAGGAATAACTTTATGGTTAAATTCTAACTATTCTGCTAAATGGAAAGAAATACAAGAAAAATTGGTTGAATTTAAACTATTCAATAACAGTACAACATAATAAAATATTAAGTAATAATTTTCATTGGTTGTTAAAAGAATAGTTCAGAAAATAAAACTAAATCAATAAAGCTCTTGTTATATTACTAATATATTAAACATATTTAAAATGCTATATATAAAAATACAGAATACAAACTATGGTTATTCTTACTATTTTCTATAGCCTGTACACGTGATAGTATTAACTTATCAAAAATGATAAAACTCAAAGAAAAAAAGTTGATATATTGGCATCAATTAACAAAAAAATGGGAAAGTACATACTACGGATTTTATCATGAATAAATCTGAAATAAATAAAGAAATGTGGCTAGATATGCAAATTTGTAGACAATCCATCAACCAAAGAATTGAGTTAATGCAACCAATAAAAAACACAGTTCCTAAATTTATAGAATATTTAATCAGCCTAGAAAGTCATACTACTCCTGGAAAGGGATACCTATCTGAAATGTATAAAAGTACGAAAATATATTATAAAGAAAATTATTGGGATTATTTAAGATTTGTTAATTAACACTCCTAATTTAGGAAGACAAAAAGTTAATGTCTTTATCTTCAAAACAAACTACTCTTTCATTGCATTGGAGATTATTTTCTTTGAAATTTATTCATAGAAATTTCATTACACCTCATAAAGCTGAACTAATGTATAAAAAGAACTTGGATGTTAGAGACGTAACTCAAATAGTATATCCAAGATGGTGGGACCTCATGTGGCATTGGCCTCTCCAGCTCCCATTTTGTACTTTTACTTTCTTTTTATTTTCTTTTGGTTCTGTTAATCACCTGATCTGTTTTTGTTTGTTCGAGTGTACAGGTGTCTGCAGTCGTGGTGTCCATGATGTTCATGATATGTGCAGTGCTCAAATGTAATTTTTTTTCTCTCCTTGTAATGGAATGCATGGAAGTTGGGCTTTCAGTGGTGAGTCGGGGCTGGATGCAGAAGCAGAGGCTGAAATTTTGCCTACCGGTGAGATTTGTTGATTGGACTGTTCATGTGAATTTTGAGTGAACCAGAATGGAATTTGGGACACTGCTGATGGTTTTTGAAGTTCATGTTGGTGACGGTAACCATGCAGATGGCGAAGACTAAGGAAGGAAGGATTGTTTGACTGGTTGTGGCCATTTGGGTCTGGACAGCAGATGTGCAGTTTGTGGTGTCAGTGGGTTCATACTGGGGCTTGGATGCTGTTGGTGCTAGAATGGGAGATGCGGCAGTTGAAGCTTCTGTGCCTTCAGTGACTCAAAAGATCCAGATTGTTTTTTTTGGCTGCTGCCTGTGCTGGAGGGACAGTTGCTGTGGTTAAATGCTTCTGTGCCTTCAGTTGGCTCACACCTGTTGTTGTTAATGTGTCTTGTGTTTTTGTGTTTCTTGTTTTATGTTTTTTTGAGCTTGGAGGAATAAAATTTCATTCATTTATACACTTGTGTATGGGTTGAGTGACAATAAATTTATTTCTGATTCTGAAATGTTAAAGCTGATTGGCAACATATGTTTTATGACTGTACACTCCTCAAGCCAGTTTAGGAAACATGGATTTTTTGATAGCTATTTTTAATGATAAATTGATTTTAACTATTTCTTTGGTTTTATTCAATGTATCAATTCTTACTTGTGTTGCTATAATAAAATATCCTCTTCTTTCGAGCATATTTGCTATGGCAAGAAAGGTTATTACAATAAACTGGAAGAATGAGACTACTTTGAAAGAATTTAAGAACATAGCTAGTAATGTACATCAACTTAAATTAACTACAATCAAGGCAATAACAGACAGAGTCACCTCATATTACAATTCTTGGTTGAAATTTAAAGATGTATTAAAAAATAGATGATAATGCTTAAATAAGTAATGTTGAAAGCTGAAACTATTAATTATGTTTAGTAGACACCTTTGAAAATAGTTGATTTTATTTGCTGATATGAATTTTTATTATTACAGTAATATGTTGTTTTAAACTTTTTATGCTATATATGATTATTATTTGGATTTTAAATATTTAATAAAAAGAAAACAGTAAAAAATAAAACAATGAAATCATCTTATCTGTTTTACCGTATGCTCAGGGAAGAGACCACATCTGCTGAAAGAAAACATCAAAAGCTTTAAAAATGTTCATGTTTATTTACTTACTTTTGTTTTGTTTTTTTTTCTGAGTGATTGGGCTAGTCAGAGACCGGTTTCTGCTACAACATAGGCCATAATGCAACAACAACTGTCACTGATTTACACAGCAAATGAGAAAATTGTCGTCATATTACAGTCATATTAGTCATTTGCATGCAATAAGCAACATATAAGATAACACTTTGCAGACTGTAGAACACTTGTCAGAGTTAACATTGTTATTAGCAGAATCATACCGTGAACAGACATACAGAAAGAAAGAGTTTGAAAGATACACCCGGAGGTACATAAATTTGCAGTTCATATAAGGAAACTTTGCAATAGAAGTTTTGTTCTTGCTCTGAAATGCATTCTAGAACATGAAACAAGGTAAGACATTCAGCAATGTAAACACGGGCATACCAAAAAAGAACAGCATATTAAACAGATGGAGGATGTGCACTAATAACTAAATAGCAGTAACATTGTCATAGTCTGACTGGAAACCATCCTTATTCTCTGCATTTTAAATGTTCATGTAGGTGCCGCTTTAGCCTTTGAGTAAACTGATTTAAGTGTTTTAAGAGTCAGTGACATCACTGGGGAGAGAATTTCAAAAGGTGGGAGGCAGCTTAAGGAAAGATTTCCCACAAGCAGCCACAGAGTATTGTGGCTACTTCAATTTATTGATCTCAGTGTTTCTTAATCTATGAGCAGCTTCATGTGGGCTTGATAAGTTAGCTTGGGTTAAAAAGAATCAATCCTTAAAGAGTATTTGTTATGCTTGGAAGCATCTTTGTTTTACAATGAATATAATTTTCTGCTGTACCTTTCATGATAAAGTTGCAAGTGATTCTGCAAAAAATAAATATAGGGTGCTGTTTGACTTTTTAGTTTCACTGCTTACTCATTTTTTATCTATAACCACACCATGACATCATGGTAGGTGCTGATCAATGATTTACAAACATATAAAGCATTGTGGGTAACTGAAATTAACTTACTTCTTTAGAGGAGGTACATCTTATTTACATTGTGATTTCATTACTGCATCAGCATATGTTAATTTTCAATGTGAGGTGCTCTATCTGCAAGAACTAGTTGAGACCTTGCCTTTCTACAAAGAAATAAACTGCTTCTGTTGCATTTAATATAGAAAAAGCAGTTTATACATTAATTTAGGTAGTGAGGCACTGTGCGTTCAGTCATTCATGATGTCATGGTACAAATTTTCAGCTCTGAGAAAAGTTTTTAGGGGGCCATCCTTACTAACAAAATTAATTGCAAAAACAAGACAAAATTTTCTTCAAAAACTGTACAATTTAGCATTGTATATGGTAAGAAGGCTATATCTAGCTCCAAAGGTCTATTACTTATAACACGGCCAATCTACCTTACAGAGCTTGCAAGAATATTTAGCAGGTAGTTAGTTCTGCAGGTCACAAGCAGCCATCTAACATTTTAATTGCAATGCAGTGATGCACGTGTCTGCTGGCTAGATGAAAAAAAATAATATTTTATTTTTCTGCTTTCTGCAGTTAGGTAGTAGCATCTCCTGACACTGTTGTTATGGCAGAGCATTTTCACATCTGGGAATTTAATTGTTGATAGTAACAGTGTTACTAGCATCAGTTGTGAGAAGATTACATAGGAGGAAGGCTGCATTATGCTGCTGGAGCACTTTTGAGGTTACAAGTTCAGTTTAGCTGTGAAAGAACAAGTGTCTTATTTAGTTATATTCCAAAAACCGAGATGTCTGAGCACTGAGTGTGACAGTAAATGAAAGGGTTGTAGAACTATCATAGAGAAAATAAGGTGAGGGAGACTGTCAAAAAGTGCTTGAAAGAAAGAGTGTACATGAGGTGAAAGAGACTGAAAGAGCTAGATTACAGAAAGAGAGACTGAGATTGGGGAGGTGACATTCAACACATAAGGTGAGATGAATAAATGTCAAACAGGTTGTAAAAGGGGGAAGTGTTACTTTGGACAAGGATGTGGAAGGATTTGAAAAAATTAGGGAAGAGAGTGAGGTCATGAGACAAATTGTTAACCTGGAGCTGAGCATGAGCATATCCAGGATTGATTAGGGTACTGTTTGAGCTATGTTTTGAAGCAGGGTAGTTTGTCTATCATTTTCACTTTTGTGGGGATAGCATTTCACAGTTTAGACATGTATCAGGAATACATTGAATCTCCTGATGAGTTGTTAGATTCAATAGAACTTAGGAGGATTTTTTTTAGTAGACTAAAGACGCCTTGCAGGAGTATAAGGTAGTAGCATATTTTTTTTAATGCTGGGCATTTTTTGGGAAATAATGTATTAGTTTATACACAATAAGTACCCAAAATAAAATGAAATAGTTGTTTAGTTCTTGCCAGTTTAACTGTTTTTAAGGTCTCGCAGTGGTGGGTTCTATGTGTATCATAGATAGCAAATTTGGCAACTTTATTATATCAGGATGCCTGTTTGGGCTTTATTGTGGCACTTATGTTAGTAAAGATAGGGAGAGCATAAAGAAGGGATGCTAATCATTACGTTAAGGCTAGCATTTCTCTTACTATGTCACTTAGGTAGGGTTTGACTCTGTAGCGGGAACCTAGTTTTCGGTGTGTTTTTTAATACTCTGAATGTAGATGTAATTTAAAGTTGTCTACTGGAATAACTAGTGGTCTAGTTCTTCTTTTGGCTTTTCCCGGTTAGGGGTTGCCACAGCGGAACTCCGGTCCACTAATGATTGGCAGTAGATTTTTTTTTACGGTGCTGAGGTACCAGCCCAACGCCCAACCTTCAATGAAGGCACACCCATTCACGCATGTCTTTCAAATGCCACTCGACCATGGGGAGGACATGCAGACTCCACACAGAATGCGTTCCAGCCGAGAATTGAACGGAAGAACCTCTTGCTGTGAGGCGACAACACTACCGCTGCATCACCGCGTCTCAATAACTAGTGTCACTAATTAAATTCTAGTGTTGTTAGCAGCTGTGAATCTAAAAGATTGAATTTGGTTGAGATATTGCTTTGATGTAAACAGCATTAACTTTGCTTTGTTATGACTGATACTCAGTTTTGTAGTGCTTCACAGTGAGTGATTTCACAAAGTTCAGGTGATGTTAAGGCTGTACCTATTAAAGTTGAATTGCCTGCATATTGCACAATGCTTGCCTTACCTACATAAGTATGGAGCTTGAAAATGAAGACATTAGAGAGAAGAGGACCTAGTATGGAGCTTTGTTGCACTCCATTGTGACTGGAACAGAGGGTGAAAAATTTTAACTTCTTGTTGTCTGTCTGATAAATAACTAAGTAATCATGTAAGGAAGGACAGTAAGAGACCCATGGATGTGAGTTTGTGAAGTAGCTGCTGAGGAGATACTATGATAAAAAAAAAACTTCAGATAAATCTAGGAACATGGTGGGCACACATTTATTGTTATTCTGTGCTAGTTTATAGTACCAATAAAATGAAGGTGGTTTTGTTGTGGTTGGGTCTAAAACTATGCAGTGTTTCAGAAGGTTAGTTGCGTTTAGATGCTATATGAGTTCAGTGTGAATGCACTTTCCTAGTATTTTTGATGGGGAAAGGGATTGCTGCAGGCCTGTAGTTATTGAGGTCTGTGGATGTACCATTTTTGAGTAGTGGCATAATGAATGATTTCCTCCAGAAGGATGGGATGTAATATTCAGATATAGATCTATTTGTTGGTATAGCGATTGGGTAAGCAATAGCATCAGCAGCCATTTTTTAAGTAGGCATATGGGAGTTGGTCAGGAGCAAGAGTGGTTGGAATTAGATTATATACACACTTTCTGTTAACTGATGTAGGAGCTGGACTAAAGTTAAGTTGTGAGTAGTCTGAACATGGTACAGGTATTGACAGAATAGCTGAGGGATTTCAGGGATGTTGTTGTTTGCTGAAGTAGGAGTTGAACTATGTGTGGATTGAGTTAGTGGTGTTATTGGTTATGGGGGTAGGAATGGTAGTTTAACCTTGGTGTAGTACAATATTTATGGCTGCCCAGAAAAGTTTAAGGTTATCTGGTGTCTATTTTGGAGTAAGTTGTAGTAGTTTTTTTTTGTCTTGTTTGATGTGGTATTTTGCAGTATCTCTTAGATGTCTAAAAAGTTAGAATGTGGTTTTGTGACTTGTTTTTATGTCAGTTTTATCCAACCTTTTGTCATGCTGTAACATAAGTTTTTTGCTTTCCCTTGTTAACCACAGTGCTGGGTTAGCTTTAACTTTTTTGCTACATGTTGGGGCAAGACTGCTGAGGATTTTTAGGAATATATTATTGAAACGTGTTATGGCAGTGTCACGGGGCAGGGACTCAAGAGCACATTCCAGTTATACTGTGCCAATGTTTGGATGAAGTTCTCTTTGTTAAAGTTGGTTGTATTCTGGACTTGGATGCAAGTGATTTGTTTGTCTTGAGTACTGTAACATCTTGCAGCATAAGTTGGAAGGTGGTCACTTATGCTGCTCGGTAGACAGCTTTATGTCTTTATTATGTTAGAATTTTTAGTTTGTATCCAGTCCAAGGAATATTGTCTATTTATACATTTACAGACTCTTGTTGTAGATGTGATTAGCTGTGTAAAGCAGTAAAGGTTCATGGAATCTTTTTGGGGTACTATTATTGATAATATTTTAATATATATTTAGGTCTTTTCACATTATGTTTCATGATAGATATGATGAGTTACCCAGCACAGAATGCTTTCAGCAATGATGATCTTTTTCCTGGTGTAATATAAATAGTATAATGGGTGTGGGTTTGTAGGTGTGTTAACTGAATGCAGAGGAGAGATCTAATAGTTGGTAAGGAGAGCCAAAATACTGAAGGGGTGCAGGACAAGAGTTTGTGCCAGGGACATTTTGTATGGTGCAATTAAGTTTTGCCAAATGTAGGTTTTAATTTTGCTAGTTGATAAGGACTGATGGAGTGAACATAATAGATGTTTGTTACTTTAAATTAGTGTGGCAGGATTTCTATGCTATTGGGTAGATGCTATACAGAAAAACAAGTTACACTTGGGTGGTGGTTGTGACTGGATTGCGAGGTGTTGGAGCGGGAGTTAGTTATGCTGAAAAGTAGTGTGGGTGGGTGTGGGTGGCAATTGGGGTAGAGTAGGGAAGCAAAGTGAGCCTGAGTATAGCAAAAACAAATAAAGCGGGTCCACCTGTAAGAGGAGTATAGCAGCTTTTCTCAAGAAATTGGCTAAGTGGAAGTACAACCATGTAATGTAAAAGCC
This sequence comes from Protopterus annectens, assembly GCF_019279795.1. NCBI lineage: Eukaryota > Metazoa > Chordata > Ceratodontiformes > Protopteridae > Protopterus > Protopterus annectens. The sequence goes on from NC_056734.1 coordinate 96,644,724, forward strand.
TATTTCCAAGAGTAATTGCTGTGAGGGATGAGGAAGTGCAAGCACTTTTAAGCCAGGATCAAATACTTGGATAGAGAGTAGAGAAAATATATGTACTTAGCTGGGAAAGATTTTAACAGGCTGCAGTGTCGAGGGAGAAGTGAGGAGGTTGGAAGACAGAAGGCAATCAGCTGCCCAGCAATAACAGAGCTAGGGAAGGAGAAACAGGTAAAGATGGTACAGACAGAATAACTTTGTGTCCAGTGAAAACAATTGGCAGAAAAAGTTCAAGAGATAAAAGCCAGTCTGAAATATAGTAGCACAAGAAAATGAAAGACACAAATAGGATATATTTCTACATAAAAATCTGAAAGCCAAGAAAGATGTACATAGAGTTGATAAGATGGGGGGTATAGATGTTACATAGATAAAAGAAACAGAAAGAAAATCCTTTCTAATGGCGAGGAGTTCACAATACTTAAACTAAGCAGTAGGGCTGATCCTTACATAGACACCTAGATGGATAATTCTTGAGCCAGAATCTGTGTAGTCTATTGACCTGCAAAATGTTTACTGAGGGGAAAGGTTCATAAATACTGTATTTAATACAGCAGCAGGACAATGCCACACTGTGGGGAGAGGGGTCCTCAACTGTTTAATAACCTTGATGTACTGGCTAGAAGTAAAAATGGAGTCTTTATGAGTATGGCTTTGGCATGTACTATTCCCTGGTTCAAATGGGTCATAATAGAGTGATCTTCACTTCAAAATCTCTAAATCTGCATATACCAATACCTCAGAATTCAATTATTTAAAATATACTGATCTCATCAAATACTATGACAAAGTTTCAAAGTTCATTTATAAAAGCACCACTCCAGATGCTTCTAAAACAGGTAACATCAGAAAGGAATTATGTGCTCAATTAGACAAATGTCTAGAACTAGCAGTCTCAACCAGATCAAAATATAATAAAAAAATTAAAAACAAACCACCCTGGTGGTCTACCAAAGTAAATACACTCTACATACAGCATATTAAAAACCCTCAAATCAAGAATAACATTAGAAAATTGAGTAAAATCTTCTAAGGTAGCTCATGAACTTAGGTTAGCAGCTGACGTTAAAGGCAATTGCACACCTTTCTTTAAATATGATGGGAAATAAGAAATAACACCCCAGGATTGCTCTGAACTTATTCATAATGGAACTACCTACTCTGACCAAGTAGATACTGACAACATATCAGCAAACAAATTCAGTTAGAATTTTACCTCAAAGATAACTATCCCTGAAGATCTATCTCAGACTCCCACCATCACTAAAGAACATGGCTGGAGGTGGTAAGATGGATAGCAAACTGACTAAAGCATAGAACCCACATGGGGCTGGCAACCTAGATCAGAGAGTATGAAGAAAAGCAGTGCTGTTCTGTATGGTTCAGCGCTGGGATATGTTTTGTTTAGCATTTAGTTTTCTGGTTGGGAGGGTGGCCTAATGGTTAAGGTGTTTGCCTTACAAACACAAGGTGTAGGGTTTGAGTCTTACAACAGATAATTGGCTAGGCTTAAAATGGCTCGTAAGGGCAGTTAGTCTAGTACTGATCTCCGGATTATGACCCAAGATCTCCGACTAACCAACCCTGCAGATGAAAAATTTTGGCATTATTGTCAAGTCCCTCTCTGATACCCAAGCCCTTCAGCAAGAATTTACACCTGTAAATACCTAGTGCATAAAAAAGGGCTTAAATTAAATGCCAGAAAGTGCAATAATGTCACATTTTGTAGAATACCCTCACCCAGAATATGGCATACATAATACCCTAATCCAAAATGAAAATGTTGTTACAGACCTTGAATTATGGGCTGATAATGCCCTTTCCTTTTATCATAATGCAATGACAGTAGTCTGAAAGTCCATGTACTTAGTGCAGCTGATTGTCAAGTGAATATCTTGTCTTCTTAATTCAGCATTAATTAGGCAAATTATCGAATACAATTCCCCTTTGAAATGTACTTCAGTAGACATATCAAATAACTAGAAAGACCCCAGGGGTTCCTAACAGAAAGATCACTTGCTTAATCCCTAAGATACCAGAAAAGACTGGAACTATTTTCTCTTTATTTAGTATCTGACAGATTCCTAAGGGAAGATCTATGCCTTGCCTTCCACGCCATTAGGGATTCAGTGGCCCAGGATCTTTCACATCCCCACAAATGAAATAGAACCACAAATGCCAGAACCAGGCATCAAAATCTTAATCAGAAGATAAAACATGGTGGAGAGATAGGTTCATTACACAACACTTTCCACATCTCTGGAATAGACATCCCTCTGGGATATGTTTCATTTAGCATTTACTTTTCTGATCTCCAGATCATGAACAAAGACCTCTTGATAATTAAGTCAGCAGATGCCTGTAATCTGTGAGTCTTTGTCAATTTCCTTGCTAATACTCAAGCTTTCAGCAAGAATGGACACTTGTAAATACCTAATGTATAAAACTGGGCTTAAATTAAATGCTAAAAAGTGCAATAATGTCACATTTGGTAGACCAACCTCTCACAACATACAACATGGATAATTCCCCAATCCAAAAGGAAAAAGTTGTTACAGACCTTGCATCACGGGTTGATAATTCCCTTCCTTTTCATTATCAAGCAATGACAGTAGTTGAAAGTCCTTCTACTTAGTGCAACTGATTGCCACGTGAATATCATGGCCTCTTATATTCAGTATTGATTACGCCATTTATTGAATGAAATACCCCTTTTAAATTTATCTTAGTAGACATATCAAAACCACTAGAAAGACCCAGAGGTTCCTAAAAGAAAGATAACTTGCTTAAAAACCCTAAGCTACCAGAAAAGACTGGAACTACTTTCCCTTTATTCAGTATCTAATAGACTCCTAAAGGGAGATCTATGCCTTGCCTTCCGAGCCATTGGTGACCCAGTTCTCCTGGATCTTTTGCATCCCTGCAAATTAAACAGACCCACAAATGCTAGAACCAGGTATCTAAATCTTAATCAGCAGATAAATAAAACATGGTGGAGAAACAGGTTCATTACACAACACTTTTTGCACCTTCAGAACAGACTCTCTCTGTAAATTAAATTAAGAATTATGAAAAATTACTTTCCTTCAAATGGGAACTTCAAATGGACTGACTGGCCTAGCCCTCCTCGAAAAAAGAAGGAACATTCTGTGTGTCGGTACTGGTAAAGCATAAATGGTCGTAGAACTCAGATGATTTGCATTTCCTATGGTCCTATAAGCTTTCTACTATGTAGATGAATTGGAATAAATAGTGCAATTTCAATATGGTATGAATAAATCCAGTGCTGTTCATGTCATAAAATACCCAAATCTTCATATAGACCAGTATACCTCTTTACACCCTTGCTCATCCTAAACACAAAGATATTATTTATTACCTAACTCAACCCAACTGGCAACATGGTCATTAAAAAAAAAAACACTGGCTTAATTCCACTATATTTGAAATCCAAAAAAGCAGAAAATAAGATGTAATCAGTTTCCGAAATGAAGACACCCACATACATATGTATATGGGTACTCACATACCAAGAGCAGATCTGAATGGCTAATAATATCTCTGCATTTCTTCACATTCCCCAGCACCTTTATCTTTCTTAAATGCAAGTCACAAAGTCTCCTGTCACAACCATGTACATATTTAACATCACAAAACTTTTCATCAACTCATGCAAAGATTCTCTGCCTTTTATATTAGTAGAAGCATAAACCATATTTAATCAAACCAGTTCACCATGAATTCTAACAGTTAGGATTAAAAGTTGACCAGGAATGTAAGCAGTACCATCCAATATCTGAATATTGTTACTATTTATCAGCACTACAATGCCAAAACAAGCATTCAAAATGAAATTCTAGTCTAAACCACAGTCTATCACATATATACTAAATTGAGTTCTGTTCTGCTCTTTAATAATTCTAAAATGCAATAAACATATAATACCTTGAGTAAGATTCTCACATCACTGTAACAACTTCAACCTACAAGACTTATTTTAATATTGTTAACATTAACTAACAAAATAGAAACATTATTCCTTCCCATTTTTGTTATTTTCACCCTCATTTATGCTCTGTTTTCTAAATGCTTGCCAAAGATCATACATCCCTTCTTTCCCTATCCCTTTTCATGAAGGCATCCTTGTCTTTTGCCAGAGGAGCAAAGGTGGAGAGCGTTTTGCACGTTGGAGTAATTTTGTAAGGCACATTTATCTTCTGAAATAATGAGACAGCATTAGTTACAGGAAAGCTATCCTTGACTGTTCTTCCCCTTCAGATAACTGAACAGTAGTTATAGTAGTAGTAGTATCTAAGTCATATCTGATGTCTGGAAAAACAGGAGCATTATCAGTAATAAAGCAGCCTATCAACATGTGCTTGACCTTCTGCTTCAAGTAATATAGCGGCAGTAGTGCCTAACTCACCATTAATGTCTGGAATAACAGGAGTATTATCAGTTATGGGACAGCCATCAACATGCAGCTGACATCTTACTTCATATATTTGAGAAGCACTAGAAACACCAGCGTTGTTGTTACAGGTATCAGGATGCTTCCTAGGACAGTCAAGAAATAAATGCCCCCTTTCACTACAAACAGTATATGTTGCGTCTTTTGGCTTTTCCCGGCTAGGGGTCGTCACAACAGAACTCTGGTCTGCTAATGATTGGCAGTTGATTTTTACGTGCGGAGTTGCCAGCCCTGACGCACAACCTTCAATGAAGGTACACCCATTCACGCATGTCTCCACGCAGAAGACACTCTAGCTGAGAATCGAACTGGACAGCATCTTACTGTGAGGCGACAACGCTACCGCAGCACCACCACTGCGGTCACTACAAACAGTATATAATAATTTATATTGTTTAGCAGAGTGGCCTTGTTCCCCACACTGAAAACATCAGTTTTTAGAACAGCTGGCTATTAATTGTTCAGCAGTGCAACAAAAATGGACTGTGCAATATATTTTACAGCTCCCATTTTTTCCCCATGCAAAACAACAATACTAAGTATGTGGACTATATTGCTATTTTCACACTTGAAAATAATCCCCACCTGCCAAGTCCAAGTCCACAAATTTCTATTATCTGTGCACTCTTCAACAGATTTAACCCTTTTACAGAGAGAAGAAAAAATTCCTCTGAGTCATGTTCAGCAACGTCATTAATTCTAACTTGAACATTCTTTTTATACTGACTTCAACAACAAGGAAAAAGAAAGTAATTTGAATGACAAAGTTGAAACCTTTTCTCAACCTTATACAGAAATTTGTCCAATAAAAGAAAGCCTTCAAAAGTAATGCAATAACCAGTTTCAATTCCCAGATGAATCAAGTAACAGACAGCAGCAGCTTGAAAGCCCAAAGGCAAAACAAACTGTTCTTAAATAAAGCATCTGCCAACATAAAACCCATGTCTTGTCTGGACTCTAACAGTAGGTCGCTGTTATTCTTATGGTTTAATAGCATCAAACGTCTCCCTGGCTGCCACAACAGCAGCATTCATAAACTCCATTGTTTCCACTTGTAGGCCAGCAGCAAAATTTACCCAGCTCCTCTCAGGAGACAAGACTAAACTATACATCAGGCAAACCAGCCTCATCAGCAATAACATCCTCTTCAGTCTCAAATCCTACCAGAGAGAAATCACAATGATCAACCGACTCAGCCTAGGAGAGCTCACTGTCATCTCCCAACTAATCTTCATCCATAAGTTTCAGCAAGGCATAAAGGTCTAAATCACTTTCTGATGGTGTCATAACAGCCACAGAAGGAGAAAGTGCAGTCAAAGCATCCACATTAATAATAAGAAACAAAAAGTAAAGCCTCCTCCTTAGTCCCTTGTCTCCATACTCCCATTCCAGGCAGCCTTCCAGTGCCACCTAGAACCAAAAAAGGGCACAGGAAGTTTCCCAGTGCTCCAGACAAATTCCCTCTGGCCTGGTAGAACAAACAAAGTGCAAATAAAATACAAAAAAGGTCAGCACTATTTTCATCTATATTCAGTCAAAAATTATAGCTAATAATAGAAAGCAATTGCCTTACTATACATGCTAAGATTTTAAACCATTTTAGACCTTGATGCTGTTTACAATTCATATAAATTTTTCTTGGTCCTTGTTATTTTCTGATCTTAGGCCACTCTGATTGTAACTTACTCATTCTACCATTCTCTCTGTGCAATACAATGGAGCAGGGTGGGGCTTTTCTAGCATAGAAGGGAACCTCTCTGCATCTCAATTCATGAGCCTTAGTGTCAGAGATCTAATGCTCTGAACTGCTACATTAGTCAGAAGGACAATTATGTGGCTATGTTCGCTATCTTCCTTTGATCTAGATGGTCAAGCTCTCTCACTTTTAGTGCTCACATTGTGGAAACCTTTGGGTCAGGTGAAGAGTGCCTGCTAGCAAGCTGCCAATGCATTCCCAGACCTGAAGCATAGTGTGCCCAAGGTTATCCTCTTGTCTGTACCAAGGGACACTATCAGAAACCCTTTGCAACCTGACCATCAGCTGCTCAACTCTCTCCCTAGCCATCCCTTATCTACTCATACTGTTAATTAACCTGGGTGACTGTTAGGGTTGTCAGGGCCCTGTCACTTATTAGCAAAACCAGCATTCTTTTTGATTACATGCAGCACTCAAGAATAAAGTATTTCTTCAGTTGAACTGCATTTTTTATTTCTTTTCAGCCTGCAGCACATCCTCAATAGGTGAATTTCACTCTCAAAAAGCAGGTTGTCACACATGACAAACTTTCCTATTTTTTCCTAATTCTTTCTTTTTCAAGATTGCTTATATGTTCTTGTACACACTGGCAAACAGAAGAATAAGAAGGTGGTCTGTATACCTTTCACATTTGGGTTGTATCGTGTTACTTTTACAGACTGGTATATATAATTAGCTAGAAGTATTTATTTATTGTAAGGTAATATTTTCATCTTCAAAGACAAAGTTTGCTTGCTAAATATATTATTTTATTGCAGTTTTTAAAAGGAGACTCAATAAGCTTTAATTTTTCACATGAACTTCCTGCTCTGTTGTCATCCTCAAACAATGGTATTGTACATGACACTTTGTATTCTAAACTGCAAAATTCTAATAGCAACCTGCCATCCTCAGACAAAGTAAGATAAATCTTCATAGATTTTAATGAATACTTGAAAAACTTGTGTTTACAGCCTTTTGCATTGTCTTGTATTATGCAGACAGTATTTCAGCTGCTTTCGGATAGCTGAAGCATTATATGGGCAAGTAGAGCTTGCACAGTACATCCCCACAACTTTCCAATGCTCGGTATTATGCAAATTTCTCTACTTCGCATTATCTAACTCTGGCGAGCAGTCATGGATGATGCTTATACTGACAAAAAAATTCATGTGAAGTGTAAAGAAACTAATTACCCACTGACAATAAAGCTGAGCTCCACAATAAATGATGATATGATTATATTTTTGCACATGCAGTTACAAAGAACTGCATATTAGATGTTAGTAATAGCTAAATTATTCTTGGCTTGTAGTATGTGAAGTAACAAAGAAAGTGAAATGGTTCTTAACTAATGAATTAGCACAGTGGCATTTTTACAAAAAAATAAATCATTCCACTGAATGTAGGACAGTGTTTTCAAACACTCTGGATATCTAAATGACTACACTGCCATTCTGCTTGACTTGATCTGTTTAAATATTAGTTTTGATCAGTCATCTGTGAATATACTGGAATAAATATGGTAAAATGCAGACCAGCTTGTATTCGGGCATCTATATTAACAAAAAAGGAAAATAATACCTTTAATTTATTGTAAGCCTTTAATTACAGAGCAGAAGTGATAAGTAAAATGCCCCAAATGATTAAATTTTTAATTTGCTTAATATAAACACAAGAGGTTTACATCATCATTTCAACTAGCAAACTATTTTACCAACAACCAATATTTTGAAAGCTCAGCTGCCCTATATGTAAGTGTCCATAGTGAAAAAGATAGGAATAATTGGTTTACACTTCAAGTAACTCCTTCCATACTTAATTTGCTAAGCTCCTGAAGTCCAGTGGTGGACATTCAACACTGTGCTTTTTTTGAAATGCATTTACTGCCTTTAGATTCTTCAGTACTTAGTTTTAGTGGAATACACATCTCATGAGAAATATTCTGCTGCTGTTCATTTATTCATTCTATTTTATCTGCTCATCTTTTTAAGTATCATAAGGGTACAATAGCTTTTCTCAGTATTCACTAGGTTTAAGGCAGTGAACTACTACTGAATGGGGAAACAGTAAATTACAAGATATGCACATACATGTGTGCACACATGCACTCACAGTCTTATAACCAAATTAAATATTTCTCAAAGTAATATGTTATGGCCTCAGTTACTACAAAATGTACTTAGCCAGTGATTTTTTTTTTAATTTATTCCATTTGTAAACTGTGTAAGCCCCCAGACAAACTGTTCATTTTCAGGGAAAATGCAGGACTTCTCTCTGGTTAAGTGACTTGCTCAAAGTCACACAATAGGCAACTGAAGGTAGAAAGAGTCAAAACCTGAGATAAAAAGATTGTTAACTCTTTAACCATGGGCCAATCCACCCCCCCCAAAAAAAAATAGCCAAAATAACTTTTAGCAAATCTCTGAGGTAAGTTATTTCTGCAGGAAGGCACCCTTTACTCCTGGAGTGGAGATTGCCCCATACAACCCCAAACAAAAAGCCCCATAGAAATAATTACTCGGTAGGTGACTAATTTCTGTAACATGACCTACTTCTATAGGAGATTCTTTAAAGTTTTACACAGATTGGAAGGAATGTGTTGCACATTGTCAAGGAAGGTTATTGTTTTTGAGATATGCATGTATTATTATATATAATGGCCTAACACATTGCCTTTACTCTACATCTGTCACCTTAATTGTGACTACTCCAAGCCAAACAAGTGCCATATAGAATTACAGTCCCATGCAAGTCAGCATCAGTTGTGATAGTATAACCCTAACACCATCTTGCTCAGTTGTCCATGTAAGCCTGCATGGGCACTTGTTCATATGTAGTGCTGCTTTCTTATGCCTCATTGTACTGCCATCTGGGAAAGTTAGTGGTTTAGGTGTGACCACAGTAATTACATATATACCAGTGCTACACTTATGTACAGGTATCATAGCATGACTATTCACACAGTGATGTTCTACATGGCTACATAGTTTGTCAGTACGCACAGCCTTACATAATACTGCAGTGTGTATTGCTGTACTTGTGCTCTGTGTTGTCAACCCAGCTGTGCTGTAAAAGGTGACACAGCACCTGCAGGAGGTAATCCATGTGGGTGTGTCCAGGATCTCAGGCATCAGCTGTAGCATTTGGGCCAGACTCAGAAACTCCTGGTAGGCACATATATCAGTGTACATGGTGTTCAGATGATTATGGAAACACTGTGGTAACATGTCTGGGACCTACCTGTTGTCAAGGGGAGATACAGTGTAGGATAACAGTATGGTTACATGGCAAATGGTGTGACCACATACTCATCCACATAATATGAGATCCAACTGCAATACATATCCAGCAGTCTCCACCACTGTCAGCCAGAACCAGTAAAAAGTCCCAACACACCAGAACACACCCTTCCAATTCAGGTAGTACCTGCATCAAACCAGACATAAGGATTAATGGGATCACTTCCTCCACCATTGCAGATGACACCTGGCTTTAGCTCATGAGTCCACACTCACAAAGTATTGGAGAAGTGCATAGACAGATACTGGCTCCAAGATGATGCTGGACAGAGTAGACCCTCTTTACATTTTGCTACCTGTAAATAGTTTTATGAAGAGTTGCTATGCTATTTTTGCATTTGAATTTCTTTACCTGTTTACAATTTTATGTTAGGCATAGTGTATTTTTTTGTATTTGAATTATTTTATCTGTATATAGTTTTATGAGTACAGTGTTATTTTGTATACAAATCTTTTATGTTTCTATAGTTTGATTAAGAGTGCAGTGCAATTTTTGTATTGAAAGTACTTTATTATACATTATTTTTCTATGCCACTTGAAATGTTATGCCTTTGATAAATATTTTTTCACATACCTGCTGGTGTCGTTTGTGTTCCATGGCGGCCAGTATATACTTACACCAAGTTGTATCAATATGTGCTTACCCATATGGAGTATGTGAATGTATAAAGGTACATGTCTGGTACTGTGTGGAAACCTTGTCACCAACATAGTCTTGCTTAGTATGTTAAAACAGCATATCGCATCTATGTGTTGTCATCCATTAACAGGATATGCTGTCTCCACCATGTTGCTGTACTGCTGTACCAATCTTCCCAAACACACACCTACTAAGCAATTACAATGTATTTATTTTATTTATTGATTTATTTGCTTTTGTTAACCGAAAAAGTCCACTGGGCTGGAGTGAGCCCATTTTCAGTGGAGGCCTGGGGAGAAAAGCTCCAAAACAATGTGCATAATAACGAATTTGTTTAGAAAGTTAATTACGGCATATAGCAAAATACAAGAGTAATGTCAAAGATTCAGAAGTAACATTGACAATAAAGGCTCTGTTCAGAAAAACGTGGATGCATAGCAAGGTATTTGGTATATAAAACTGATTAAAATAAACTTCACATACATATATATCTATATAATCATACATACATAATCTACATATTTTGTAACCATGTGAGGCAGAATGAGGCACACCGTACTGTAAATGTAATTTAAGGGTGAACACTTAATTAGGGAGCATGAGGAAGAGTGTGAGCATCTGAGAGATGAGTCAAGTCAGGAATCAGGTTACTGAGGAATTGGGGATAGTGCATGGGCACAGCCACTGAGAGGAGAGATGTTGGTGAAGTGATATTTTGAATGAGGGGGCATTATTTATGGCCCGGAGAGAAGGTGTAAGTGAATTCCAGAGTTTAGCTACAGTGAAAGAGTAGAGGTATTGGCCTGCAGAGAGTTTTGGTCTCATAACTTGGATAAGTGATTGATTTTCAGATTTTAGTGATCGGTTTGGTTGATAAAGAGTAAGAAGTGTAGCAAGGGCTGGGCATTTGGAGGATTTATAGATAAGTTTATGTGCTGTGGATAGTTGTATGTATGTGAGGTGTTGTGGGAGTTCTAGCCAGTTCAGGGACTGTAATGAGTGACAGTGATGGGAAGAATGTTGGGCCCTAGTCACAAACTTAGCAATTTTGTTATAGCAGCTACTCATTTTAGTTTTTAATGAGGACTGAATGTTAGTTAGAATGGGAGCACTTTAGAGGAGGGAGAGAAGGTAGTAGAAAAGTTTGGGTGAGTTTTTTTTCTAGTAGATTATTTTAAAAAGTGGTTACGTCAATAGCGGGTACCGAGTTTTGGTGCATTATTTTGATGTTGTTGTGTATGTGTTGGTCGAAGGTTAAGTTGTCATCCAAGGTTATGCCAAGTAACTTGGTATGGCAGTCTTGTTGGAGGAGTAAATGATGAATTCTGATTTATTAATAGTGGTAGTTTTTTGGGGTGTAAAGAGCAGGAGTTTAGTTTTAGTTGGGTTGAGAGCGAGGTGATTATTTGTCATCCAGGTTTCTGTGATGGAGAAAGCATTCTGGATGATGGTCAGAAGTTCGGTTTCAGAGTTACCTGTGCAGATAATAGAATCGTCTGTGTATTGAACTACAGATCCACGAATGAGAAAGTAAAAGACATGCCTGTACACTGACATGCACCACACACAACATCTTTTGTTTCTGATTTGCTTGTAATGCTATTTATGCACATCTCCTTGTGTACGTTGCCATTGTACATGATGACAATGCATATAAATACTTGGGTCTAATTTCTTTATGACTGGTCAAACATAATTTCAGCACACATAGCTTTCATTATCATATTAAATATAACATTTGGGAATGTTGATACTCCATATTCACATTATCAAACTTCCACAATACAACCTAACCTATTGCCTATTATCTCTTAAAAAGATCATAGTGAATTCTTATACTGTAACCATATTTTATACATGTGTATGTATGTATGTGTGTGTGTGTGTGTGTGTGTGTGTGTGCGTATATATCTCCACACAAATATATATATATATATATATATATATATCCACACAAATCTATACACACACACACACACACACACACACACACACACACACACACACACACGCACACATACACACACACACAAATAAAACATACACATATGCACACACATACATATACTGCAAAGCTCAAATATTAATTGCTAAACTCACAATATTAAACCTACACTGAATTAAACTGATAAAAACATATTTTCTCAAATATACCATATGCATAACAATTATTCCTCACTATAGAGACAAGAAACTCTCCATTAAATAATTTCTTGTTTGACTGGCATATGTGCTACTTATGAGTATACTAAAGTATGCATTTATGGGGTAAGAGTCTGTTTTACAGTCCCTTACTGGTCCTCTATACTTTGAATGTTTCAATAGACATCCACAGTAAGCACAGTCAAATGAGGAAGAAATTCTGAGTGATAGCTAAGACCATGTGTCACAAAAGGAAATACTGTCAGCCTAGCTATCTGGAGTTTTGTAAATAATTATATGTCATTTGTGAATATTAATATAATTTATATAGAAGTGTGAAAGAAGGAGATACTGACAGCCCAGCTATCTGGAATTTTGTAAGTTGTTGTGTGTCATTTGTGAATAGCAACATGATTCATATGCCTGTGTTACAAATGTATTAGAACTGTATGTCGTATTGTATAGACGTGTGTGCTGAAGAGATATTTTTTATATACACTATTGTAATTGTTTAACAGGGGAGACTCAAACAGAGGAAATTAACTTGCAAAACTTCAGAAGTATGGTTTAGGTTAAGTTACTTTATATCTGGGCCATAAATAAAAGATGTTATTTCTCAGTTTCAGTACAGTAACAGACACAATGTCTAGAAGTTTTTTGCATTATCTTGAAAGAGAGATTATTACTAGGTTTGAGGTTCATAGGTTCATACTAGGCTATCTGCCCGAGGGCATTTACAAGCCTAGCCCATCGTTTTGTGGCTTACGCCACCCCTTTAGTATGGGGAACTATACCCATTATTTTGCTGTGCCTCTGTCGAGCAGTGACACTGAGGTAATCCCTGGGGTATATCTGCGATCTCCCATCCATTGGTCAAGATTTCTCTTGAACAAGGCCAGCGAGGTGCTCTGCCTCACATGTACCGGGATTTTGTTCCACAGCATAGGGAGTCTTTGGGTGATGAATCTATCCCTCCAGCACGTCCTATTAATAGCCGTGTCGAGGTTTAAGTCTCCGCCCTTGTGGCTCTGATGGATCTAGATTTTTGAGGTGAAGCATATTCATCAAATCTGGGTTTGACATGGCCTTGTATGTTAGGCAAAGGTCACCTCTGAGCAAGCGGTGGCGACTGAATAGAGCTGGAGTTCTTTCAGTCGGGCAGCATAGGACAGATTTTGAGACCCTTTATCCTTTTGGTGAGGAACTTTGTGGCCTCTCCAGCTGCTGCAAGTGTCGGGTCAGATACATCCTGAATGGGGCATTGTACTCAATCATTGGTCTGATGAGTGATGAGTAAAGGGAGACTATGACCTCCCTTGATCTAGATGAGAATCCCTTCATGATAAGGTGGGCAATGTAGAAGGTCTTCCTAACTACTTTAGCTACATGGGTGTCGAATGACAGACTACTATCAACCTGGGTCCCCAGGTCCCTGATAACTTCTTCTGTGCTCAGTGGATTGCCACCTATTTGGTAGCTAGGGGTAACCTTGTTTTTCCCAAAGGGTATGACTATGCATTTTTTGGCATTTAACTTCAGGCCGTGGCTCTGGCACCAGTTATCCGTTTCTGTGAGACCCTTCTGAAGGATATCTGTGTCAGATGTGTTTTCTACTATGGCGCCCAGTTTGCAGTCATCTGCAAACTTTGTCAGCCATAACCCTCCTGTGTTTGCTTGTACTTCGGAAAAGTAGATGCCAAACAAGAGTGGGCCCAGGACTGAGCCCTGTGGGACACCACTTGTGACAGGTTTTGAGTCTGACATGGCACCAGCAACTCTGAGAAGTGTTTTATTGTCTTAGGACATCCAGGACCTGCAAACATCTGAGGAAAAGCCTTTGTTTATGTATTTTCACAACTAGATGCTAAATGCTACCTCAGTGGTTGTTTTTGAGCCTGGAAACTGAAGTCAGATGACAAGAAGTGATGTCATGCTGTAACTATCCCAGCAGCAATATTTGAGATTAATTTAAGAACTCTCTGAGAGAGAGAAATTGAGAGAGAGATTGTGCTTTTTTGTATTTGTCTTTGACCTGACAGCATCAGCTTGGAAAAACCCACTCAACACATCTGTCTTGCCTGGCTCTGTAAGTAAGTTAACTAGGGTACAGTAATTTCTTTTAGCTTCAGTAAGGAATATAGTAAAGATTAGTTTAGATGTTTTTTGTATTTATCTGAGACTGTCCTGCAATGTTGTTTTAAATATTTTCTGTGATTTTGAACTCTGAAGTTACTGTGGTGACTTACTATTGTCTTGTTCTTTTATTTATTATTAAATACATTTAAACCTATCTTTGTGGCTGATATTTGTGAGACATATTTAAGCTCTTGGAGTACTTCCATATCTATTTAGTGACACTGTGCAGGTCACTCCTAATAGCCTTGCTCTTGGTCAAACTACTATTTTGATTAATATTAGCATTACACAGTCGGATTGGCCAGCCTTTGCTAAGGGACTTAAAGTAGCTGATAAGTAGTGGCTGGTGGCACTGAAAACTACCTTATAGTCTGGGCAGAAGGGGGCATAGCTAGTAAACCTGTGCCAGCCTTTTCCAGGTGTATGTGTGTATAAATCAAACCTCAAAAGTGTGTGTGTGTCAGGTACTTGGGCAGGAACACAAAGCACTGATTGGACAGAAAGGGTGCTGGAGGTCTTGGCTTGACCACTCAGCTGAGATTTCAACCCTATAGCTATGCCAGTGGGAAGTCTTATTGGGGGATCTGGAGAAAGAGGGAGAAACCAGCCCCAAGACTGACTGTGGCCTCTGTGTGCTCCTTAGGGAAAGTGCTCCTTAGGGAAATTGCACTTTACTGTGTATGTACTTGTCATTCTCCCAGTGTGTACATTCTCCACTGTTGCCAGTGGTGAGGATTGAGGCTCCTTGATTACTGAGCCAGTGCTGGGGCGTCACACTATGCCAGAAAGACAGCAGCACAATTACAGTCATTGTTTAGCAAAAAGAATTGGAAACAGGACTTCTCCCCCAGTCTATTGCTCCTTTTGCTGACAGTATACAAAACTCTGAAAATAAGCTTAGCAGTGTTTCTTTTTCTTTTTATAGCTGCAAAATGAATATTAAAAAGCAATCTCAAACTATTCTTCACCAACAGAAGCAGTTTATAAACAAATGACTTCCAGAAAATATTTGTCTCATTTTTACTTTTTCAACTAAAGTGAATGTAATTACCCTTACTGGTATTAAAATGCAAGATGATCACATTTGCCCTCTTGTCAGTTATTTATTTATTAGCATTTGTTTACCAGGATAGTCTGAATGGGCACAAAAAGTGACCCCTATTCAGCAAGACCTAGAGAGAAAAACTCCACACAAAGCATATAAGAATTGCACAGAATACATTGCACTAATATGTGCATACATACAATCAAGGGCGCCCGCAGGCAGGAGCAAGGGAGTGCACTTGCACCCCCCTGGAATCCGCTGAGTTAATCTTTTGATTTAAAAAAAAAAGTTTTTTTTTTTTTTTTTTTAAAGGCATTCTTCTTTAAGAAGCTCAGTCGCTGGTGTGCTGACATCATCGCGCGAAGTTTGCGAGCGGGAACTAAAATGAACAGTTGTGACATCATCACGCAGGAGCTGAAACGGACAGTTTTGGACCTTACTGAAGATGGGACTTTTGCAAGCGAGTGGGAACAGACGGAAGATGGGACCCTTGCAAGCGGGAACCGAAACGGACGGAAGATGGGATGCTTAGTGGAGCTGAAACAGGCAGCTTTAGTAAGGTAGGTGTGTGTGTGTGTGTACGGAAGATGGGACGCTTTAGTGGAGCTGAAACAGGCAGCTTTAGTAAGGTAGGTGTGTGTGTGTGAGGCAGCTTTAGTAAGGTGTGTGTGTGTGTGAGGCAGCTTTAGTAAGGTGTGTGTGTGTGGAGGCAGCTTTAGTAAGGTGTGTGTGTGTGTGTGTGAGGCAGCTTTAGTAAGGTGTGTGTGTGTGTGTGTGTGTGTGTGTGTGTGTGTGTGTGTGTGTGTGTGTGTGTGAGGCAGCTTTAGTAAGGTGTGTGTGTGTGAGGCAGCTTTAGTAAGGTGTGTGTGTGTACGTGTGAGGCAGCTTTAGTAAGGTGTGTGTGTGTGAGGCAGCTTTAGTAAGGTGTGTGTGTGTGTGTGTGTGTGTGTGTGTGTGTGTGTGTGTGAGGCAGCTTTAGTAAGGCGTGTGTGTGTGTGTGTGTGAGGCAGCTTTAGTAAGGCGTGTGTGTGTGTGTGTGTGTGAGGCAGCTTTAGTAAGGTGTGTGAGGCAGCTTTAGTAAGGTGTGAGGCAGCTTTAGTAAGGTGTGTGTGTGTGTGTGTGTGTGTGTGTGTGTGTGTGTGTGTGTGTGTGTGTGTGTGTGTGTGTGTGTGTAAAATGCCCTAGGAGTTACATGGTGGTGGGTAGAGAATAAGGCTTGAACCCTGTACCATGGGCCCAAGTGGCAAGAGCCTGAATTCCCTACCCACCACCATTTGTAAAAATGTTGCAGGCTTTTCCCTCATACTTTTTCTGTTCCTCACAAAATTTGTGGTTTCTGTATTTGTGTCCTTGTTGCCTGACAGCTACATGTTCTCTCGTTTGATTCTTGGCTGTCTGGAGTGTTTCTCCCTGGGCCTCTGCTAAAAATTAGCTTATTTTCCAAGTCAGACTTTCCTGGTTAACAAATGTTAAAAAAAAATGGGCACTCATTTCAATATCAGACTTCATATTCTTCAGAAAGTGCATGGTAACAAAAGCTTTTATTCTAGCAATTTTTTAAGTGTACAAGATGGATATTTGAAATGTATTCCTGTCTTTGGGACTATACCCCCCCCTCATTATTGGATTCATCCAGGTTTTGTGCTAAGGTTGAGAGCTATGGCAAGAACTGAATTCACTGAATATGTTTGGGGGCTCTATACACCCAGTATTGGCTTTGTTCAGGTATTTATTGGCTTCATCCAAATTTTGTGCTAAGGTTGAGAGCTACGGTAAGAACTGAAGTCACTGAATATGTTTGGGGGCTATATTCCCCCATTACTGGCTTTGTCCGGGTGTTCTTTGCTAAGAGGTTGAGAGCTATGGTGAGAACTGAATTCACTGAATGTTTGGGGGCTGTATTCACCCATTATTGGCTTTGTTCAGGTATGTTGTGCTAAGAGGTTGACAGCTGTGCTATGGTGAGAACTGAATTCACTAAATGGTAGCCATTTAAGTTTCAGTCTTCCTCTTTCACAAAACAGCTGAGTTGGTGTAGTGGTATGTTGCTCTGACTGTTTTGCACAGGGTCCCCTGGGTTCAAGACGTGGCAGTGAAATGTATGGTGGTAACGCAGCATTTTATTCTAGCAACTTTCCAACATTATACAAGCAATGTTTAAAATGTGTCCCTAGTTTTTGGCCTTTTCTCCCCCCCCCAATAAATTTTGGCTTTTTCCAGATTTCTTGTGCTGCAAAGTTCATGTCGAGTAGATTTTACGAGCTGAGAGCTGCAGGGAAGCAAACGTTTCGTGCTGCTTATGTTTAGTCTGCTTGCATTGTTAATAGCACAACAGATAGTGTCCTTGCTTTTGATGCTAAAGGCTGTGGGTTCTACTCCCACAGTAGGTAGATGCATTGCTGATACTGTACTGTGTTGTAAAGGGGGTGGATGCTGCAGTCCTTTTGGTAAAGATACCTAGTAACTATGAACCTGTTATCAGTTTGCTATCCATTCCCTATTACAGTATTACTAGCTTATCATTTTTTTATTGCATGCAACAAAGGCAATTTATTCTTCAAGGGTAACAGGCACTTTATTTGTAGATTAAATAATGACATATAATGCAGCAACCTCTTTATTAGTTACACATTTCTTTAATGTGGATTTTACTACTTCAGAGATTGTGCATATTTTTTACTGATACTGGTGGACTATAGAAGGTTAAGTAGACTTTTTATGATGGAAATGTTCTGAATTGGGCAGTTTTGTCAGTAGTGTATGCCTTTTGTTTCATTGTTTACTGGAAAAATGCTCAAAACAATAATTTTAAAATGCCCTCTAACAACTGTACTGTATTGTACAAGGAATATAATGTAATACAGTCAGGAAGGTGTATCAAAGAGCATGTGTATGCTATGTTCGAGGGGCCTATGATTTTGAAGACAGCCCAGAGTTAATATTTATCTGCCACTGGCAAAATGTATTTTCTTTGAATGTGGGTTTCAATGCATGTGAGTTGCAAGGGCAAAGAAGTTTTAATGTTAGTCTATTTTCATTGTAAGACTGCATTGCTTTGTTTAACAGATATGTATTAGGGTTTGTGCTGTAAAATGCAAAATAAAACTTTCAAATGAAATCCTAAATCATCGCAGAAGTAAAGCAGTATGCACATTACAGTGTTTATGGTAAATAGGGCAAAATAAGGTGTGTGAGGCAGCTTTAGTAAGGAATGTCCCAGGAATGGGACATTGGAATGGCTGCAGGGGGAGGCTCCATTCGACCATGATTTTGTGAGGGGGGGGTAGTGAACTCAGACAGCCCCGATTGAACTATATCTCTCAGTTGTCCATATCTTTGCAGAATGAATAGATATTTGCTTCTTATTTTTGGTTTGTTTCTCATAAAATTTGTGGTTTTCTAGCAAATCATTTAGGAATGAAGTCACTAAATGACACATAGTTTCAGACGTCATAACCTTCAGAAAAATGCATGCTAATGCAAGACTGTCTTAAGTTTATACAAGAGCAATTTTTAGTAGTGTTTGTATGTTCCCCCAATATATTTGGCCTTGTCCAGATTTCCTGCATTAAGAGGTTGAGAGGTACGTGCAAATCACTGTAGATTAGGAATATCCAAACCTCTCAATTGTCCCCAATTTTGGCTCAAAATGTTGCTCTCCCCTAATAATCCCTCCTCAAAAATGGCAATTTTGGAAGAAAATGTGGAGGGTTTATAATTGTATATAACTAATGATCAGAGTTATAGATTACTTTACTTTTATTTCAGAAATGCATGTAGATGCTCTTATTTTGTTAGCTGCTCAAGTTAACAATGTTACTACTAAAAAGGTGTCCTTTTTTGACAGGTATTTTTGCATCACATTTTGGTCGGTTTTTCATAAACTTGTGGTTTTCTGGCAAATTAGTGGCAAGTCATTAAAGCTTGAAGTTAGAAAATAATGGCAGACATTTACATTTGAGTTTCAGATTTTATACCCTTCAGAAAATTCGTACTAATGCAAGATCTACTACTGTTCTATTTAAGTTAATAAGAGCAATATTTAAAAATTGGCCTTATGTTTGGGCCTGTGTCCCACTTCTAGTTCTATGTATGGCTTTGTCAAAATTTCTTGCTCTGAAGTTGAGAGGTATGAGTGTTAGAGCCATAGGATCATAGGTTTATACTAGGCTATCTGCCCTAAGGCATTTATAAGCCTAGCCCAGAGTTTTGTGGCTTACGCCACCCCTTATGTTAAAAAATACTGTGCCCATTAGTTTGTTGTGCCTCTGTCCAGCAGTGACACAGAGATGATTCCCGGGGTAAACCTACGATCTCCCATCCACCGGTCAAGATTTCTCTTGAACAGAGCCAGCGAGGTGCTCTGCCTCACATGGACCGGGATTTTATTCCACAACATAGGGAGTCTCTGGGTGACAAATCTATCCCTCCAGCATGTCCTATTTATATCCGTGCTAAGGTTTAAGTCGCTTGCTCTAGTGGATCTGGTAGATTTGGATTTTTGAGGTGGAGCATGTCCATTAATTCCGGGTTGGACATGGCCTTGTATGTCAGGCACAGGTCACCTCTGAGCAGGCGGTATGCGACTGAATAGAGCTGGAGTTTCTTCAGTCTGGCAGCATATGACAGATTTTGGAGTCCCTTTATCCTTTTGGTGAGGAACTTTTGGGGTCTCTCCAATTGCTGCAGGTGTCGGGTGAGATACATCCCGAATGGGGCATTGTACTCGATCATTGGTCTGATAAGTGAAGAGTACAGGGGAACAATGACCTCACTTGATCTGGATGTGAATCCCTTCATGATCAGGTGGGCAATGTAGAAGGTTTTTCTAACCACTTTAGCAATGTGAGTGTCAAAAGAAAGGCCACTGTCAACCTGGGTCCCCAGGTCCCTGATAACCTCTTCTGTGCTTAGTGGATTGCCACCTATATGGTAGCTTAGGGTTACCTTGTTTTTCCCGAAGGGTATGACTATACATTTTAACTTCAGGCCATGGCTCTGGCACCAGCTATCAGTTTCCGTGAGACCCCTCTGAAGGATATCTGTGTCCAATGTACTTCCCACTATGGCTCCCAGTTTGCAGTCATCTGCAAACTTTGTCAGCCATAGTCCTACTATGTTTGCCTGTACTTCTGAGAAGTAGATGCCGAACAACAGGGGGTCAAGGACTGAGCCCTGTGGGACACCACTTGTGACCGGCTTGGAGTCTGACATGGCGCCAGCTACTCTAACCCTGTGGGTTCTGTCCTTTAGCCAGTTTGCAACCCATCTTGTGACATATGGGTTTACATTTAAGCTGGTAAGTTTCTCTATAATACCCGAGTGGGGTATTGTGTCGAAAGCTTTTGCAAGGTCAAGGTAGGCTGTATGGACTGCCTTTCCCTCATCAATGGCCTTGTTGACTGTTTCGAAGAAGTCGACCAAGTTCAAAAGGCATGATCTGCCCTTGACAAAGCCAAACTGGGTCAGGTCCAATGTCTGCAAGTCCCCTATGTCTTTGTTTATGAGTTCCATTATGATCCTCTCCATAGCTTTGCAGACCAGGCTTATTAAGCTTATGGGGCGGTAATTACCAGGGTCCGTAGAGGCACCGCCTTTGTGGAGTGGGACCACAGTTGCCGTACGCCACTCCTTGGGCATGTATCCTGTGGTAAGGCTAAGATTAAACAGCTGCCTTATGTGCGGGTTTAGTTCCTCATTGAGTTCGTGTAGCACACAGCCGGGGACACCATCCGGTCCCATTGATGCTGTGTTTTTAGTTTTAGAGAGAGCAGCTTTCACCTGCGCATTGGAGATGTCTGGGAGGCGGCACTCCGCTGGGATAGTTATCTCTCCTTTTGTAGGGGAGAGGGGGGTGAAGTTTGCACTGAACCTGTCTGCCAGTATGTTGGCAATGTCTGTGGGTTCAGTGATTTTTGTATCATTTTGGACTAATTCTGAGCATACCTGGGAGTTTCCACCCAGGTTTCTAACATAGCTGAAGAAGGCCTTATGATTGTCTTTTGAATCTATTGCAGTTTTTCTCTCAAAGATGGCCTTGGATGATTTTATGAGTGCTCGTATTTTTTTACTAATAATGATCAAAGGTGTCTTCTCTTTTATGGATTTTGCTCTATCATGTAACAGCTTTCTCCTCTTATTGTAAAGTTTGTTTATGGCTGGGGTCCACCAGACTGGACGTTTGCCCTTGGTGGAAAGAGTCTTGGTTTTATTAGGGATTGCCTGATCCATGCAGTCCTGGAGGTGTTCGTAGAAGGCATTTGTAAGGGCTTCCGCAGCTTGGGTTGTGGTTTCCATTGGCTCGGGGGCCTTGAAGGATACCACACCAGTCTTGAGTAGTGTGATGTTTGCTTTAGAGAAGTTCTTCACTGTGGTCTTTTTTGTTTGGGGTGGGGGTGGGGGCGGGATGTGGATATCCAGTGAGATTAGTTTATGATCTGATCTCACCAATGAGGGATATACTTCCAGTGTGGAACATTTTGTCCCCATGTTTGTGATGATGAGACTGTCAGCCAGAGACATTTCAAATTATGACATACTTATTGCACCCCACCCTCCATTGTAGTGGCTCTGGATGTGTCCAAGGAAGACAAGGAGCAGTTATGCAGTGCAAGTGTGCAGAGCATTCCCCCATCCAAGGTACATCACAAATACGACCGTGGCTTTTTATCTGTCCTTGATTTTGCAGAATGTTCTGGTTTTCTATCAGATTTTTATACTGTTGATTTATGCTTCTTATTATTGAGGAACTGCATGCTGTCCCAGTGCCCTATTGCTCTGTTTAAGTAGCCATGGTTTAATGAACATCAGGTAAGCTTGTCGGAGATTGTAAGATGCAAGTAAGCTTTAGTAAGCATATTGTTAAAGAATTACCAGCATTGAAAGTCTTTTCGTTGTTGCCATGCAGAGAATATTTACATAACTAGATAATGTATAAGCCTTGGGTATTGAAATGCATATGACAGTATTTGTAATAAAAGGACAGGATTACAGTATTTTCAGAAGCTCATTGCATTTTATTGGAGACCAGTGTCTTACAGCAGTGTCTGTGTGTTAGTACACTTAGTTGGGTGGCTTTAATGGTATATGGTAAATAAGCATTGCTACCTTACTTAAAAGCCAAGCCCTGCAACAACTAGGTAAGCTCCACACTGAAGTCAAAACACAATAGCTCTGGTGGGTAAATGTACTCTGTAGTAATCAAAAAAGGCAAATGTTTGAAATAACTACAGCTTATGTGCAAACACAATAGGTACTGATGAAACAATGCTCTGCTAAAAATGCTTTAATGCTCCACATTGCTGAGCTGCAGTTCAGTTATTATCACTGGCTACCAGGATTTCACCCACTTCAGATCAAGCACGGTGCCGTTCAGTGCAACCTTCCCAGAACTAATTCAAGTCTGACCAGAATTATTTTGTGTGTGTGTGTGTGTGTGTGTGTGTGTGTGTATGAGGGAGGTAGCATACCCCTCAGCTGTCCAGGTTTTTGCACAATGTCCACATTTCTGCCCCATATTCCTCCTAAAAAGGATTGAAGTTGCTAAATAATGAGACATTTCAGTTGTAGATGTCATATCATTTAGAAAAATGCATACTAACACAAATCCTGTTACTCTTGCAATTTTCTAAGTTTATGAGAGCCATATTTATAATCTGTCCCTATTTATTTTAGGCTTTGTCCAGATTTCTTGCACTAAGGTTGAGGCCTTGGGGGTATGGTATGTTTGTGAGGGATAGAGAAAGTGAAATGTCCAAGTTAGAGTTTGCAGGTGGAATTTATTTTCAAGTGCATTTTCAAGGAACTGTGAGTTTTAAGGGAAGCTAAGTTCACTGCTGCTCATGCCAAGTCTATTTACAATGTGCAACTGTTTTGTTTAGCAAATAGTATCTCTATTGTGGTATAAAGTTTTAAAGCTATGTTAGTAGCACCACAAGTAGAATACTTGCATCTTAATGGAGAGGCTTGAGGTTCTATTCCTACAGCATGTACATCTGTATGCTGCAGTCCTGAGGATGTCCTCCTTTGGATGAGATGCCTAATAACTATGAACCTGTTTTTCAGCTTGCCATCCATTTTCTATTGCAATATACAAGCTTACCATTTTTTTAATTTAACATAGGCAATTTTATTCTTTGATGGCAGCAGGCACTGAATTTGTAGATGAAAGACTGAAATATACAGTTGTTTTCTAGCAACAACATCTTCATTAGTTTCATATATCTTTAATGTGGAATTATTCAGATTACTTTTACTTAGGGATATAATTCAATTATATATTATAATTAATACAATCAGGTAAATCAAAACTTTTGCATGGCCCTAACAGTGTGCAAGGAGCCTATTGCTTGAAAACAGTTCAAAGGTAAATAACCTGCCCTGGCCAGATGTATTTTCTTTGAATGTGGGTTTCAATGCTGTTTCATTGAATGTGAGTTTCAAAAGTAGAGAACCTTTAATGCCAAGTCTGTTTTCATTGTAAGACTATTGCTTTGTTTAGGTTCAGTAAATGTCTCAGTGTTTGGGCTATAATGTTTGAAATAAAAGTTGTAAATTAAATCCAACTGCCTATAATCATTGTAGAACTAAAGCATAAAACAGTATGCACACAGATTTGAACAGTGTCTACGGCAAATGGGAAGAAATAGCCAAGTAATGGGACACTGGAATGGCTGTGTGGGCAGGGCTTGGGGTGGGTGGACTTGGGCGGGGCTGTGTAGGTAGGGGGCGGGGAGAGCTATGTGGGTGGGGCTCTGGGTTCGCACCCCCCTGCAAAAAATCCTGCGGGCTCCCTTGCATACAATGCATAATAAAGTAAATTAGCACAGTGATACATAGCAATGATTGCTCATACAGTCGATACAGTTAGCATTTTAGAAGTCAATAACAATATATATGTCAAGTGAATAATTTTGTTTTTTTTAAACACAGATTTAAAACACAGTGTAATATAATCCAGAAAATGATCAATGACTTGATATGCAAATAAATTCCAGCCCTGCACATCTGCATAGAAGGAAATTCATACGATAAAGTGTACAGAGAAGTCACTGTAACAGATAAAATGTGTAGAAAGCTACCATTATAATACCAAGAAGTGCTGTCGCCAATAGTGAATTCTTCACTACTCCTTAGGAACAAGTTTACTGGTGGACCATTATTCTCTCAAACAACCACATTTTTATCCAGCTTATAATGCTTTTAATCCAGCTCAATATACATTTATTTTTTTTTATGTTTTTTAAGGCTGTAAAATAAATGTCTTGGAAATGTCCAGGTATGCTGTGAATACAACCTCTCTATATCCAAGACTTGTGTCATAGTCTCAAGAAAAAATAAACTCATAAGCAAACTTTTAGATAGCCATGTCACAAAATATTCATCCAATTTCCTTCAAATCTTCATAGAACAAGTTGTGTGCATTTACCCATCTTTTTTATTTTTTTGCTTGGAAGTCTTTTGCCCAAGTAGTGTTCCCTCTGAGTATAATATTTGGCATGGGATGGGTCCACAATGACAGGAGAATGTTATTATGCTCTTTAACTCATTCAGTGCAATCTCGTAAATAGTACATATAATTAAAGGGATGTATGGGTGCAGAGGGCTTGCTTCTCCAACAAAATGCTTTTTTGTTCTTTTTACATGCATTGTTTTGCTCATGTCTGATATGAGAACTTGCATCCTCAAGGTTATACTGCACTTCAACCAATATATGAGCAGTTTTGTCTCAAGGAAACATACGTGAAAATATCTACTGATAGACATGAAATAAGTTTGGCATTTTATTAAGAAATATTCTATCCATGATTTTGGAGAAGACAGAAGTTAACTACAGAAGTGTGTAATTATGTAGTTATTGTCTATTTTTTTTATTTAAAAATGGGTATATATAATGTCGAGAAGTCTTCAATAAGTTTTGTTTAAACAAGAAATTGAGTAACAAAATATTATTCTAATCAATATCTGTCACTAAAGTATAAGGCATCTCACCTATGGTTGTGTTTCTATGTTAATGCATCACTATTTATGTGTAATACCAAGAAATAAAGTGGTATCACTATGCATTAATGGTTGCTTATTAAGAGGATATTCAGCAAATATTACTACAAATGTATTTGACAATGTCTCCTAAGATGAAGTGATAACTGATATATAAAGCAAAATATCAGGATATGGTTTCTTTGTGTTATACCAAAAGTATACTTCTTGAAAAGTTCATCAGGTGATTGAATTCTGACAAAGTAAATACTTTATCATCTGCATACTGCGTGATTGAGATTTGTTCCAAGTAGGTATTGTTATTATTAATGGGCACTTTAATGGTATGAAAAAGTAATTTGGCTTATAAAGTAAAACCTAAATGCTGTAAATGTCATTATTGACTTGTCTAATAAGTTATAATATGGCAAAACCTTTTAAACTTTTTTTTCTCTTTAAAACATTATCTACTTACCTTTGCTTTCTTTCTCTGCTTCCAACTGCACTTATTGTTTCTGCTGTCCTTGCGCTTAATCTCTGGTTCTACCTGCTCTGTTCACCCTCGCTTTGCTCGGGCTCACTCCACTCCCCTACCCTACCCCATTCCCACACCCTCCCCACTTTCCTTAGATTTATATTTCTCCAGCCACACCCACTTCTGTCAACTACCAGTTACATTTTCCTATTTCCATTTTTGTACTATTTTTCTCACCTTTCAACATGTCTTCCTTTACTTCACACATACTATTCTTACTACTCACCACACTATTATGTGTGCCCCTAATACAATTCCCATCATTCAATTCTAGTTTATTATTCATTAAACTCATTTATATAACTAGGTCTTTACAAATCCAGTTTAACAGCCACTCAGAAATCAGTCATAGCCTCTTTTATATAACCCCACTACTCTGCTCTAAAATATACATCCTCCCCACAAACTATGATATTTACAACTCAAGCTATGTCTACTCTCTTTTACCTGACCTTATCTGCTAAAAACTATCCACCTTTTTTATTGACTTTCATTTATTTTCTTAACACTAGTCCAATGTGGTGACATCCATCCCAATTCCGGTCCTTCTACCACCAGTTCCCCTTTCATGACAAACCCCATTAAAAGTTTGAAATCACTTCACATAATGACCATTAACCTACAAAGTATTTGTAACAAAACTCTGACCTACATGCCTGGTTAGCTCATAATAAAATTGACATCCTTGCTATCACTGAGACATGGCTAAAGCCTAACATAAAAGACACAGAAATTCTCCCTCCCAACTATAGAGTAATAAGTGTTGAAATAACCTGCAAGAAAGGAGGTGGCATTGCCATCCTATTCTCAAATTCTCTTAACATTCTCCCTTTTACTGGTCACATACCACAATTCCTAAATGCTGAAATTGTGGTCTTCTTTCTAAAATTGAATCATTTCAAAAATGTCTGTATCATAGTCCTATACATACCACCAGGCAATAATATACCTATTCTAGAAGAAATATTGTCCTGGGCCTCCCACACTATAAAAAAATTAAACCATAATCCTAGGTGATATGAATATTAATTGGTCTAATATTTTCTCAAAAAAATCCATCCACCAATATTAACCTATTTCACTATACTCAACTAATCTCCACCCCCACTAAATACAGTAATAGAACTGTAGATCAATATGTGTGTATATACCTTTAAGAAGCTATCCAAGGGCTTGCACAAGTGTATAAATACTGAGCACGTGCGAATTAGAGTGCCATTTTGTAGTAAGCAGTTGAGATGTAAGCATGCAAGTATATAAGGTCTGTCAACTAGTTCATTAGTATTTAATGATGATGCTATCCATCCTGATGTGTTTCTATGTATTAAAGCATCTAACAAAAACCCCAGCCTTCTTGTTATATGTGCTAGAGATGAAAGAGCAACATGGTGTCAGAAGTGGCATGTCTAAAGGACAAGGAATCAGAAACCGGTATATCCAAGAAACATGAAGTTGAAAGCAGCTTGGGTAAAACAACTAGAGGCACTTGCTTAGAGCTGGTGGAATATAGACAAGCGGATCATCCTCAAAATGTGTAAACGTCCGCAAAACAGGTCAGAAATGAATTTCAGGTATTTAAACTTGCTCAGAACTATTTACTTTTGCATAATATGAAACTGGGCATACAGAACATTCTAAATGATATTCGCATAAACAGATATGTAAAATATTGAAAAAAATATTCAAATTAATATGTAAAATGTTTGAAATAAAGTATGAATTGCATAAAATGAATAAATACAGGGAAACGACCACATTTTCATATTAAGCAAAGATATCCGAGTTATCAGAAGTATACAAAGTGTTTGCATGTTAGTGCAGTGTTACAGTAAAGCTATTTCGCAAAGTACAGCCATTACAAGGCATATTTTGCAAAAGTACAGCATTACAAGTCATATTTCACAAAGTATAGCCATTACAGGGCATATTTTGCAAATTACAGCCATTGCAGAGCATATTTTGCCAAGTACATTATTTCAAAGAGTTTATTGTGCATTTGAATGTTATTACAAGCTCACAAAACTGTTTGTTCATACATAATTACAAGGGCCATATTTTCAGTGTGTTTGTGTATACTTTGTGGGCATGGCAGACAGATTTTGAAAACCCAGTGCACTTGTGTTTTACAGTAATATTGCTGAGAACTGCAGAGTGTTTGAGCCAGTGTATGACATTTTTATACAGGCTGCATTTTCTGATAAAGACGACTGTACAAAGGCATTTATTTTATTTAATTTAACCAGGTCAGAAGCTATAGAAAGGGAACACTCATTTGAGTATGCACCTGCTCTTTATACAGGAGAAGAGGAAAACCACCATATTGTTGTACAGGCTGAGTCAAGGGAGGGCCCTTAGTGCTTAAAATGTAAATTTAGAGAATTATATAACCCCCCCCCCCCCAAAAAAAATGGTACAATAGAAAGGCACTTATTTTACACAAGGGATCAAAAGCCTAGTGAAACTTTTGCAGCATATATAACTGACCTGAGAAATAAAGCTAAAATGTGCAGATTTGGTGACTTAAGGGGTGAGTTGATAAAGGACAGACTTGTGTGTGGTATAAAAAATGATGTTGTGAGAAAGATTCCTGACAGTGATTTAACTTTGAATAATGCCATTGAGATTTATCAGATATATGAGCTTACAGAAAAGCACACAAATATGCTTACAAATGAGAATAGCTGTAGAAGGCACAGTGATAAAGCTCATGTTGATAGCATGCACAACATTATTAAAAGAAACAGGCCCAAGCATATTGCAGCAACTGTAACCCCTGCCACACTCAATGGTAAACCCCAGAACTTTCTAAAAAATTGCAAAATTCGCACAGTCTCAATGAAGCATAAGAGTGAGTCAATAAACTCAAAACATGGGCCCCATCTCAGTTTCATTGCCAACTGTCACAACTGTGGTGGAGTCATGACTCTAAAAGGAAAAGATGCTTAGCTTTTGGTCAGCAATGCCAGAAATGCAATAAATTGACTAATTTCAAAAGATTTTGTAAATCAAAGGGCCCACATTCTTTTATTAAAAGGGAACATTTGAAGAAACAAGTTGATGAGTTACATGGTAACAATTCTACTTTTTATGTTGATGGTGTGTCAGTGCTTCATGAAACGGTCAGTGCAGTGTATTTAAGGACAAATAATGAAGTATTTTGTACTGTTCAGATAAATGGCAAACCCATAGAGCTCAAAGTTGATACAAACTCCAAGTGCAACATTATGTCAGTAGAAACATTTGCTAGAGTATATAAAGATGAAAAGCTTGATTTGGCAAGGCGTCCGAAGCTTGTTGCTTATGGAAATAAAGAAATTCAAACTGAAGGCTCAGTTGTGTTTTCATGTTATTCTGCTGTAAGAAGCTATGACTTATTATTTTATGTGGACAAGAGGAATGTCCAGTTATTATTAGGGCTCAGAGACACTTTAAAAATGGGACTGCTTTCATTTAATAAGGAAGTCCACCAAGTTAGCTTAAAAGACCACTACTCTAATTTTGCCCAATACATTTTTTTACTTATACTGATCTTTTCAAAGACAAACTAGGCAAACTTCCAGTTGTGTACTCCATGAAGTTAGACCCAGACGTCATTCCAGTTATCAGGCCAGAGCAAAAAGTTCCAATAGCCATGCAGGACAGACTCAAAGCCGAGTTAGATAAAATGGTGTGACAAGGTGTGATTTGTCCAGTTGCAACTCCAATTGAAGGGGTTTCTTCCATGATGGTAGCTCATTAGAAAAGCTCTGATGACATCAAAATATGTATTGACCCATGAGATTTGAACAAAGCATTAAAAAGACCTTGACCCATGAGATTTGAACAAAGCATTAAAAAGACCTTAGCATCCAATGCGCACAGTCAAAGAAGTCGCAGCCTTGAGTTCATTTTGGCAATTTCAGCTTGACAAAAAAATCGTCAGTGCTCACTACTTTCAGTACTCAGTTTGGCAGGTACAGATTTTTGAGAATGCCATTTGGGATAAATTCTGCAATTGAAGTCTTTCAATGTGCAATGGAGAAAATGTTTTCTGGATATCTTTGTGCTATTATAGTAGATGACATACTAGTAAGGAGGTCGTGATGAAGTAGAACGTGACAGAAACCTCAGCAAAGTTCTGGAAAGGGCACATTAAGTGAATCTTAGGGTCAATGCACAGAAATGCAAGTTCAAGATACAAGAAGTTGCTTATGTTGGCTGGCTACGTCCAGACCCTTCAAAACAAACAGCCATTCTTGAGATGCCAGTGCCAGACAGTATTCAAGCCCTGCAATATTTTCTTGGTATGGTCAACTACCTAGGCAAACTCATTCCAGACGTGCCAATTTTCAGCACCACTCAGAGTGCTGACACGTAAAGATGTATCTTGGTCCTGTTTCGAGCAACACCAAAGAGCATTTAAAGTCCCAAAACAGAGAATTGCTAGTCCACCAACGCTCAGATACTATGATGTTCATTGGCCAGTGACACTTTCCTGTGATGATTTAAAATTTGGTCTTGCTGTAGTCATTCTACAAGAGGCTCAACCTGTTGCCTATGTGTCAAGAACTCTTACCCAAACTGAGATGTAGTATGCCCAGATCAAGAAAAGAGTTTTTGGGCTTTTGGCAATTGTGCTTGCATGTTCGAAGTTCCATGATTATGTTTATGGTAGACCTAAGCCAGATCAAAACACACCACCAACCATTAGTCATTATCTTGAGAAAGCCTATGCATTCAGCTCCACCCAGACTGCAATGTATGATGCTGATATTGCAAAAGTTCAATCTTGTCTACAAGAAAGGCAAACTTCTTATCTTGCTGATACCTTATCCAGATCACCCAGAAATGCCACAGAACTGCATGAGAATGAGAACCTTGATTTTGAAGTCATGGAAGTGAGAAAATTTTCTTCCATACATCTTGATGAGCTGAGAGATCACTCAGCCACGGATACAGTTTTGCAGAGGCTCACTGACTTAATCAATCATAGATGGCCATCAAAGCAATCCATTTTACCTCAAGAAGTGCAACCTTATTTTCCATACACAGATGAGATTTTGTCTGACAATGTTATCATAACGAAAGATCCGAAAGTGATTGTTCCAAAGTCCTTGCAACCTAAGTACATTGCTATCTTGCATCATGGTCACCCAGGTACCAACTCTACAAAAAGAAGGGCGAGAGACCTAGTATTTTCACCTTCTCTGTCACAAGACATCGAGAGTGGACTTTTATTTTGTTCAATGTGTAATAGTACAAAGCCACATCAACAGAAGGAACCACTTCAGCTAAACCAGATCCGGAACTATCTTGGTTGACAGTAGCCACTGACATCTTCAAGTGGAACAGTCAACATTATTTGGTGTTAGTAGACTCTTACTCCAACTGGATCAAAATTGACCTACTTCCCTGCATAGCATCCAGTACTGTCATTACTAAGATGAAATGTCATTCTGCAGTCCATGCTAGTCCACACAAAGTTATTTCTGACAATGGTACACTGTTTACAAGCCAACAGTTCAAAATATTTGCTGAAGAATGGGACTTTAGTCATGTCACAAGTAGTCCAGAGTACCCGTAGTCAAATGGTTTGGCAGAAAGTGCAGTTCAAAGTGCAAAATAGTTACTTGAGAGGTCAAAACGAGATAATGGTGATGTTTTCCTGAATCTCTTGAATCTCAGAAATATTCCTCATGATAAACATCTTAGTTCAACTGCTCAGAAACTTCTGTCAAGACAAACCAAAACCACATTACCAGTTAGTAATCAATTGTTGGTTCCATGTGTCAAAAACAACAGGTTAGTGAAAGCCAATCTGTTAAAGAAGCGCTTAACCCAGAATTCCTACTATGATAAGACCAGCAAACCACTCAATGCATTACGAGAGGGAGAAGTGGTAAGGATGCAAACATCCAACGGTTATGACTGGATTGGTGTCATGAAGAATATTGGCCCAGAGCTGAGACTGTACATTGTGGAATCAGAAGGAGAAGTTTTTAGGCAGACTCAGAAGCATGTGAGACCGGTGTCTGAGCCTATACCACAGCACATAGCCTGTAAGAAAGACTCTATCTCAGAGAGAGTTGTCTGGTGTTCCAATTCAAGAGGAAGTTTCCATGACGAATCCAGAAGTTCTTGATATGAGTTGTGCACTGCATACTGTCCCTGTTGCTAAATTTTGTCCACAATGTTATGTTACGAGATATGGTCGAATGTATAAACACTGTAGCAGATATGAAGCAACTTGGACATGACCATTGTCTTTTGTTTCCAGTGTATATACTAATGCATGTCTATCTCTGATATTGTTTTGTATAAAGGGCAATCTTTTTAAGATGGAGAATGTAGTATATACCTTTTAGAAGTTACCCAAGGGCTTGCACAAGTGTATAAATACTAAGCACATGCAAGCTAGTGCCATTTTGAAGTAAACAATTGAGATGTAAGCATGTATGTACATAAGGTCTGTCTGCCAACTAGTTCATTCTTATTTAATGACACTGCTATCCATCCTGATGTGTTTCTATGTATTAAAGCATCTAAATGAAAATCCCAGCCTTCTTGTTATATGTGTTAGAGATGATCATGCAACAAGAACTAACAAAGGAAACATCCTTGACTGGATCCTAGTTTCTGACCCAACTAAAATTACATCAGCTGGTACTCTATCCAACTCTATAAGTGATCACTTTTCTGCCTTCATTACCCATGCCTATCCCCCTCTCTCAAATAATCATCACTTTAAGCTTGTCAGGAATTTAGCCAAATGTAACCCTCACGCATTCAACAATATTTTAAAAAGTATAAATTGGAGTATCTTAAAAACTCTCCACCTTGAGGAAGCCCTGCACTGTTTTAACACTACCTTTCTTACAATACTAAACAGCCTCGCATCCACCTAAACTGAAAGAATAAGAACTAACCACACTCCTTGGTTAAGCAAATCTACTAAGGAAATTATGTTAATTAGGGATAGGACCTGAAGCTTTGCAATAAACACAAAAATATTTCAGACTTATTAAAGTACAAACAACTTCATAACCCGACAAAAACGCTTGTATCTAAAGACAAGAGAGAATACTACTGGAACCTTCAAAAACAACACAAAATAACCCAAACCTATTTTGGTCCTCTCTAAATACTCTCCTAACTGCTGGCACTAAAACTAAAATGTGCCCCTATCCAGACAAATCAGCAAAACAAATTGCAAGTATCTTTAACTCCCATTTCATAGACACTATAGGTAATATCACAACCACTTTCTCTCAACCTATCCCCACATCTAACTTTCCAAGCGATACTCCTGTCTTTCAGCATACACCAGTTTCCTTTCTCTACTAGAAGGACATTTGGCCAAATGACTACCATGACCCATCCAT
Source organism: Protopterus annectens (assembly GCF_019279795.1). Taxonomy (NCBI): domain Eukaryota; kingdom Metazoa; phylum Chordata; order Ceratodontiformes; family Protopteridae; genus Protopterus; species Protopterus annectens. The sequence goes on from NC_056734.1 coordinate 96,678,106, forward strand.
TCCCCCTCATCCATCCTTACAAACTTAGATAAATCCAACTGTTTGCCAAAATTCAAACTTTCTACCATTTCCACAGTTTCCATTAAAAAACTTTTGCTGAAGCTAAAACCCTGCTCAAATGCAGCTGATGGCATACCCACAAAATATTTAAAAATCACTGCAGATGCTGTTGCTTACACCATCAGCATTCTCATTAATAGATCTATCCAAGAATCCTATGTCCCCATCCTCTAGAAAAAAAAAGCATACATTTTACCTCTCCCCAAAGGGGGCATCTCTATATATATATTTCCAACTTCCATCCTATAGCTATTATTTCCCCCATCTCCAAGCTCCTAGAAAAATGTGTACACATCTAGCTTCTAAAATTCATTCTCATGAATCAAATCCTTTCAGAAAGTCAGCATGGTTTCAGACCCAGCCATAGTACTTCAACTGCACTTACATCCCTTATGTATCTAGTTAATAAAGCTCAAGACTCTGGGAAAATTGTCTCTTCCCTATTTCTGGATTTGTCTAAAGTCTTTAATACGACCTCTCACTGACTTCTCCTTTCCTAACTTTCTAATATTGACTTTCTACGTCATCTCTTAATTGGTTCAAAAGCTACTTATCTGACAGAGCACATGCTGTAAAATGGCAACACTCTATATTCCCATATAGTCATAACCCCACTGTTGTCCCCCAAAGCTCCATATTAGGACCACTACTGTTAAATATTTTTTATCAACAACCTCCACCTATCATTCCAACATGGGTCTCTTGTACAGTACTCAGATAACTCTACTATTATCTGCTCTTCCAACAACTTTACCCAACTACAGCAAATTACTCAATCAGCATTTACTGGAGTAGAGACTTGGCTTCACAACAACCACCTGTCTTTAAACCCAAGTAAAACCAAACTTAGGATTTGCACCCCAAAGAAAATCACTCCCATTAACAAAACTCAGTTCATATTCTCTCTTTTTTTTATTTTTCCTCTCTTATTCTATAATTTCTGTAGTCTCTATATTTCTTCCCTTCCCTTAATCTCAGTTCTTCTTCTATAATCTTTGCATCTTATTTTCACTCACATTACAATATTCAACTTTAGTTGAATAATATTATTTTAGTATATTAGGTGTATCTAGAATACTGCGGTGGTCGTGCTGCAGTAGAGTTGTCGCCTCACAGTAAGACACTGTTCGGTTCGATTCTCAGCTAGAGCGTCTTCTGTGTGGAGACATGCGTGAATGGGCATACCTTCATTGAAGGTTGTGCATCAGAGCTGGCAACTCGGTACGTAAAAATCTACTGCCAATCATTAGCAGACTGGAGTTCCGCTGTGGCGACCCCTAACCGGGAAAAGCCGAAAGACACAAACAAGGTGTATCTAGAGTGTGAACTTAAGCTTTTTTCCCTTATTTTGTGTTAAATATAGTTTTATTATATTGCATTAGTTTTTATAATGTACGTATTAAGTGTTGCATATGTTCCAAGTTTTTTTTTTTTGTCAGTAATCTTTTTCTCCATTGCTCCTGTATATATTTAAAATGTGTGCCTCGTTTAACTAAATATTCTATGTTGTTTCATGTGGAGATTTTCTCCCCGGGCCTCCACTGAAAATGAGCTCTTCTTGGCCCAGTGGACTTTCCCAATAAATAAATGCCAATAAATAAATATAAATAAATAAATAAAATGTTAATAGTTTTTTACCCTTTGCAAAGACCTAACTCTTAGGTTCATATGTAAGTACTAAGCTTATGGGCCATTTTAAGCCTACACAATTTCCCTTTTTGTGCTTGAATTAGCCTATCCTATTTGGTTAGAGACTGGCCTTGCTCATAGCATGGTTGATAATTATATTTTACCCCTACGGGAATAACTGGGATAATACCGTAGATAATTTAAGGGGACCCATGCATGGGATAAAGCATTTAGGAACTGCCTCTGTCCATTAGTAGTACAGGGGGCAGTCCAGAGTAAATCTTCTGTTTCCCATTCATAGATGTAAGTTGCACCTAAATATGAACAGGGATGAACTTTGTTTTATGTGGCAAGGAAGTCTGTTCCAGAGAAGCGGTATCCTCTGTGAGATATACCTGTCCTTCCAAATTGTTCTACTGATGTTGCAGAAGAGGTTTAGATCCTTAGGCTGAGTATTTCTAATGCCATTCGACTTGCTTTAATCAAAGAACATCCTGAATTAAGTGTCCATCTGGCGTTTCATTACTACAGTCAAAAAATCCCATGCCACTTATTAAAACACCTCACTGGCATCTTTTCTTTAAACATAGAGCCCAGCTAAACACAAGTTTAAGGAAATGTACTAAGCATTTACTAGCATGCCTCAACCCCACTTTCATAAATCCTATTTGGTAATACAAAATATATTCAGTGTGACATGTCTGAAACTGGTATTCATAACAGCTCAAATGTTTACATAACAGCTCTAAAACTTGATAATCATGACATCATAATGACTTGCATGGTAACCCTGAAATGTAATACCCATAGCAAGATGGCTTCCCTGACAGCCCTGAAACATGATATTCATGTCATAACTTGAATTTCACAGTATGCACTTAGCAGTGAAGCTTGTTTATAGTATAGAAGGAAATTATCTTTATCCTTTTTAGAAAAAAGTCCCATATAATACAGCCTCTTCAGCTTATGAACTGTACTGACTGAATGCATACGATCTTCTACCGTGTGTCTATTCCCCCGACCATTTTCTGCATTTCCCAAAATTCCTACCTAATTTCTGCATCAGTTTCTCTCAACTGACTATATTTTGAGTGCCTGTTAAAATTCTGACTATAGCTGTGATTTCCAGAACATAGAAATCCTAAGTGGAAGCATACTGTCCATGTCGGGAGTTCCAGGGAAACATTCCTCTACAAAAAAAAGCCAGAAAGTTTCATTTCTATTGCTGTTTGTATTTGAAGTGTTAAGACTCTCATTGCTGAATCTCATACTTTTCCTAAGAAGCCCTTATTTCCTACCTTATCCCCTTCAGTTTTTCTATATGAATGCAGACTACTTTCTGACCTTCTCTTTCTCTTGCTGTTTTTATATCAACAAGCATTGCTTATACCCCCTACCTTTCTACTCTTCTTATTTTATCTCTACCATATGTCTTGCATTAAAGCCCCACTCCTACAAAATATATTATCTATTTATTACATCTTACCTTTTTCTCCTGCTTAGCCAAATTCACCCATTTTTCTAACCCTTACCTCATCACTCAATGTTATATTCTTCTATCATGCTGTCATCAAAGCTAACCTACTCAGGGCCGGTGCTAGCATTTTGGGAGCCCCAGCAAGTTTCAAGTTGGTGGCCCTACTCAGGAAAATATCAAGTGTGACCACGTTGCTGTCATGCCCCTTCACTGTCAAGCTCATCCAGCACCATTTAACCATCACTGTATAGTGTTACTACATTCAGACCATTAAAAAGACTTGGAAGTGCCAAGGTACACACACTGACTGGCATTTAAGGACCAGTGTTACATTATGACAAGCCCCTGTACCACAGCAAGGTAGCAACTCAGAGGTATACGCACACACTGACTGGAATTTAGTAGCAATGTTGTTACATTACAACAAGCCACTGTACCACATCAAAGTAGCCAGTACCACAGAGGTACACAAAGACATTCACAATGACTCCCACACGCAGGAGATAGACACAAAAAACAAAGACAGCACTAAAGAAGGCTGAATACAGACACCCACACAGTCCCTCACACAGGACAGACACACAAGACAGACAGCTACACAGATTCTCATGCACAGGACATAGACACCCACACATGAGGAAGACAGTACTACAGCAAGACTGAGCATCAACACCTGCAAAGAATCCCACATACAAGACAGACACACTCACAAGATAAAGACAGCATTATAGCAAGACTGAACAGACATCCACACAGACTCCCTCACACAGTAGAGAGACACACACAAGACAGACAACTACACAGACTCTTACACATAAGACATAGACACCCACACATGAAGACACCACTACAGCAAGGCTGTAGTCATCCTTGTCACATTCCCTTCAGGTCAACCCCTGGCTTGTCAAACAAGTGCACAGTAAAGTATTCATGTTTGTCACCACTGCATGAATATGCCTATAGGGAAGTTAAACTGTTTAGTCAAATCCCCAATTGATCAAAACGGTTTCTTTGCTATGTAGGATATGTTTCAGGTGTTTGCACGTGAGAGCACAGCACTTCTCTCTCCCTCTCTCTGCTTGTCAAGGAGTTTGAATAAGAGTTTAAGGGTATAGAGGAGTGTTTTCTGTAAGGGTAGGTTTTTAAGGTGGTCAAAAGATGTGGTATCCAGCAGTGTTTAGGTCCCAAGAGGGTGTGTATGTAGTCAAAAGGCAATGTATCAAGCAGTGCCTAAAGTGTTTGCGATGTAGGAGTCAAAACCATGCTGCAGCTATGGTGAAAGTTGGGGTCTATATTATTTCCTCGAAAGACATCTCCACAGAGTCCCTATTCAGCAACATGACTTCATTGAATGCTGGATTCAGCAAATGATCACTACATCAAAGTTTTTCCCTGGGGAAGTAACTAGGTGGCCAGCATTCTGAATTAGCCTTTTTTCCCCACTATAGTGCGATCTTGGAGTTGGTTTATATAAGTAGGGGAGTGTGGTAAAAGCAGCCTTCCCACATTGGGGGTGTGGGGTGTGAAGCCCCCCACCTTCGTAAGTATAAAATTATGTAGTTCACATTACAGTTGCTCTGGTGGCCAAGTAGTTTCTTTCCCTAGGAAAGAAGTTTGATTATTGTAACATTCGCTGAACGGCTGATTGATGGGCAATGATTGATGAACAGCTGTTCGACAGAGACATGTTTTGAGGAAATAATATAGACCAGAAAGTTCAGTGTGTTTGTGCACATTCATGTCTTATTAGAAATGATAGACATCAAGTGTTATTTATTCTGTTTGTGAGTGATATATGCATGCAGGTATGTGTGCGAATGCTTACTTCTGATGAGTGTAGCCTAGAGTGTCTGGCTGTGCGCATGTATGCATTTAGGAAAGTGGTTGTGGGTTGTGTTGTGGCTGCTTGTGATATGTGTCTTTAGGTGCTTTCAGTGTGAGTATGTATATACATATGCAAGTATGTGTGAGAGAGAGAGACTGTGATTGTTTGGGGATTTGCCTGGTATGGTCTAAGTGGGCTAGCAGTGTGTGCGCATGCACTGAGGGAGCTGGTTTTCATAGAATGTGAAAATACATTTTGTGTTTGAATCAACTGGGATGAAGCCTTTTCACTGCCCAACTAATCTACCCACTCTTCTCCCATTCCTTTTCCATCACACGTATTTCTAATAAAATTACTTTCTACTTTACCTCCTAACCCCCCCTTTTTTTCACATCTGACCTTCAAAATTCCCTACACTTGCCTTTAGTTTATACTATCTTGATCTATTCCCGTCACCTATTTAACTAAAACTCATCCATTTCTCTTCCTCTCAGCTGATTTTTCAACCGCCCTCCTCTGCCCTGTTGCAGACACTTTAATGGTTATGGACATCAGCTGGGTGAAAAGATCCTGGGTTTCTAAAGTATAACCAAACAATTCACTTATGCTATGCTGGCAAGGTCATAAGTTTGGCTTTATTGGCCTGAATGTATCCACGAAGACTTAAAAAATAAAAATTCATGGACATTCAGAAGCCATACATCCAAAACACTTGATGTCCTTAAGGGGTCATCTGCATATATCCCATGGGCTTGTATTGCAGGAGGTTTAAGGTATCACACAGTGAAAACTCTAGCTTGGCTAGGTTTTTCTTGTAGTTTTATACACACACACACACACACACACACACACACATATATATATATATATATATATATATATATAATGTACATGTGTGTGTGTGTGTACGTTATTGATTTTTAAAATTTAATTTTGAACATAACTTGTTGCACAGAAAAAGTAAATAATTTTTAAGATTTACCAAAGAAAACTGTGCTCAAAAAAGCCTCTCAGGTAGCATAAAACAACAGATAAAGCAAAAACTAACACACCAAATCCAGCAAACTGGAAGAACAGAACCACCAAGTGTAGCAAAATCTTTTTAATCAACAAAGGTTGAGCGCTTTCAGCTGTTAACCTTCATCAGAACGTGAAAAAACATTTCTCAGTGTTTTAAATACTATAAATCAATTTTAAAACCACCAATCACATGCTTACAACAATTACCATGACTAATTATCTACTAAAATATGCAACTACAAGAAAACTAACACATGAAAAACACTAAAAACAGTATGTTTACTTTTTGCATTTATCATAAAGTGATTTTCTATGTAAAACTGCTTTATAGTTTACCCCACCATTTAATCCAGGTGCATTATATGCATTAAAAAGAATCTGCCATTTGAAGTCTTTATATTCTAATTCACCCTCTTTATCTCCATTAAAATCATTGGGCACATTGTTTATTACACAAAAGAAAAACTTTTTAAAATTTACACACAATAAAGTGTGATTTATAGTATTTAAAACATGGAGAAATGTTTTTTCCTTGTTTTGATGACGTGTATGGTATGGTAGTTTTTGCTTAGTTAATCTTTAAGATTTATATAATATGGCATACAATTTTCTCTATATTTGGTTATGCCCCTGTACATAGGTATTTTGTACCATATCCTTGGTGAGTACTAGGTCACAAATCTATCCCTTTCATTCTAAGTGTTAATGTCTATGTAAGCAGTATTCAAACACATATAGTTGTAGCACTTTAGGCGATACAGGAACAGATATGGCAAAAAATAAAAAAATATTAAGCACTACAGTTTCATAACTTAATTAATGTATTTATTTACTTCTGTTTGCTGCCTGGATAGGTGAGCTGGTCCAAAGACCATTTTCAGTCATGATCTGGGCCCACTAAAGGCAAAAATACAGAGCTTTCAAATTTTACAGTAACAGCTTTACAGTTGCTTAAGTTGTATGGTATGAAACAGATTCTACTATGCAGTTTGGCATTTACATACATTACAGCATGACTCTATTATGAAGTTTGTTTTACAGTTACATAAATTACACCATATGACTTAAAGAGTTATTAAATATGCTTGAGAAAAATAATTTTGTCAAAACAGTATAGTTACAGTCTTAGGAAAAGTTTCAGAAGAAATGATGTCAACATAGACATAGTGATAGAGAAATTAATTCTAAATAGACATTGCAAATCACAGTGCCAGACCTTTGTGCAGACTATGCTAACTTAACTAAAGCAGCTGTGACAGTTTAAAGCAGTAATTTTAATTACAACACCAAAAACAAACTATCATTACTATTCTGTATACCATATATACAATGGATTCTTCCAGGTCCGGGTATTAAAAAGGTTAACGTATTGTTAAGTTAGTAAAATGGAAATAGTAGATTGCATGATGCTCACAGATGGATGAATTTTAAGCTGCAGAAGCTCCAGAAGGAAATCCAAGAAAGTCTCTTGTCAAACAGCTGAATATGTAGCAGCACAGTGTTTTTAAATGACTTACAAAACTGAATGGGACCCTCTAGAGTTGAACTGTGATATATATCTAGCTGTTATACTGGGACATATATCTAGCTACAAATTAAGCACAATCAGGGTAGAGTATATGTGAAGTGACCTCAGACATGTACAGCTAGAGGTAGACAAATAGTTTATTTATGCTTATAGCATCACTCAGCAGGCCAAACACAAAGTGATATCCAAGTTGTTGTTTCTGTTACAAATGAAGCATGTAAACATTCTGCTTACTGAAAGAAGAAAAACAAAATCCTTCTGCCTATGCTATGTTCCAAAGGAGATGATGCCTAAATGCCAAAAATTAACTAGGCCAGAATCCCAGGACAGATTAACAGCTCCAAAGATCGCAGTATACTTCATTATTTCTTCTTGTTAGTTTTCTTCGAAGTGCAAAGTATCCAAGTTAATTGCAAGCATATTTGGTTAAAAGAGGAAAAAGAATTGTGCTGTTCTTCATATTCTGCTTCATAGGATATGCCTTATCTTTTCATACCTGCATTGTCTAGTTGGGAGCATAACAGAATAATTTATCAAATGCCTTGAGTTCAATTCTGTGCTGAGATACTTTTTCTTTCTTAGTCGGACTATAATATTCCATAATATGTGCACTCCACTCTTCATAACTATGCAGTGAGTACTTATATGCTTAGCCAGTAGGATGCCCAGTGGGAGAGATTACTGCACTGTAGGAATGCAAGTATCTAGCTACTTCAGTGATGCACCTGGTAGTATAACTGGAACAGTATTCTGTATGACCTGAGCTTGAATCTCATCAGTGGAATTCATTCTTTTGGTTCTGTTTTATAATGTTTTTTTTTTCATACTAATACACCACACTATTTTATGTTTGTAATCAGCTCTACACTAACCTTTGTGATGGAGTCCATATGTAAATGTTTCAGGCACCCAGGTTCACAGGAAATGGACCCTTAGTATTCCATTCAAGACATTAACAGAGCTTTCGATAAAGAATGCTCGACCAAGAGATTTCTTCATCTGGATATCTATTTACCTGGCATCAGTTGAAGAATTTAGTTTATGATATTCTGAAAAATAAAGCTACACCTCTCTCTAATGACAGTTGCTTGAGTTTCAGATGTAATATCCTTCAGAAAATGCATGGCAGCACGAGACTGTTTATTCTAGCAACTTTGTGTCCCTATTTTGAGGCTTTGTCCCACCATTATTTTTGACTTTGTCTAGATTTTTTTGTAAGAGGTTGAGATTAAAAACAGGTTCTCGGCCAGTCGGATTATCCCGGTAAACAAAAGTAAAATAAAAAAATACAAGTTACTTCTCTGACTGGCTGCTGCAGCCAGTCAGGAAATTAGAAATTACTTCCCTGGCTACTGCATCCAGTCAGGTCCCTTGTTTTACTGAAGCAGACCTGATTGAGTGCAGGTTACAGGCAACACTTAAAAAAAATAAAATAAAATAAAAGTGGAATCACATGGTGAAGTTACACAGCTGTGCGAATGTCTAGGAGGCACTAAACAAGGAGCAGAGGAGGTGGAGAAACCCGCCGCTGCTTCATGTCGGGCCCCTCATATGCAGGGAAATAACTGGGGGCTCCCTGTGGCCAAAGGTTCACCAGGTGCCTAATGCCAGCTATGAACCTACTTATTGTGATTACCTTTATGAACCTGGACTGTGCATGTATTACTGTTGTGCTATTACACTTAGCCTAACTGCTCAACTTTTCCTTATGTAACCTGATTAACTTTCTGAGCTTCAAAGTAAACTTGTGCAGTAATGTTGTAATATTGTTGTGTAGCCAAGATAATAACTTCATTGTGGTATTTCTACTATCTGACTTGCAGACCCTCTGCTGTATATATGCTCTGCTTGAACTCGAAAATACAGCCTGTTTAGATTGTACTAGAGATCTATGTAACCCAAAACCCATCAATGACCAGTAAACTCTGAACCGATGTAACCTATCCTGAAACTATAAACCCTGCATAATTTAGTTTCCTTGCTAGTAATCCTTACAGTTCTGGTTATTGCAATATAAACCCAACATTCTTAACTTACTAATTTCACACTGCCAGTATAGCAATTGGGGTAGAACAGTATTATAATCATCAGTTTACCACTTTAAACAAACTGCTGGACACTGCTAAAGGAAGGCTTGCTTTCAAACATAAAGGGATTTTAAAGAATGCTGCAGCTCTGCATATGTTAGCAAGCAGCCATAGCATGGATGAAAGGAACTGTTTAGAGTTTTACCCCTTCACTGCAGAACCACATGCATTACACCTACACTATTACTTTGGGATGGGAATATAAGGTGAATGCTTAGATACACCCAAGCCAGAATCTTCTCTGAAAGGACATTAGTGACATCACGGTATTTTCACTTGACTGACAAATATAGGTTCCAAGTCTGCAAATGTTGCCTTAACTGGAAGCAAATGAAAGGCTTGTCATAAAATCCAATGTTGCATAATAATGATTGCAGAAACCTTGCTACTGCTCACCTTGTACACACATTTTGGAGAATTATGCTTACTACGGCACTCCCTGTGTACTTACTATCGCCATAAAACAATGTTGAGATTTTCATTCCTAGCAGGCACCTCTTAGCTCTAAAAGCTGATGCTAAGCCTCCACATCTTAAGATTATCACTGCATTCCTGGGCTAAATACAGGAAAAAGGGGAATGGTATTACTTTACCTCAAAGGAACTGTACATACATCCTGTATTATCATCTGAGCTCTATGACTCACCTAGTACAGCACAGATCTCTGTTTCACTTTGTTTTACTAGCCATTAATTTAGCACGCACTAGCAGCAAGAATAAAATTCAAACCAGGGAAGTGATTTGATGGATCTGTGCATTAAATTGATGTGATGCTATCGCTGCCCTATAGCTGAGTAACTGAATGCCAGACCCATCATAGAAAAAGTACCATCAGGCAATACTGAGCAGTCAGTACAGTCTCATCAAGGTTCCGTGAAGAGAACGAGGTCAACAGAAAGCTGAACCATCACTTCAAGAAGGGCTAGGAGGAAGTACAGAAAGGATCCTGCACTACTGTTTGAAGAAAGCACATCTGCTTCAGCTTCCTCAGGTATTGAGGATCAATGTTCCGGGGAAGGGGTCAACCAATAAACAGACAAGTATTTAGAAAACTTAATAATGAGTGGGGGTCTAGATTATTTGAACTGGTGGTAGGTAGTAGCCCTTCCCGGTACAGTCAAGTACAAACTCAGGTGATGCAAGCTTAATTACAGAAGAAAGTAGTGGAACTTGGTTTCCCCAACAGCTTCTGCCTGGGCAACATCCAAACCCAGTCATCAAAGAGAGAATGAGCAAGGATTGTTGGTGCAGGGCCCCCTCCACATCCCAGTCAGAATCATCGATCACTGCGCATCCCCTTATTTCTGTTAAGGAAGAGATCTGGAGAGAGGATTATGTGGGGATTTTTTTGATTTGGTGGTTCCAGCAGGAATATGGCAGGTTATGGATGTCGATTGTCTGGGAACCAAGGATGTTTTAGCTGCATTAGCAGCACCAGGTAAACATCAACACGATAATTTTAAAGCAAAACTGTGGAATAAATGGGTGGCTGGCTTTATAAATTTTAAAGGCATTATCATCGAGAAACAACCTGCCCAAGCTCTACCACTACATTAGCACTTTTTTAATTATCAGGGAAGCTCTCTGTTTAAGAGGAGGGGACTTTCCTGACTATGGTATGATAAGCAATTTAGATAGCTGAAGGCAGTAAACAAGTCCCTCAGGTGGGAAGAAAGACAATCTAACATGTTTTGATAGAAGAGCCAAGAACTCCTTTCTGTAGTAGTGAAAATTTAGCAGATTTAAAGTTAAGGAGTGTTGGACCTTTAACATAAATAATTGTGCTTGGCCTTCTTGCAGATTTGTGGACGTTTGTTCTCATTGCAGGGTAGGCAACTCACTATCAAATGATGGTTTAATGATGCAGGGAAAGCCCATGATAGTGCTCCTCCCCCAGTGGGAAGGAACATGGGAAAATAAGACTCTGGGTAGAACACGGTAAGCCTCCTCTGGAGCCAAGACAGAAGTCATTTATTTTGGAGCTTCCACTAGGCTCCTTTGTCACTCCCGTATTAAAGTTGATGCCTTCTATCATTATTAAAAGATTATCCAGATCAAAAGACCAAAAAGGATTTAGTTCAAGGGTTCACATTAGGCTTTCCCATGAAATTGCAAGTCTTTGCTTAGATATCAACTGGTAGAAATTTGAGTTCCATAACAGGCAAAGAGGACATTGTGAAGGATTTGTTGTATAACGAGGTGGCTAAGGATAAAACATCAGGCCCATTTCATTCTCCCATTTTTAAAGCTCTTAGAATATCTCCATTAGGTTTGCTGCCTGAAAAGAGGGAAGGTGAACTCTGATTACTTTATCATCTTTCTTATCCAGAGGGGTCGCTAGTCAATGAAGATTTCAATAAGAAGGACTTGAGAGTTCAGTGATCCTCCTTGGTTGATGTTATTCTTATTCTTTGGCATTTCAAAGATCCATGGCTGGTTAAGACAGATACAGAATTAGTTTCTGACTTATCCCAGTTTCGCCTAGGATTGGTATCACCTGGGAATGCAATATGAGGCAGGTTATTTCTTTGACATGGCTATGCCGATGGGATGTGTGGAGGCTTGCACCACCTTTGAAAAGTTTAGTACAGCTCTGCAAGGGTGCTGGGAGCAGAAGTCCCCTGAATAATTTTTAGATAAGGGTGAAAAGGGTACTAGAGTAGGCCTCATTTCATTTCAAAATCTTTTTCACCAGCTGGACATTTCTTTAGCCTTGGAGAAAACAGAAGACCCCTGGAAGAATATCACATTTTTAGGGAGGGACATCACCTTTCCGGAACTAATGTCCATCTAGGTTACATTTGTAGTGGCAAAACAACTTGAAAAACAAGGTCTGACAACAAGGAGGTAATACAAGTGTTGTACAAAAGATCATACAAATCACAATGGTTTCCGTCTCTTTTGAGACAACTTGTGCTACATAATTTATAAATTAACTTAACATTCTCTGCCAGGAACATGCCGGGTATCTGCAATATATTTGCTGATACTCTTTCTCACTTGCAGGTTGGCAAATTTCTGCAGCTGGTCCAGACAACAACAAACTTATGCATACCAACAGCAGATGCTCCTTTGGTGCAATTCTTAGGCCCCCAACATCAAGAAGGCTTATGTCGTAGCTATCAGAGCATTCTGATATTACTGGGTTAGCCCACTTGTTAGTGCAATATTTAGTATCTCACTGGTTAAAGGGCAACACTCCTAGTTGCAGTTAAGGTACACCTATATGAACTGAGTCTATTTGCTAAAAGTTGTGGTTTTCAGAATTTTACAAAAAAAAATGGCTAACTGCCAAGCTGTTAAACAGCTGGTTCATGATTCAGGACATACAGTTTGAATTACCTCACCCTACTAGTAAACCATTATCAAAGCCATCTTAGTGGGTATGCAATTCTTCCAGATTATCATGTCCATGTACTTTAGTCCACTGTCTTTACATGGCTATAATTGTGGACATTTCATATTACTTGGCTTCTTGGGGACTTAAAATGCTCCTATTTTTCAGTTGTCCAACATGCAGTGTTAGCTTTGACTGGAAGAGCCATACCTAACCAATCAAGTACTGTATAGGTGACCTTGGACAGATCATAGGTTCATAGGTTTATAGGTTCATACTAGGCTATCTGCCCTAGGGCATTTATAAGCCTAGCCGGAGTGTGTTTGGCTTTCACCACCCATTTTAAATTAATTTTGCTATGCCCTTTTTCGAGGTTAGTATACTGTGCCTCTGTCTAACAGTGACACAGAAATGATACCCGGGGTAAACCTACGATCTCCCATCCACTCATCAAGATTCCTCTTGAAGAGAGTCAATGAGGGACTCTGCCTAACCTGGACTGGGATTTTATTCCAGAGTGAAGGGAGCTTCTGGGTTATGAATCTGTCCCTCCAGCATGTCCTATTTATTTCAGTGCTGAGGTAAAAGTCTCTCGAGCGCGTAGCTCGATGGGATTTAGATTTTCTGAGGTGCAGCATGTCCATTAATTCTGGGTTGGACATGGCTTTATACATCAGGCACAGATCGCCTCTGACCAGGCGGTATGCCACTGAGTAGAGCTGGAGTTTCTTTAACCGGGCAGCATATGGCATCTGTTTGAGCCCTTTGATCCTCTTGGTGAGGTACTTTTGGGGTCTTTCCAGTTGCTGCAGGTGTCTGGTAAGGTACATCCCAAAAGGGGCATTGTACTCAATTATGGGCCTGATGAGGGATGAGTAAAGAGGCACGATGACCTCCCCTGATCTAGATGTGAATCCCTTCATGATTAGGTGGGCTATATAAAATGTTTTTCTAACCACTTTGGTCAAGTGGTTGTCAAATGAGTGATTGCTATCAACTTGGGTCCCCAGGTCCCTAATTACTTCTTCTGTACTTAATGGATTACCACCTATGTGGTAATTTGTGGGCACTTTGTTTTTGCCAAAGGGGATGACTATACACTTTTTGGTGTTTAGCTTGAGGCCATGGCTCTGGCACCAGTTGTCTGTTTCTATGAGGCCCTTTTGGAGGATGCTTGTGTCGGCTGGCGAGTCAGTTATGGCGCCCAGTTTGCAGTCATCTGCAAACTTGGTCAGCCACAGTCCTTCCGTGTTGGCCTGTACCTCCGAGAAATATATACCGAACAAGAGAGGTCGCAGGACTGAGCCTTGTGGGACACCACCTGTAACTGGTTTGGAGTCTGACATGGCTCCAGCAATTCTAACCATGTGGGTTCTGTCCTTGAGCCAGTTTGGAACCCATCTAGTGACATAGGGGTTTATATTTAAGCTGGTGAGCTTATCTATAATGCCCGAGTGGGGTTTTGTATCGAAGGCTTTTGCGAGGTCCAGGTAGGCTGTGTGGACCACCTTCCCCTCGTCAATGGCCTTGGTGACTGTTTCAAAGAAATCGACCAGGTTTAAGAGGCAGGATCTGCCCTTAACAAAGCCGAACTGGGTAGGATCCAGTGTCTGTAGGTCCCCAATATCTTTATTTATGAGGTCCATGATGATCCTTTCCATAGCTTTGCAGGCCAAGCTAGTCAGGCTTATGGGGCGATAGTTTCCAGGATCCGTTGAGGCACCACCTTTGTGGAGAGGGACCACTGTTGCTGTACGCCACTCTTTGGGTACATATCCTGAAGTAAGGCTGAGATTGAACAGTAGTTTTATGTTTGGGTTTATCTCTTCTTGGAGTTCATGTAGGACGCCGCCCGGGACACCGTCTGGTACCATTGATGCTGTGTTTTTTGCTTTGGAGAGGGCGGCTCTTACCTGAGCATCTGAGATGTCAGGGGGGCAGCACTCTGCTGGGATAGATATTTGCCCTTTTGGTGGGGAGGGGTGGAGATGTTTGCACTGAACCTGTCAGCTAGGATGTTGGCAATGTCTGTGGGTTCAGTGTATTTTTTGTCATTTTGGACTAATTCTGAGCATATCTGGGAATTCCCACCCAGGTTCCTAACATAACTAAAGAAAGCCTTGTGATTATCCTTAGTGTCCTGTGCAATTTTTCTCTTGAAGCTGGCCTTAGATGATTTTATGAGTGCCTGTAGTTTTTTGCTAATACTGATCAGAGATGCCTTCCCTTTTTGGGATTTTGCTCTATCATGTAGTAGCTTCCTCCTTCTATTGTATAGTTTGTTTATGGCTGGGGTCCACCAGACAGGATGTCTGCCTTTGGGGGATTGGGTCTTGGTTTTATTTGGGATTGCATGATCCATGCATTCCTGAAGGTGTTCATAGAATGCGTTTATAAAGGATTCTGCAGTCTAGGCCGTATTTTCCACAGGCCTGGTGGCTTTGAAGGATTCCACCTCAGTTTTGAGGAGTGTGAAATTTGCTTTAGAGATGTTTTTCACTGTGGTTTTCTGGGCAGGGGGTGGGGTCAGGATGTGAATATCCAGTGAGATTAGTTTATGGTCTGGTCTTACCAGTGAGGGATACACTTCTGGTCTGGAGCATAGAGTCCCCATGCTGGTGATGATCAGGTCCAGTATGTTTTCCCCTCTTGTGGGAGTGGTAACAAGTTGTTCCATAGCATTTGAGTTTATAAATTCTAGGAACCTTTGGGCTAGGGTGTTGGAGCTAGAGTAATGCTCCCAGTCTATGTTTGGGTAGTTGAAGTCACCCAATATAATGGTGTTTGGAGAGACCTTCATATTTTCCAGTGTTCTCAGGAAGGCCGAGTAAGGTTCCTGGGTTTGGGAGGGTGGTCTGTAGCAGGCTATAAACTGGAAGGCAGTTTTACCCACTGTTAGTTGCACATGGATAGTCTCTGATGCTTCGTGCTGTGCCACCAACCTGGAGGTGTGGGTATCTTTGACGAATATTGATACTCCCCCTCCTTTTGTGGTTTGGTCCAAGTTTTGGGGCCGAAAAGCATGGTATGAGGTATAACCTGGTAGTGCTGGAGTGCTCTCGGGAGCCTTGAACCAGGTTTCTGTTACTGCACAGATATCGATGTTCTCCATGCTAAGGAGAGTTTCGAGTGTGTGCATCTTGAGGTTTAGACTTCTGGCATTGAGTAGCATTACTCATAGTTTCTTATCCCTTGTGATACCCATGGAGGTGGGTTTGTCTTTTGAGCCTTGCCTAAAAAAGGCACTATGGGGGTAGAAAGAGCCTTTGCCAATATCCGAAAGCCCAGGGGTGACAGGTGCAAGCCGTCCCTAGCGAAGCATCGTGGCTTGTCAAGCATGTCATTCCAGGCTGACAGGCATTGGATCCTCTTTGAATGACACCAATACTTAAGCCAATTGCTGAAATTGATCATCTTGTCTTCATACTGTGGCATCATTCTTGGTGAGGGTAAGATGCTACTCAAGGTCAGGGTCATACCGGCCTGGGCTACATGCTCAGAGAGCTCCTCTATGTCTCTTTTCATGTAGTCCAGGGAGGTACATCTCAGGTCATGCACACCAGCATGGACAATGACTGAGTCATATTTGTACTTGCCTTGGAGTGACCTGAGTGCTTGTGTTATGTGGCGGATCCTAGCACCCGACAGGCAGCTCACCGTGACCTTCTCCTTCTTCAGCCTGGTGAGCGGGACGTCAGTGTGCCTGACGATAGTCACCTATTACAAGTGTATCAGGTGTGTTGTTTAGCCTTAAGGGCTGTGACTGTTCGGCACACTGGCTTTGTGAGCTATGTGTTGCACATGTTTTGTTTTGGGGTAGCGGTTGATTGGGTGTCTGCTTTGGAGGTCTCTGCTGCTTAGGCAGATTTTTATTTAGAGCCTCCGAGTATGTTTTTGTGTGTTTATGTGTTTGGTTTGCTGTCATGGGAGGTCTATGTGAGACTGGAATTGTAGTGACTGTGGTTTCCTTCTCCTACTGACTGGTTACGCCAGTACTGAGTTGAGAGAGCTTAGCCTCCAGTTTGGCTATATGGTTGCATCTCTCACATGTGTTGGAATTTGTTGGGAGGAGGAGAGGGTTGTCTGTGTACATGAGGCAGTTGTAACATTGCCTCAAGATTCCCAGATTCACCAGCTGGACCAGAGAGGAGATTGACAACTGACCTTTGGACATGCTAGAATAGTATTGGGAATTCCTTTATAATTGAAAAAAGGGCCAATGGGGAACAAGGTACTCAAGGGGAGTTTGTGAGGGTGTAGTGCTTTTAATTTTTTAGTGCTGACTTAGTGAACAAGTGCTGGGTAACTTAAATGCAATGTGTTACAGGTAACTTAAACGCAAAAATGACAAACAGTAACTTTCTTTCAAGTGAAACAAGGAAATAAGTAGAGTAAGCAATGCAGATATCACTAGGGATCCACAGAAGCGCTGAAAAGCCGCGTTTTAGGTGGAATTAGCATTTCAAGGAAATAACAAGCAAACAAACAACAAGCATACAAACAAAGCTAGATTCAACAGGCCTGGATCTAGTCTATGCTACAGCAAACAAGGTGTACCAATTTCAGTAAGAAACAGTTAAAGTATGCAAGCACTATAAGCCTTTAACCAGAAATTCCCAGCTCAGAAGGGCAGAGTCCAGCCTCTCCTTCCACAAGAGTGCAGACCACGAACCTTCTTAATGTAAAATAACTGGCCTGAAGCCCAAGTGCTTAAACCAGAACTAATACACTTTTAGAATAACAGACACTGAGCCCTCAATCAGCAGTTCCCAACTTAGAAGGATGTAAGCTACCTGTCCTGCCACCACAGTGCAGGCCACAAACCTTCCTAATGTAAAACAACTGGTCTGAAGCCCAAGTGCTCAATCCAAAAGACTTAGAATGATAGCTACACTTTAATCAAGTTACTACCAAGCAGTAATAAATACAATTGAATACTTTAAAGAATGCCTGGATTAGTGCTCAAGTTATACAAACAAAGCTAGATTCAGCAGGCCTGGATCTAGTCTATGCTACAGCAAACAATGTGTACCAATTTCAGTAAGAAGCAGTTCAGATATGCAGGCACTATAAGCCTTTAACCAGAAATTCCCAGCTCAGAAGGGCAGAGTCCAGCCTCTCCTCCCACAAGAGTGCAGACCACGAACCCTCTTAATGTAAAATAACTGGCCTGAAGCCCAAGTGCTTAAACCAGAATTAATACACTTTTAGAATAACAGACACTGAGCCCTCAATCAGCAGTTCCCAACTTAGAAGGATTTAAGCTACCTGTTCTGCCACTACAGTGCAGACCACAAACCTTCTTAATGTAAAACAACTGGTCTGAAGCCCAAGTGCTTAAATTAAAAGGCTTAGAATGAGTTACACCAAGCAGTAATAAATACAATTGAGTACTTTTAAGATGACGCAAAAGCAAAATAAAGTAGGAAGAAACACAAATACAGTAAAAGCAGATAATTTTTTTTTTTTAAGTGGAAAGAGAGAAAGGAAAGAGAGAAAGGAGTAGCAGAAACTAAGCTGATTGGCCTTCTCAAATGTTCTCCCTGTACTGGGTAGAATGAGGTAATGACACTAGACTGGGAGGAGGGTCCCAAATCAAATTTACACTAGGGGCGGGCAACTGCAAAGCCACCAACTATAAAAACACTATACCAACAGGGAGGGAGGGTGGGAAACAAACTGCAGAAATGTTTCACACATCTGAAAAGCAGCAGTGAGCCTTTAAATGAAAGTTTTAAACAGCTAAAGGAGCCTCTAGAAAAAAAAGATTAACTGCAACAAGTTATCAGAAACAAACAACCCAACAGATGCTTAATAAAAGTGGACAATTTCCAGTTAATACCTCACACACAGTGAAACTAGCTAGAAAAATACACAGTACACAAAGTGCTATAAATAACAAAGAAATAAAGAACAAAATAAACAAAAAACAGGATACTTAATGTTATATATTATAGTTCCGAGTTTCCTCAGTGTCTTTCCTTCGATCAGCTCAGTGTGAAAATGCAAGCCCTTTACTATGTCCACTGCATTGGTTCACTGCCCTTCAGATTTTTCACCCCTATAATTTAGACCAGTACACATTTACAGAGGGCTGTGCTCTCTTAGGATATACCATGGAAGGGTTATTTAATCCATTCATTCAGTATGGGGTGTTCTTCAACCTTGGCCTTTGAAGGCAAGTCAATAGAATTAATAAGGTGGAGTGGTAGAGGGCCAGCTCATGCATATGTTAGACAGTGATAATGCTGATCCTTTTTCTCATACTTATTTCGGGGAGCATGTAAGTTGTGATTTTAATAGATTCATTTGTATAACAGGCATGTAGCAGAACACAGGGTCATTGAGTAGGATTGAACCTGGATCTTCATCTTCATATTTTTGAAAAAATCTGGAAAGGTTTTACAGACTTGAGCTGGGATATTTTACTGCTATTGCTATATCAGGATTTTAATGAAGTGGGTCAGCCACATATTGTTATTGTCCACTTAGGGGACAATGATACTGGGAAAATTCCCAAGCTTAGACTTATGCCTTGCATTTTGCCAGACATTGTGAAAAAGAAGCCAGTATCCCCTAGATTGTTGAATGCCTGGCCTTTACTATTTGGATATTTTCTTGGGCAGGGGGGGTTTAGTTATACAGTTTTAAACTCAACTCATAAATTAATAAGTCACAGAGTGGCTTATGCCACTCCCCACATGGGTTTTAGCATGACTGAACACTGGAACTTTACTGATAAGGATCCTTTTTTTTTTTTTTTTGGATGATGACATACACCTTTTAGATACAGGTTTTGATTTATTTAACCTCAATTGTTTCTTTACATGGCAAAATTATCATTATAAAGTGCTGTTGCTGAATAATATAAAGGAAATTATACTACTAACAAGATCACAGCAAGTTTGACATTTTTAATCTGCTACTGCACTCTGTAAATAGCTGCAGCACAACCCAGTCAGCAGCTCTTTGGTACAACAGCACTTTTCTGTTGTTCATGAGTTATGAGGATTTACTAGTTTATAATGATATTTCACTGTTAGTGAATCGATATATTGTAATAACAAAATGGTTATAAAGTCCATCACTGTGTTTGGTATTTTGTAGGGGAAATGTGGCAGAGAATGGCTGGGACAAACAAGGTATGGGCAGTAAATCATCTTGTCTCTCTGTCTTGTGGGGTTGGGCTGCTTGCTCAGCATGGGGAAAAGCTATATTTAAAGGTAGGCTCTGAGGTCCCACTATCATTTTGGTGAGACAGTTTCTGACCTTCACCTTGCTTCCCTCTCTTTACTAAATGGGGTGTTTCCTGAATGGATCCCCTCTTTTTCATTCCCTCAGTCTCTTTCCCGGGTCACCCTAACTAAAGAACAAATAATTGACAGCTATCTACAAAGAAATTCTATGTCAGCATTCATTTCTGAATGCCAGCAATACAATACAACAAGCCACCCCCCAACACCTTACACTTGGAACAGCTGTCCCTTTTGTCCCACCCTAGCTACACTTCTGCAGTATGAAAAAAAAAAAAACATAAATATTTGTTTATATTTGAATTTAAGACTACTTTTCACTTTTCAAAAGCACATGTTTTTAACATCAGCTCATAATATCCATGATTCAGAAATCTTTTTCTGCAGCAATTTTTGATTAGTTTATACAACTGTACCTAGAAAAGTATGCATTGTAAAATCGTTAGCCTTAAAAAGTATTTTTCTGGTGAATACAGCAGTACCACTGTAACAGAATGGGAACCAATACTCATGGGAACAACTGTATCCAGAACTGTCAGATTAGAAGCTTTGAAAATGACATAGACAGTAACCCAGATATACTGAGTGAAGGCATCATTTTCTCTTAATCATTCAGCATGTCAGTCAAAGCTAGGATCAAGGCAAACTGTGACAATATTTTGAACAATTCTTCCTATAAAAAGAAAGGTAAAACACAAATAAATCAAATCTACAATGTGTTAAAAAACAAAATGAAGTGTTTAGAAACTTGGGAAAGTAGCTACAAAGAAAAGGGAGCTGTCAAAATTAACTGAAGCTGTGACAGCTTCGAATTGTTTTAGTCAGCTCTTGTCTAAGTATGTCTTTAAAATCAGTAGAAATGGGCTTGGTGTACATTATTATCATCTTTGCAATATGTCAGCTCAGGTAAAATGCATAATTAGCACACATCATTAATAAAGGAAGAGTTTTTGAAAATATTGTGGATATAAACTGCAGAAGGTAAAATGCTTTGAACGTTTTGTATTCTTTGCTGCAGCAGTGAAAACCGATTTCAAACCCAAACAGGTGAAACAGTGCGCTGTCAAATCTCCTTTACCATATTAAAATGGACAAGGCTAACTATAAGACTATTTTATTGTGAAAGTGAACTGCAGAAGGTGAAATATTTTGAACACTTTGTGTTCTTTGCTGCAAGAACAGTGAAAACTGATTTAAAACCCACACATGTTAAAATGTGTTGGCAGATATATTCTACCATATTAAACTGGTCAAAGCTAAATATAAAACTATTAGTCAGGCTGTCATTGCCATGTGTCAGTGGCACCAAATTCTGCTTGCCAAGTTTACTGAATATGTGACAGGTAATGCTGAATATCCATGTAAAACGTAGCATAGCAACATGAAAGAATGCTTTTAAAAGGAGATTGCATCAGTTCGGAAGCCCATTAGCTTAGCCTCTTAGGTGGCATGTGGGGAAGTCATTTTAAATTGGCTAACAGCTTGACTTCACTTTTAAATGTACTTTCACAGCATGACTACCTTCGAAGTAAAGATTTGGACAGGTTTTTGTAGGCAGAGGGGAAAAAAGTATTACACCCAACAGCTGCTGCTATCACTTATTCGAATAGTTTAGGAAACGTTTCTTGAATATATTCTCCACATGTTGGCAAAATGCACTATATTCTTATCTGATATGACAAACGCATCCACTGATATAAGTAATGCTATAGAATGCAGCTAGGTATACTTGAAGGTAGTCTTTAAACTATATCAAAGTATGTTTCTGTAGTAATGCAAACATTGGCAAGTTAAGAAGAAATGATTCAGCATGCTTACTAAAACTAATGCTTTGCGCAGAGTTAGCAAAAATGTCCTGAGCAATATGCACAGGTTCGGAAAGAGAGCACTGCATGACCTGTATAATAAAAACTTTTATTTCTGAATTTTGCTGCCTTGGTTGTATATATATATATATATATATAGTTATATTTATCTCTTTTTCTCTATTTTTTACACACACACACACATATATATATATATATATATATATATATATATATATATATATATATATATATATATATACATATATATATATATATATATATATATATATATGTATATATATATGTATATATATATATATATATATATATATATATATATATATATATATACACAAAGAGAGAGATGGTAACCCTAAAGTTAGTCGACTGTCATTTTAGTCAACATCTTTCCTGACTGTTGCATTTGGTAGACAGGAAAGATGATCAAATTTTTTCCATGATTAAAGTAATACTGGGGTTGGGAAATATGTTCCTTCCATCAAATTATGTAATCCCTGATATACTTAATTATCAGAGAGTTATGTCTCAATAGTATGAGCACTGGACTGTTGATTTTGTTTTGTCAACCTTTTTATGTCAATATTTAGGCTGTTGATCTACTGAAATTTTAACTAACTTTAGATCCGTGTGTGTGTGCGTGTGTGTGTGTGTGTGTGTGTGTGTGTGTGTGTGTGGTCAGACAGATGGATATATATTTATATCATGAATGGTCAACATGATACATAATCAACCAACAAAAGACTGAAAAATACACGTTGAACATTCATAATATCAAAAACTGAAATAACTAAACTCAAGTCCATCAAAAAAGGAAACAAATTTCCGATGTACTTACTATAACACCACCATACACTCAGCTCAAATTTGTCTAAACAGTGGTAGCTTTACAAACAATTTTTTTAGGGTAAGGTACACAGAGTTAGGAGCAAGTTTAGGGCTTGCATGCATTACTAAGGTTAAGCCCCCTGTTCCGCCTTAGCCATCCGTGGTAACCCTAACCCTGCCCCTAACCCTAACCATGTACTTACCTTAAAGAAAAACTTTTAGTAACACTACCCATTATACAAAACAGCTGGGATCTTCACCACACACATTAAACGTATACTTTTAACTAATCCTTACCCTAACCCTAAAACACACATACTGGCATAAACATTAACCCCCGGATTCACGAATCCTCCATGTAAGACTTAATAAGTCTTACTCAGAGGCTGCAGTTGAACGGTATGACATCAGCATGCCATGAATATTCATGAGGGCATGCTGACTCAACCGTCACTCTTACACGGACCGAGTATGAAAGCAGGGGGCGTGTCCGACTGCTGAGCAGTCTAAATGTCCACGCCCCTGCAAGTGTAGTAAAAGCAAAATGTCAACACACAAGAGCGAGTTCGCTCAAATGTACTTGCGCCCAACACCACACTCCCTGACACTGTAAACCCCCATCACAGTTATAAAAAGTAAAATATTTATTTATTTTTTTTTAAATCCATGATATAGCTGTCCGTATTTGCGTGTGTGTGCACGGGTGTGCCCATTGCTTAGCCATAGTAAGCAATTCCGACATGGAAGAGCATAAGAAAGAATGTTTATGCAAATCACACCAAATTGAAATAGCGTAATGGTAGAGCGTATGCACAAAGAGGAGGCATTCACGATTCAAGTCCCACCACTCCCCTTCTTATTTATGTTTTAAATCAGTATTTGAAATAATACCAGACCCAGATGTATAATAAGCTGCAGTTAAGCAACGCTTTACCCAGCGAAACACAGGTGCCCATAGTTTAATAGCGCTTTACCCAGCTAAACACAGATGCCCATAGTTAAATAACACTTTATCCAGCGCAACAGAGTTGCCCAAAGTTTAAAAGCGCTTTACCCAGCGCAATGTGTTTGTGCAGACGTGTGTGCCATGCCAACCAGGGCACCATAGGGCACCGGGGAGCAACGTAGAGCTAAGTTGCTTAAACGCAGCCACACCCCCTTGCCTGTCTAGACAGTATTAAAATAAAACAATGACAAAGTTCGAACCCAGGACCCTGTGCATCATAATCAAGTACAGAACCACTAAGCCATGACAACATAGGGGAAGCAGCCACTATTAATATTCATATACTTACGAATGGTAGTTTAACCATTACTAAGCAGGTCTGCAGTCAGCTGAGAGTTTTACAAAATGGCCAATCACAAAAAAGTGCAGGAAATGCGGCATATTTAAGCCCCATAGGCGGGAATACTCACCATAACTGATTGTAGCTCACATTTGCAGTCAGAACGGCAGGTGCAGGAGAGGGTTCACGCTTCCGAGCGCAACGTTGGGGATTCGAGGAGTCCAAATACATGGTTTGGCTCCTTGTCCACCATCACGAGACAAGACTCCTGTAGGGCCAGTTCCAAGGGATGGAGTACAAGGCAGAGGCTTGGAACCGGTTATCTCGTGACCTCACCAGTGCCACAGGCATTCCCCGGACTGGTGAGCAGGTCCGTCACCACCATGCAGACCTAAAGAGACAAAAGCAGGACCGCCTGAACCACTGGATACAGGAGGCCCGTGGGATGCAGAATGCCCCATAACTGAGTATGTAGCCATGGAATGCAGTATGTAAGAATTGATAATGGAGTATGTATAACGGATAGGTATGTCTCAATATCCCTTCATTTACTTTACAGCTGCAGGTGACCGTGCTACGAATCAGCAAGCCTATGCTGATAGGCTGCTAAGGCTGGGCCACCAGGAGGTTAGTGATTATTCTGCAAGCATTGTTATATAAAATATGGGAGAGAGCATGAAAGAAAGTGTTGTAGTCCAATAAAACAGCCATAGAATTGCCTGAATAAGACCTCTGCATGTACTGCCAGATAAAAATGTCAGAGAGGCAGAAAAAGAGTGTAGTAACCCATTAAGAAAGGTAACATATGTCTGGAATAATATCTGTGCAGGCACTGTCATATAACATAAGTGAGTGAGCCTGAAAAAAGATTGTTCTAACCTATTAATAAAGGTATAATATGTCGAACATGTCTGCCATAAACACCGTTAAAACAAATAAAGGAGTGAGCCTGTGGAAAAGTGTGCAATGTCATTAATAAAGGTCTAAAACCCAGAGTGTGTCTGTGTCAGAGAGTCTGAAATGTTGTTGTACCCTTGCATTATACAAACAGTACTGTTTGAAAATGTGCTGGCAACCCAGAGTTATGCAGTCCCATATAAAGTGAGTGACGGAAGTGCTAGTAGCTGTGAAACATATATACAGTCCACAATATTCAGTTACTGGCTGGCATGAATAAGTAAACCTGGCACACATGTAGCATGTAATTATTCACCAGAAATGTGAGTTTGTGTTAAGAAATGCAGAGTTCTGTACAAATAGAAGTGAAAATGTTATGTGAAAACATCCCAGATATGTAGATAAAGAAATATAAATGCAAACAAGAAATATGTAGCAGTAACACCTGCATCCTGGACAGTTAGTATGTCAGATGTAGGTCAGGCATATATTGAACTAGCCAAACCCATGACACAACCTAATGTATGGTGGCAAGTGTAATAATACAGGTAGGGGATATACACTTGCAGTCACTGGGAATGTAGTGTAGACTAAAAGGTCATTATAAGATGTCAACCGAGGTTTTTTCTACACCCTACCGTATGTGCATAAACCATGCAATTCCACACCTCAATGGGTATGTGTAACGTTAAATATTTGTTGTGACATATGTCCTATTGTTTTATGAATATTTGCATTGATGTTGATGCATGTGCCCTGTTCAAACACCACGTTCATGGTGGCCTGTTGCTACCAAACATCCCTGCATGCTGTTGGAATATCCACTGTAGTTCAATATATGCATGTGTTATGCTTGCTGTTCAACTGTTGGAACCTTGGTGTGTTGAGTTAATGGGAATATTACTGCATGCTGTTACAACTAATCTGGAATGCTTTTTTTTATGTTGTAATTAAACACACCTAATCACAGAACATATGGGAAGGCCGGTCCCAGCGGACCCACCTGTCCCTCCTCAGTTGGCAAGTGCACCTGGAACCAGCAGCTCCGGTGCCCAGCCCGGGCTCCCCTCCTCCATTGGTCCTGTGCCACCTTCGGGTGGAAGCGCTGCAGGGGATGGGGCTCATCCCCCCATGCAAGCGTGGGTGGAGAAGGGCCACCTGTCACCCTTCGAAGGGTCCGTGCTGTGGTGCGTAGGGAGATCCAGCGTTCAGTCACTGATCCCCTACGCCAGCTTAAGGCAAGAGTGGCGCGTCTCTCGGGTGAGCCTGCCCATCCTACTCAGCCCCCAGCACACCCACCCTCCGGGCTGTGAAGGTGCAGTGGTGACTACCCATGGGTGGGGATCTCAATTCCACTGTTACCATCTGTGGGCTCAGGGGTTTGTGATTTCCAAACAACCTTCCCCGTCAATTGTGTTCACCCACCCCTTGTGTCAAACTCTGCCCCTGTATGCGCCTTGTTTGTCTTGTCTGTTTACCTCCCCAACCTACCTCCCCAAATATACCTACATCCTCTACCTCACATTCCACTCTCACCTGAAAAAAAAAATTTAAAAAAAAGGGCAATCTGTTCCCACAAAAATATTACGCCCCATACATAGCCGCCCAATTAGCACACATGTCCGCTGGACATGTAAACTGATAATTCTAATTGGCAGTACAACATATTTTGTTGTCCTCACCCCTCTCTCAGGGGTGGAAGGTTTCAAATTTCACACCAAATTTCATACATATGCACAGCTGTTGCTGGTAAAGAAATGGGCAGCTATGGACCTTCCCTACACCCATCCTGCACATCCAGAGCTGGTTTCCCTACTGTCTTTCCCTCCCTGTGCCCCCTTTTTCACCACTTTCCTATCTCCCCATTTTCTTTTCTTTAAAAGAAATTAGCGCGGGGGTTAGCGGGAGTAAGCACTTTTAAGCAGTAGTTAGCGGGTTTAAGCGAGTGTGCACTTAGCTAAGCGTCGCACAAACCCGCGCAAACCCGCTTACAACTGCTTAAAAGTGCCTTAGTCACTCTGTATAACAAGGCCCTTGTACTGCTCAGCAGCAAAATAAAATACCATTGTCAGCCTCGAACCCGGGACTTTGGACTCACCAGTCTGCATGAAATACCACTACACTACAGCAGATATACAATAACTTAGTGCTGAAAGCAATATATCATGCATTACCATGAGTGAATGTAAAGGGAAAATAGGAATGGCATAACACAAATCTTGTTCTGTGGGTCTTAACCAGCTGGTGTTGTGGAATTGCATGACATGACTGTGAAAAGAGAATCAGCCATGCCAGTAGGGAATAAGGTTACAGTAGCACCTTACAAACCCCACACAGTATCAGAGCAGGATAAACACTGGCATATTTGCATAGGTCACAGGCCAGACCTCCCAAAAGTGACTGCTCTACAGTGATGACCCTGATTTGTAAACAAATGTTAGCTCTGCCCCTCTGACTCCCTGTGAAATGTACTAACAGTAGGCAGAAAGGTGTTGAATCTCACTTAATGACAAATGTCAATAAGTGAGAGTAGACACTGCTTGCACGTCAGAAAAGGTGTAGTAATACATATGCTCTGAATCCCCCAAAGTCTGAACTGCAAAATGTCTGAAATATATCACAGGTGTATCCCAGTTATATGTACCTTTCCCTGAGGCTGTTCAAATATATACGTGAGAGTATCTGAGGCCTGGGAGAGTCAGAAACACACAGGCATATCACCTTGTCTGCTGTTACACATTCTGCAAATAGCTGTAGAATGAATCCCACAAGCATGCCCTTATGTAGAAGTACAACACAGAAATATCAAAGGATGTAGTCATGTACTGCTAGCAACCACCTGTGACAATGCTATTGTTCAGGTGCTGAAAAGACTGCTGTAGTACACAGTCAAAGAATACTAGGCTGACCTCTGTCTACCATCTGGATATGTCCACAGGTGGGAGCTACTCAGACAGACTACTAGCTTTCACAGACTTACAGGTACACAGCAACTCTGCATGTTCAGTAAGATAAACATCACACGATAATAAATAATGCACTCTGCACTTCTGCATCCCTACCCAAAGGTACTATATACCCGTGTAGTCAGGCACAACCAAGGGTGTAGGTAGGCATACACAGTAGTGAAATATGTCCAGTTGTCCTGAGCAGACTGTGCTAATGTCAACACAAACAAACCACAAACTGTTCAGAAGTGAGTAACGTACTAATGACAGTGCAGCAGTTCACAAGCAGTTCATGTGCCTGATATTCATAACTGGTAGTACAACACACTTAGTTGTCCTCACCCCTCTCTCAGGGGTGGAAGGTTTCAAATATCCCTCATAATGTATTGCATATGCACAGCTGTTGCTGGTAAAGAAATGGGCAGCTATGGACCCTCTCCACACCCATCCTGTACATGCTGAGCTGGTTTCCCTACTGTCTTCCCCTCTTTGTGCACCCTTTATCACCACATTCCTATCTCCCCATTTACTTTTCTGTCAAAGAAATGAGCACAGGGATTAGCGGGAGTGAGCACTTGTAAACAGCAGTAAGCGGGTTTGCACCAGTGTGTGCATGTGTGTGCTTAGCTTAGCATTGCTAAGATATGATAAGCTAACCCAAGCTTGGCTTAGTATTGCTAAAATAAAATCAGCTAAGCTAAGCTTAGCTTAGCATCGCTAAGAGTCGAGCAAACCCACGCAAACCCGCTTACAACTGCTTAAAAGTGCCTTAGTCACTCTGCATGACAAGGCCCTTGTACTGCTCAGCAGCAAAATAAAAAACCTTGTCAGTCTCGAACCCAGGACCTTGGACTCACCAGTCTGCATGAAATACCACTACACCACAACAGATATACAATAACTTGGTGCTGAAAGAAATATAACATGCATTACAATGAGTGAATTTAAAGGGAAAATAGGAAAGCCATAGGAATACATTGCAATAACTACTGTTGTATGCCAGTTAATTCTCTAATTGGAAAAGAAAGTACATACTCCCATGTATCCAGTGTTAGCATTAGGAGGTGTGAGTAAACCTACACACTGAGAAGAGTGTACTGGAAGAAGCAACAGTCAGGTTTCAGTACAACATGCATTTCACTGGCTACAACCCAGCTTCACATATGAGACATATACCAACCTTCTGACTGAAACAACAGTGTCCACAGCAAACAAGCATGGTCCCCACTTTGCAAAACAGAAAGGGCTACACCTACCTAACCTATCATTTTATAGCAGTGTCCTGAAATCTCAGTGAGAACTGCAATTACCACACAGCAGGCTGCATGCAATTACTAAATGGTGGGCACCAATTGGTGCAGAGGCCATCACATGCACATGTGCAGATACCTAGAAAAGCAGGCTGTGTCTGCTGGCCACACATGCAATAATATCATTGCAACAACTGGGAGAGAGAGAGAGAGAGAGAGAGCACGAGCGAGAGAGAGAGACAGACAGACACAAACAGGCAAAAGGAGACAGACGCTGAAACAAACAGCAACACACAGAGGAAACAAAACCAAAATAAAAAATAAAAAAACAACACCTACAACAGACGGAGGTGAGGAATACAAAGGTAAGGTATGTAACAGATATGTATTTGGTGACATCCGAAAGATGTATCTGAAGGGTACTCTACATACTGTGAATAATCCATATGTGGCAGCAATCCGTATCTATATGTACATGCACATTTGCATAGGGCAAGGGACATACTGCAACTGTGAGTGAAGGCTGGACATAAGTATGTTGTTGAAGGCTGCTACATGCACATATGTATGTAGGTTGTAGTGTGTGGCATTGCAGAAAACAAGCAGTGCCAGTATGTGTCATGTGGTGTTAAACGCTGTGGGACTGAGCTACAGGCAGTGAGGCCTGCAACAGCTATATGGCCTGAGGACAGCAGAATGCATTCTGCACAACATTGTATTACATAACCGTATGTCTCACAACTGTTGCATAATTGACATCCCCACCATGAAAGGTGGGCAGTATATGTGCCTATATATGCAGCTATATGTACAGCAATGGATGTTTACATGTAAGTGTATATATACATGTATATATACATATATATGTGTGTATACATATATAGATATATATATATATATATATATGGATATATATGGATAAATATAGATATATATCGATATATATGGACATATATAGATATATATGGATATATATGGATATATGTAGATATATATATAGAAATATATAGATATGTATGGATATGGATAGATATGGGTAGATATGTATACATATATATATGGATAGATATGGGTAGATATGTATATATATGGATAGATATGGATAGATACGGATAGATATGGATAGATATGTATATATGTATGTATGTGTACATATATATATATATATATATATATATATATATATATATATATATAATATGAGAGAGAGTGAGGGAGACACTGGGTCATATGTACTGCAACAGGTGCCTGTTGTCCAAGGCATGGACTGAACACCAGTGTTGATACCGCAGTGCCATACCCCATTCAAAAACACCTTACGCAGTAACTGCCACATATGTGGTAGCCTGCCTAACACTGAAGGTGTCAGAAGGGTACACGGGACACAGGTGGACAGTAGGCTCCCCTTTGATAATCACAGTGACAACAGTAGTAATGTAATCTGTCTACGTGGTATGTGTCAACACAAAAGGTGTGTCCTCTAGGGAAATATAGGTCGGTGTTCCCCTCTACTCATCACAATGCCCCATGTGGTATGTACCTCACATGACAGCTACAGCAAGTGGAAAGGCCACAGACATACCTAACAAAGAGTAATACTGCCCTCAAACACATGCCCTATGCAGACTGACTCACAAACCACATCTAGAGTGCGTTGCATACCGGCCACCCAGAGGTTACCACTGCCGGACATACAGAGGTATGTCACACCCACAGCAGTCGGCCAACCACCATGACAACACCTCACAATCCCTCTGGGCTACATGACCTACGGCCCTAATCCTTGTCAACTCACTAAACAGCACATGCTGGAGGTACAGGTTCCTATCCACAAATATGCTATACTCTGGACTAAACCACCCAGCATGAACAAACAAGGCTCCTCATTAGCAGATGTCATACATACCCCTGATGATTGTTTTGGAGATAGGTAATATGCCCTGGGAGTCACCTCTGTGTATCCGGTTGACAGGAGCAAGTAAAATCAAATTACATGTGTGTCAAAGGCCAGGGTAGCATATGGCTAGGCTACTCTAGGCCCTAGGGCCAATATTGTATTACCTACCTATGACACAATGCACACACACATGTACTCAGTGCAATACCTGCTATGTGAGGCGGAATGAGTGTGACAGTGACTGTGTGCAAGGTTTGTAAAGGTGTGATAGCTTAGTGTGAGGTTGTGTCTGTCATGGTAGTTTGTGTCGTAGGTGTGAGGCCGGTGAAAGATGTGTCAGTTATTGGGATGCAGACATAGTAGGATGGCATATGTTGTGACGTAGTTCCTTGTGTACGACTGTGTTGTCCCAATGTAGGCTGAAGCAATACATGTATGCTCAGTACGTGGTACTGCTGGGGACTCCAGATCACACATGAACTGTTGAACTACCTGAAGCTGTAGGCCTAAACAGCACAGTATGGTGTATGTTTACAGTCCCTGGTAACACTGTCTTGTGTGTTTCCTGTAGTCTGCACAGATTACATACCACAGGCATAGGTATCTGTAAGTAGGGGCACACAGTACTATAAGGTACAGAGGTAATGCTCATCTGTGTCGGCATACATCTGTGTGTTGTATGTATGTCTGATGTGTGTTTAATGATACCTGTACCATGCCCACAATGACATGCGTGTCACATGGTATGTGTGTGTACCTAGCAACATGTATACTCTGTTACAGCAGTATGCCAGCTATATTAATAACCGTTCAAATATGTTAGGTAGGGGTATGGCATCAAAGACTAGGGTGGTTTACCGGTAATACTGTAAATGTACATGACATTCATTGCATTGGATGACATATTTCTTCATGCAGTGTGCTGACTACTGGTGTATACTGGTGTGTTATATGGAGGGTTGCAGGCAATGTTAGCCAGTTGTTGGCTGAGCACTGATATGTGGTGTTGAATGTGTGTATCCTCTGATAGACAGATAGATGCTATATATGGCAGTTAAGTGATATTTGTACTTCATAATGCTTTGTGCCACATGACATGCTCACACATATCGTTTAATTGTCTTCCAGAGTTATGGCTCATCAACGTAACCCATCCTATTCAGCTGTGGAGAAGCAGGAAATACAGAACAGCCTGGTGCAGCACTATAACCTGCTTTTTTCCAGGGCCAGCCAGCACCAGCATGACTGTACTGCACTGTGGCAAGACCTTGTTCGCCGGGTAAATGACATAGGCATGCATAACCGGACATATGAGCAGGTATGCCATCACTGCAGTGATTTAATTAGACATGTCCGGCGGCGTGCTTCTGATATCCATAGGCAACAGCTTGCCACAGGTGGTGGGGCAGCCATACATCCCCCCTCACCAGAGTGGAGGAGCTGCTCCTAAGCGTGGTGGCTCCTGGCCTACAGCAGCAACAGCGTTACACATGTGTCATCATGGAGGCCGGAGCCGCCCAAGCAGGATGACATGGAGCGTGCAGGTAATACGCCCTAGTTGTAGACTACCGTTACCTGTATGGTTAGAATATGCATATGTGAGATGTGTACTGTGTGTTTAGCAGTTGTGCTGCCTAATGTGTGCAATACTGATATTTGGAATAGTATCCGTACACCTGTGACTGTTGTTCCACTGTCGTTTAGCACATTCACAGTAGCAATGCCACAGTTGTGGCCACTGACAAACTGTGTCATATTCTTCTAGGTCCCTCTGGTGTGCCAGCAGGGCAGACAATACATGCTGGTGAGTGTGTTAACACTTTAATATTGGTAATGAAATGTGCATGTCATAGGTGAGGTGTAGGCCATGTACACGTAACACACCTACGCATAATGCATGCTGTGCATGTTTGCTGTGAGACATCAATCATTTCAGTAAAGTCAGTAGCTGCCTCAATCACATGCAAAGCACAGTGCAGCAGACACAATTGTGGCAACAATGTACTGCACACTGGATATGCATAGTTGCTACAGCTGTACACAACAGAACATGTTTATCATACGCAATACACGAAAACATGCTACATTTGGCATTACCACACACCCGCTGTAAGGTCACACTTCATGCACACACACATGATGTACCTCAGGGGTAGAGGCCTATCATGGGGCTGTGCAACACTCTGCAACACATAAGACAGTCATGTTAGGCAATGCTCCCTATTGGGCACCTCACACACCCATGTACAAGGTGGCTGTGTAATTGTGAATGTAGCCACGGCACTGCAGTTCAGGTACAGCATGCTAGGCGGTGGTCTCGCACACATTATTAGCTGTGAGTGACCACAAGATGCACGTTGATGATGGCACAGGGTACTACACCCCATCCAGTTACAGTGACCACAGTACTACTCATAGCAGTCATTGCTTTGCACCTCAGTGTTGTGTGTGTGTGTGCAAATATATGCACCTATACACAATATGCATAGCATGTTGTCTGTGTGCTTACATATGCCAGTATACACAATATGCACAGCAGTCACCATCCACACAAAGTGTCACATATATGTCCTGGAATGCTAGTGGATGTATAGGTCACTTGACACACATTGGGTATGTGTGGTGTTTAATGTTGCAGTCGTGTAGCATCCCATGCCATGTCTGGCACCAACATATCTGCAATATGTCCCACATTCACCATAACCACTGTACACTGGCCATGTCGAGCATTGGGATTCCTTCACGTCAACATGCACCGCACATCCCGTGTGTGTACATAACATGCATGTGCTACACCCGTGCCCACTATTATCTGCTATGGACACAGACACTGCACTCAGACATGGATATCTATGTGTCGCACAGATAACACATGCAGCCATGGCATGTATACTTGTGAGTGATGGTGCACAGGCCATTGCAGTGCTGATAATACCTGCACAGCAATGTTGTGTCAATGTACACATTGTGTTCAAGGGTGTAGCCAATCACTGAACAACTACACAGGTGCATCAAAGCCATGTATTCTGCCATTTAATAGGGGCGTCTACACCTGCACTGCATGGTCTTGTGCAACACATATTCTGCATGCTGACACATGTGTGGTGAATGTCTACCTTGTGATATTGACACCCACCTTCACCCACTATAGAGTATGTGTTGGATTGCTGGTATGTGTGTGTATGTGCTGTAGTGAGGTGTGTATGGCTGTTCATGTGTTCATGTCTGCATGTGTTCATGTGTGCATGTGTGCATGTGCAGACCGTAACGTGTGTTTCCTGTCTTCCTCTCACAGGTGCTGAGTTAGGGGTTGGCCAAAGCAGCAGGTAACCTGAAGCCACTGCCACAAATAGTGGTGATGATGACACATGTATATTGGCACAGGAAGATTTGACAGGGTCTGTCGTTCGTCTGCCAATCGACAGTACACAGCATTCAACCCCATCTATGCGCACACTCATACTGTCAATACATCCCTCACCACCAATGGCCATAGGCAAGGGACAGCATACAGTTGGCATTGACCAGGAAAGTGTGGTACCCATGGCACTTGCATCCCCTCACAGCAGCCATAGCCGTAGACCTGGAAAGGTACTACATAGGCAGAGGTCCAGGGGTTCTTGGGGGAGCACCACTGGTCATATTGCCCCTGGCAGGCGTGCCCTCACAGGTCTTATGATGACCAGTATGTTCCAGGCTGTAATGCAGGCTCAGGCACGTATGGAACGGTACACCAGGCAGGGACTTAGGGCGCAGAGGGCACATTACACCGCTATCAATGACAGCATCCGTGACCTTGCTGTTGCCATCCGGACTTACACGGAGGTCATTGATAGACGGGGGGAGACATTAGATGCCCTCCACAACATGTCTTCCATGAGCCAGGACCGTGCGGGATGGTTGCGATGTCGACGCGGACGCATGCCAGCAACAGCTGGCAGTGGCCGCGGATGGCCCACAGTTCACAGCCGCTCCCGTAGTGGCAGTACCAGCCCCAGCAATGCTGGGGCTGGCCTGTCCATTGACCGTCCCAGTAGACCACATGCACGTGGCTCTGGCCAGTCCCAGCAGGGACATGGGTCCAGTCGTCATACCTCTCCCTCTGATGACAGTACCCAGTCAAGGTTGGTACCCGATACTGTCCATAGCACCCCTGCCAGGCACAGGTACTGTGTCCGTGGCCGGAGACAGTGATCTGTACAGCATAGCAGGTACAGTCTGTGGCTGTCCCACAAACTACCATATATGGCAGCCACATGGTGGAGCTGTGTGCATGCAGAAACACACCAATTAACCAAACAACTAGGCTCACGCATACACACACACATTACATCAACATTGGCCCATGCTGTACTGTTGTCCCTCACACACACACACACACACACACACACACATGTCGATTGGATGGGTCAATGTCAGGCTCTGGCAAACAACATAATGCCCTGTGCATATGATGATACCTGTGTCACCTCCTGTCATCTGCATCATTGATGGAGGGACAGGCTAACATGGTGCTGATGCACAGGGTGACACTATATCAGTGTAGCAATAATAGTAAGTTGTCAACAAGGAAGTGTAACGACATCCTTGTAGGTATATCTGAGCGGACATTATGCATCAAAGCTCTGATTGTCAATGTAGCATTGTTTACTCCACTGTTAGGTCTGAGTATGTATTGTCCACCCATGTGCCACTTGGCTGAAGTGTAATGTGTTGCCAGCATGTGTTAGTGAGTGTACAGTATGTGTGTGATGTGTGCAGTACAGATTAGCAAGTGTACATCTGTGAACATGGTGGGTGCGCACTGTCTGCATGTATGTGCATAGTGGACACATGGGACGTGTGGAATACCCTGTCATACACATTAACATCTCATAGTATCTTTCAATGGCCAGTATGCATTCTACTACAGTTATGTACTAACATGGGTAGACGTGTGTATGACATGGGTTGACACTATCCTGTGGGTGATACCATTAATATCTGTCAATGATTTGCGGTCTGGTAGTATACACAACCTCAACAGCATGACTTTACGCAATCATTGGATGATGTCCTGACAAATGATACACAGTAGCAGGGAACCTAGTAACAATTGGATCCTTCCGGTGCTACACTATAACACTAACCAGTGGTAATGACCGCCACTCATTCCTGTGACTACACCTGTTTGGCATATAGCCCCCTTAGGTATATGCAGACACACTAGGGATATGTCCATCCAAATCTGGAAATGCATGGATTGGCCTAGAATGCATTCCCTGGATGGGACGCATTTCCAACACAAGGCTATCATACAGGCAGATACCTATTGTCTGATACATGCTGTATAGCAATAAGCCGACTATGGCATAGTCATCCTCATGTACTATACATACTATCCCGTCAGTACCACACAGGTGGTAGCCCTCAACATGTATGTTGGGTACCAATGTGTACATACAGCCTCATGTTATGTCATGTGTCCCTTGGTATCCACATATCCATAGGTATTGTGGAGTCCCAAGGTGTATCACATAAGACATTGGTGGCCTGACTGCATATCCACAAGGCAGTCATACACCTATAAAGACTGTCCATTCTTGGCAGTCTTTGTTGTGTATGACCATGTCTGACATATACCCCAGTCATATACCCTCACTCACACTACTCTTAAGTAACTGTCATGGGTGTGTGTGCCACAGATGACCTTGGCCACAGAACACAACAGTGGACGGCCTTGTCACATACATACATATGTGACCTATGATCTGAGAAGCAGCGGCACAATCTGTCAATGGAAACAAATGTATACATGTAGTATGCAGGCTTCACACCTATGTACAGATTGAGGGGACATGTACACATATATATTTGCCACGCAGATAACTGATGTGTGCAATGCACTTACTGTTGTAATCATACTATGTCATACCATAGTAAAAGCAAAACCCACACCGCATTGACCAACAGTGATACACACACAGTCAGCATTTACAGGATTCACACCCCTACCTAGCTATGTTATGATACTAGAGAGCGATGCATTAACACAACGCGCTATCTGCTTTACTGGGTGGTTTCCCTTCTCTGGTTGTATTTGTAGGATGGTGACATCATCAGTCTTTCCAAAGAGGAATGTACCTCTTTCAGTGAGTTTTCCCAGTCTCCGAAAAGGGGACACCTCTCAAAGGAAACGGCACACATGCACACCCCCCCCCACACACACACTCACTGTTGGCAGGATTCAAACCCCTACCTAACTATGTTATGATACTAGAGAGAGACACGCATTAATTCAGCGTGAGATTTGCTTTACTGGCAGGTTTTCCAGCTCCGGCTGTATTTGTAGGATGGTGACATCATCAGACTTTCCAAAGAGGAATGTACCTCTTTTAATGAGTTTTCCCAGTCTCCAAAACAGGGGACACCTCTCAAAGGAAACTGCACACACACACACACACACACACACACACACACACACACACACACACACACACACACACACACACACACACACACACAATTTGCAGGATTCAAATCCCTACCTAACTATGTTATGATACTACAGGGGGACACATTAACATGGCACGTTATTTGCTTTACTGGCTGCTATCCCTTCTCCTGCTGTATTTGTAGGATGGTGACATCATCAGACTTTCCAAAGAGGAATGTACCTCTTTTAGTGAGTTTTCCCAGTCTCCAAAAAGGGGACACCTCTCAAAGGAAACTGCACACATACACCCCCCCCAAAACTGCACACATACACCCCCCCCCCACACACACACACACACTCACTGTTTGCAGGATTCAAACCCCTACCTAAGGTATGCTATGATACTACAGGGAGATGCATTAACACAGCACGTTATTTGCTTTACTGGCTGCTATCCCTTTTCCTGCTGTATTTGTAGGATGGTGACATCATCAGACTTTCCAAAGAGGAATGTACCTCTTTTAGTGAGTTTTCCCAGTCTCCAAAAAGGGGACACCTCTCAAAGGAAACTGCATACATACACACACACCACCCCCACACACAAACACACTGTTTGCAGGATTCAAACCCCTACCTAACTATGTTATGATACTACAGGGAGATGCATTAACACGGCACGCTATTTGCTTTACTTGTTGATATCCCTTCTCCTGCTGTATTTGTAGGATGGTGACATCATCAGACTTTCCAAAGAGGAATGTACCTCTTTTAGTGAGTTTTCCCAGTCTCCAAAAAGGGGACACCTCACAAAGGAAACTACACACATACACCCCCCCCCCACACACACACACACACACTGTTTTCATGATTCAAACCCCTACCTATGTTATGATACTAGAGAAAGAGAGACGCATTAACACGTCATGCTATTTGCTTTACTAGCTGGTTTTCTTCTCCTGCTGTATTTATAGGATGGTGACATCATCAGACTGGACATGGTGATGTGTGTACACTTTGTTTTATGCCATTCCAGGAATGGTCCATGTGGGTCAGCAGGTGTCAACACTTTGAACAAGACCTCAGAATCCTTACCTTGTGTGATCTATCTGTGGACACATTGACATTCCGTCATATGTCAACACATATTTATGCACAGCTTGTTGGTTTTGTGGATACTACATGTGTCTGGGATGTTGATAAAGGGCTATTCAAAGTCTATGTGACACATGTGTAGATGTGTTCATTGATGTATGTCCTTGGTGGCTGCCTTGCAAACGGTCCAGCATGTTTGGGAACCATGATCCGCACATGAACATACCACAGTTGGTAGGGTTGTGTGTATGTCAGCTTCCAATAGCTCTGTTTATGACTGCAACCATGATGGACTCCATGACCTTGCAGATCAGACTTCATAGGCGTACTGGACTTGACTTACCATGGTGTGTTGTGCATCAACACTTGTGGGGAGTGCCATATGTAGCTGTGACACATTCAACGGTTCCACATCCTGTGTAGGGGGTGAGGCTCAGCTGACTGTTCAGGTGCATGATCTGTTTGTTCTGTAGTTTGTGCATGACACATATTGGGAATCAATGTATTCCACTTGCTGCCATGCTTTTGGCAGTGGGGGTAGCTGCTCATCCATTCTACATGTGATATCTCCTGGTATGATGATATGGACTATTGTCAGTGGGAGGTGGGTATGTACATATGGGCCTGTCTGTCATGATGTCAGCATTGTCACTCAGGTACAGTTGGCCCTCACTCAGGACATATATGGGTGTACATTGCTATTTATGACATAGCTGAAGGAGGTATCATGATTCAGTCTGGACTCATTCTCAGCTACTCTTTACAAAACACCAACGAACATGAGCACTAATCCCTGTTATACTCTTTTACACGCTTAACACCCTACTGATGCTTTGTGATCAGGCTACAGAGTATGTCATAATATCCTGGCATGTCCAGGGGTCGGTTTCGTGTGTACTCTCCAGTCCAGCTGGTGGATATTGTGATATTGACACAATGTCACATCTGCCTCATGTACACAGACAACCCTCTCCTCTTCCCGACAAACTCAGATATATGTGTGAGATGCACCTATATAGACATACACGGTGCTGAACTCTCTCGACCCATGACTGGCACAGTCTATCAGATGATGAAGGTAACCACACACACCACATATCAGTCTCACATATCCTCTAGCAACAGCACTCAAGCCACATTGTCACACATAGACATACTTGGATGCTGTAAATGTACTCTACCTAAGCAGCAGAGACCGCCAAAGCAGACACACACACACCTGCTACCCCACTACAATACCCACATATCGCATAGTTCACAATGTCAGTGTGCCACACAGTCACTGCCCTTCAGGCTAAACAACACACCTAATACACTTGTAACAGGTGACACTTATTGTCAGACACGCTGACGTACAACTCACCAGCCCTAACAAGGGAATAGTCACTTTGGGCTGTCTGTTGGGCGCCAGGATCTGCCGCATAACACAAGCAGTCAGGTCACTCCAAAGCAAGTACAGGACTGGCACCATCATTGTCCATGCTGGTGTGTATAACCTCAGACGTTACTCCCTGGACCACATGACATGATACATGGAGGAACACTCTGATCATGTAGCCCAGGCCAGTATGACCCTGACCTTGTCTAGCATCTTACACCCACCAATTATGATGTCACAGTAAACGGACACACATATCACATTTAACAGTTGCCTAACAAATTTGTTTAATTCATAGGGGATACAGTGTCTGTCAGCCTATGGTGACATGCTCAACATGCCACGTAGCTTCACTATGGACGGCTTGCACTTGTCACCCTTGGACTTTGGAATGCTGGCTAAGGCCCTTGCT
This sequence comes from Protopterus annectens, assembly GCF_019279795.1. Taxonomy (NCBI): domain Eukaryota; kingdom Metazoa; phylum Chordata; order Ceratodontiformes; family Protopteridae; genus Protopterus; species Protopterus annectens. The sequence goes on from NC_056734.1 coordinate 96,718,551, forward strand.
ACCACCATAGTGCCTTTTTTAAGCAGGGCTCAGAAGACAAACCCACCTCCATAGACATTACAGGTTAAATGAAACTAAGGGTAATGCTGCTCAACAACAGTTGTGTTAACCTCATATTGGGGCCACTCAGGACTCTCCTCAGTATGGAGGATAGCGGTATCTGTGCACTGACAGACGCCTGGTTCAGGCTCGCTTATGCACACCAGCACTACCAGATTATGTTTCATACCATGCTGTCTGACAACAAGCCTTGGAACAGACAACACAACTAGGGGGAGTATCCATATACATCACAGATACACACACCTCCGGGATAGTAGCACTGCACAAAGCATTATAGACCATACATATACAACCACCATTGTGCAATACTGCCTTTCAGTTTGTTGCCTGCTACAGAACACACTCCCAAACTCAGGAACCACACTCGGCTTTTGTGGGAACTATGAAGAATATGAAGGTCTCCACAAACACCATTATATTGTGTGACTTCATATACACAAATATTGAGTGGGGATACTACTCAAACCCCGACACCCTCACCCAACAGTCGCTACAATTTGTAGACTCATATGCTATGGCACAACCAGTTAGCACAGCCACAAGGGGGAATACATATTGGACCTAATCATCACCAACATGGTGACTCTATGTTACACAGCAGCGATATACCCCTCATTGGTAAGGTCAGAACATACATGTATCTCACTGGACATACATATACCCTCCACACACCCATCCTGGGTAATCTTGGTGAACTTCTCATGAGCCAACGTCTCACTTCACCGCAGCAAGGTGGTATCCTTCAGAGACCCTGAGACAGTGGCAAATACGGCTTACACTGCTGCATCCTTTACATACACATTCTATGGACACCTAAGGGACTGCATGGATTGTGTTATCCCAAATAACAACAGGACTCACTACTCCAATGGCAGGGGACCTGTTTGGTAGACACCAGCCATTAATAAGCTGTACAACGTCAGGAGGAAGCTACTATATGATAGAGCATGATCCCGGACTGGGAAGGCATCTGTAATCTGTACTAGCAGACAGCTACGATCACTCATGAACTTTTCTAAGGGCCGCTTCTACCGGACAATTGCAACAGACACGTAGGACTATCACACGGCCTTCTTCAGTTATGTCAGGAACCTGGGTGGACACTCACTGATATGCTGTGAGTTACTGCATACTGACTAAACCTACCCTGAACCCACTGGCATTGCCAACATCCAGGCAAACAGGTTCAGTGCAGATGTCTCCCACCCATCCCCCCTAAGGAGCAACTATCCATCCCAACAGAGTATAACCTCCCTGACATCACACAGTAACAGGTGAGTGCTGCCCTCCCCAAAGCGTACATCACAGTATCAATGTGACCAGACGGTGTCCCAGCCTGCATCTTACACGAGCATCATGACAGACGTAACCCTCACATTACATCACTGTTCAATATCGGAGTTACCACAGGATATGTACCCAAGGAATGGCGTACAGCGACATTGGTCCCACTCAACAGAGTTGGTGCCACAACGGACCACAGACAATATTGCCCTATAAGCCTAAGTAGCCTGTTCTGCATAGCTATGGAGTGTATTGTCATGGGACTCATACACATAGACATCGGGAACCTACGGACACTGTGTTCTACACATTTCAGCATTGTTGTGGGCAGATCTTGCCTCTTGAACCTGTTTGTATTCTTTAAACGGCTAACAGGTCCATCGACATAGGGACAGCTGTCCACACAGCCTACCTGAACCTTGCAAAACCCTTCAACACAATAACCCACTGGGCCATTATGCATAGGCTCACCAGCGTCGATATGGACACATATCTCACACGATGGATTGATACCTGGATCAGGGATAGCACACACATGGTCAGACTTGCAGGTGCCATGTCTGACTATACACCAGTTACACGTGGCATCCCACACGGCTTGGTCCTGGGACCTCTCTTGTTCTGTATATATTTGTCTGACGTACAGGCTACCACAGGGGGAATATGGCTGAACATGTTTGCACTTGACTGCAAACTGGGTGCCATGATCAACTCTCCAGCTGCCACATGCATACTCAAACAGGGTCTCACAGAGATGGATGACTGGTGCCTGAGCCATGGCCTACAGCTAAATGTCATTAGTTGCATAGTCATCCCCTTTGGGAATAACAACATGCCCACGCATTACCACATAGGTAGTACTCCATTACATACGGTAGGAGTTATTAGGGGTTTGGGGACATGACATGTGCGTACTGTTGCCTTTGATATTCACGTTGCCAAAGTGGTTGGACACACCTTCTATGTGGGCCACCTTATCCCATTTGGTTTCACATCTAGATCGAGTGAGGTAATTGTGCCCCTATACTCATCACATCCATGCTTGGTTACAATGCCACATTTGGGGTGTACCTTACCCGACACCTGCAGCAACTGTACTGGCCTCGGAAGTTCCTCACCAAGCAGATCTAGGGACTCACACAGATGTCCTGCACAGTTCAGATGCAGTAAATCCAGCTCTACTCAGTCGCTTACCACCTATTCAGATATGATGTGTGCCTGTTGTTTACAGATATACCCAACCCAGAATTACTGGACATGCTCCACCTCAGGATATCCAACTCCCTTGGAGCTACACACTCCAGGGACGTATACCTCAGCACAGATGTTAATAGGACATTGTGGAGGGACAGATTCTTATCCCAGAGGCTCCACTCACTCCAGAATGTAATCCCACTTTCACATAGGGAGAGCCACCCACTGACCACCTACTGGAGACATCTTGACGACTGTATGTGTGATTGTATGTTTACCCCTGGTATATCTTCTGTGTCCCTGATAGACAGAGGCACACTAGCCTAAACATACATGGTCTATCTTGTGTGACCTACTATTCACACACACACAGTGTAGTAATCTGACAGGGTTGCGAATGCCAAACACACTTTGGCTAGGCTTGTACATGCCCTAGGGCAGATAGCCTAGTATCGACCTCTGAACCTATGCTAATGTTCAAGATGCACAATGTTTATTGCGGATACTGTTTGCAGGTCTTTATCATCTTTGCTTTACCAGTTTCTAAGAACAACTTTATATATATTTGATTATGACAGGGTTCCACTATATTATAGATGTGTCTGTTGTCATATAACTGTGTGCACAAGGCGGATTGCTCTATAGTGACAGGTTCCTGGGTTAACACATGCAACTGCCAGATATGCGTGGCCCACTGCTGTACTCAGACATGGTGTGTGAGCATGCCCAGTTCTGTCATTCCGTGTTTTGTTGCCTGACATTTGTCTCATTTATTCAAGTGTGTGAGCATGCCCAGTGTGACCTTTCAGTATGTTGCTATCTGAGGTCCACTACATTTGTTGATGTGTGCGAACATGACCGAAATTAGCATTTATACAGTCTGTGTTGGAAGTCAAGTTCTGTTCTCACTGCAGGACTCACCTTTGTGTCATAACTCAACAAGGATTATGCCATGCCTGCAGGGTTTCCATGAAATACTTTGCATAGACTTATCAACATTCCTTCATACAGGCTGACCACTGCAATACTGTCATGGTTTAGTGGTTCAGTACTTTGGCTATAGTGCACAGTATCCTGGGTTGGAGGCCCATCACTGCTTTATATTTTCATACTGAGCAGACCAGACTGCTTAAGGGCCAGTTAAGCAAATATGAACATGTTGGCTTCTGTCCAGCTATGCCCTACTTAGACCAGGCTTGTCCGACATTGCACAATATTCACCAACATTGCTGGACGTTGCCCAATATTACTGAACATTGACCACAGTTGTGCTAGTTGGTGTGTGGGATTTTGTTTGCATATACTACATGGTAAATGCTGTTTAGCAGTGCTTTATATTGCTTAACACATGGCAATCATGCCTTAGGTGGTGCTGCAGGGCTGCCTATGTCGGATGCACATACTACACTCCCTGTACATGTTTGAAAGCAGGTAGTGTCAACTTAGGCATTCCTTTTACTATATGTGCCAGTCGGAGACAGGTATCATTTCCAGAGTTCCTATTGAGCCAGTGTATGTGCTATGCGTTGCCTCTTTGCCAAGGCCAAAGCATACTGGGCACGCCTCCTTCTGCCTACTGGGGCAGGATCAGGTTGTTCCTCCCCCGAGTCAAGCTCTGCCTGTTATGGCCTTGGCAATGGTGGGGGGCTGTTTGGCCCAGGCTTATGCTGGTCCTGCTGCAGCTGTTTTCACAGGATCATATTATGTAGCATAGCACATACCATGACAATTTGGGTACATGTAGTTGGCGAGTACTGCAAGGCTCCACCAGATGTGTCCAGGCACCGGAACCGTGAATTGAGCAGTCCAAACACATGCTCTATTACATTACATGTTTGTGCGTATGCCTCATTAAGGCGTTCCTGTTCAGGTGTGTGTGCGTTTCTGATGGGTGTCATCAGCCATGTGACAGGTGACCATGTGGGATGTCCCTGTTGGCAAATGTCTGGTACAGCTGCGTCAGATGCCAGATATGGGAATCATGGTAGCTTCCAGGGCAGCCTGCACACACATTCAGTATTATGCCCTGGGCATCACACATGACCTGGCAGTTGATGGAGGGAAGCCCTTGCGGTTGAAGTAGACCGTACCCCGCTCACCGGCTGGTGCTTTGATGTGTATGTGCGTGCAGTCTATTGCACCTACTACCTCAGGGTATTCCGCTATTTGCTGGAAGAGATGCATATTGCTGGCCAATACCTCACGGGAATTGCGGAAATATACATGATCACCGACATGTGCTGACATGGCATCCAGGAACTGGTGTAGTACACTGGATGCTGATGCCTGTGATATCCCCATCATATCACCAGTTGGTCTCTGGAAGGTACCTGTTACTAGTATTCTTAGGCCAACACATACCCTGGTTTCCACTGGGATGGGTTCCCCTCTGTTGGTTCTGTATGTGAGGCGTGGCCTGCACAGCTGAACAATTTGCTGCAGGAGGTCTCTGTCCACTCTATAGCGCTCCACTATCTCCAGCTCATCTAGCCCCTGGTAGGTTACCCTGGGCCTGTACACTCTTCTCCGTTTCCTCACTGTGGGTTGTCCAGCAGCATTTCCATTGTCACCACCCTCAGCATGTTGCATATGTCGCCTTATAACAGCAATGGCAACCCCTAACATTTCTTTGTCTCAGTAAAGCTTTTTCAGTTTTCACTTCTATTAGCTTACTGCAGTGTCTGTTGTGCGAAACATAATGGACTGTGGTTTGCAGAGTTTTAAGTGCTAGGCTGGGCTGGGCTAGTGTACTGCCTGTGTAATTGCCTGATTCTGATTGTTTTCACCTGCTAGCTCTGCTAGTACTCCCTGGTAGCTTCCTACTATTTCTTGTGCTTCCTTTTTCCTTTCTGTTTCCTGTTTCCTGGGGGGGGGGGGGGGGGGCACCACGCACACAAGCACAAACATGCGCACAGCAGCTAACACGCACGCACACATGCTTACACGGAGTAAAACTTGCTTATTCGGGTCAAAACACGCGCACACCAGCGCAAACGTGCTTACAACTCTTTAAACAGCCTTATACATGTTTACTCCGGCTTAAACGCGCGCACTCACGCTTACACGCACGCACTCTGTTTTACTCGGGTTTACACATGTGCACACGCGCGTATACCCGCTCAGCAAGAAACTTTGGTGTTATCCACAGCATACACCTTCCATTTCTTGCCTTTCCCTAGCCTACCTTTTGACACACCTCTTTCCATGATGTGTAAATGACAGCTGACACATGCCACTCTGCTCCAATGAGCTTCACTTCTTTAATACATACCCCCCTCGTGATGTCACCTATCGTCTACTCTGTTACTCCTCATATCCTACTCCTACACTCCACTGACTGTGCTCATTTGCTATGCAAACTTGTGATTCACTATCCTAACGCTCATGTACATAGGATTGCCTACTAATGCTTGGTTACATGTCTTAGACTGAGCTTCTCCCCTTGGCAACCTCTACTCGGTGGCCATGGTGTCTTCAGCCTGCCATTCCCTTGCATTGTACATTGACAATTTCAATAAAATACACATTTGTGGGTTTTAATTTTTAGTATTCTGGGTTTTAGAGCACAGCCCGTTTGCGCGGCGCTGTGCTACGCTTAAACATCGGAAATCGGCAAAAAAAAACCCTTTTTTTATTTTCATATTGCATCAGGAAACATTTCACATGGCCGTATATTTGGCCATTGGCATGCTTCCTGCACTGGATGCAACCTTTATTTGGAGCTGTCATGGCTCCGTTTTGCTATTTGCAGAACGGTACTCAGTTGTCAACTGAGTACATTTCTGCAAATAACACTGCTCTTAATCAGACAGGTTCGGGTTTCCTGAATCGCAAATCTACCTCATTTTCATGCCTTTCGCCTGCAATTGAGGTAATTTGCATATCCCAGCCCTGTCTGTGTAAGAGCCATTTTAGGAGCTCTTTTACACGCCCCTACAGGCTGTTCCTGGATCGCTCGTCGGACATGATGGCTGCATGGAGTCTTACTCTACTCTAAGACTCCGTGCAAACCTTCGTGAATCCGGCCCTAAATCTACTGCTTAACCTAAACCTTACCCTAAAACACAAACACTAGCACATAAACTCATAGCCCACCCACAAAGCCACCTATATATTTCAACCAGCCCAAAAGTCACCCGGTGTAAAATTTGCACAAAATGACATACATATAATACATATTTATGTGTGTATATATATATATATATATATATATATATATATATATATATATATATATATATATATATATATATATATATACATATATATATACATACACACACACACACACACACACACACACACACACACACACACACACACACACACACACTTTTTCTGAGGTGCTATGCTTCAAAGTAAGGAGAATATTCTAAGGTAAAACAAGCACATGCTTAATATATGTAGTCCCTTTTGTGTATTTGGTCTTGTAGTTTTGAGGATCTCAACTGCAGCTGCAATTTCAACAGGAGGCCCATTTTTATCTATAGCTACCATGGTAAGTATACAGTTTTGAGATGAGTACCAGGAAAGGTTTTAACATGTGTTGTCATCTGAAATCCCCTCTATCAATGCTGACTAAACCTAATAAGGGCTAGGACTTGCATACAGCTGTAGCAGCAACTCAGAGGGACAATAGTAAGCAAGTTAAATTATCTGTTCATAGTGTGTATACAAGGTTGCACACTCCTCTCTTAAATCAGTGTTGCTGAGCCCACTACAAGGGAAAAACTATATTTTTCACAATCACTACAGCCAAACACTTCAACTTATGATGGAAATGTGAATACTATATGAGGCCCCCTTGACAGGGGACTAGATTTTGAAAGTCATTTGTTAAAACATGAAATGTCTTTCATTTTAAGGTATAAGACCTTGAATCCTAATAGACTCAGTCTGGCAATAGTATGGGGTTACTTGCATGTATCTTAACTAATTGATGTTCACTGGTTGATTTAATAGATCTCTACTTAAATATAGTGAGTTCACCTTTTCTGTAACCCCTTGGAAGCCAAACTGTCAAGACATCATGGTTGCATTCAGTTACAATCTAACTAAACAATGAACGGGATCTGAATATTTTTTCTTTGTGGTTGCATAATTATGTTTATTTTTTTATGAATAATTATATGTTTAAAGTAGATTCTTTCTCCACCTGATTAACAGTATAGGAGATATTCGTGGGAACTATAATATACACATGGGTTTACACATTAAATAGACATATACACAGCTACACTGAGCAATCTAAAACTAAGACAGTGATGAGGTGACAGAGACCAGACATTTCAAATATATCTATTTTGGAGATATGAACCTAGTTTCAGGTTTGAATTATATATCCCTACCTATTTCTGGAGGTATTTTCCTGTTTTCAGGCTTAATTTACCCTTTCCCTCAATTTTCTGCCCACCTTCCACATACACATACATTTTTAAAGCTGTTAAATACACAGTAAACCAGAGTGCAAGATAAATATACTGGTGGCACCAATAATTTAAAAAAGAAGACTCGTGTATTACATCTCCCTTTTCAGAAGCATTGTGAGGTAATTTTTTTACTAACATTCACTATACACACTTTACACTGTTTGTCTGTCTTTCGGCTTTTTCCCGGTAAGGGGTTGCCACAGCGGAACTCCGATCCGCTAATGATTGGCAGTAGATTTTTACGAAACGCCAAGGTGCCAGCTTGACGCCTAACCTTCAACGAAGGCACGCCCATTACGCATGCATGTCTTTCGAACGCTACCCAACCGCGGGGAGGACATGCAGACTCCACACAGAAGGCACTCCCAAGCCAAGCCTTGAATCAAATGGGAGAACCTCTTGCTGTGAGGTAACAATGCTACCGCTGTACCACCGCGGATTTACTATACACACTTTACACTACACTGACTAAAATAATATGCTTATATTTTCCATCATTTTTGTGAGTATTTTTTTTTTAATTTGTGTTTCTGAATGTACTCCAGTTTCTGGAAGTGGGAAGAGCTATATGCTACTGAGTATTTCCATGTTATACTAATTAGATTTCCAGATTTATGTCTGGATGTACCTACTTTTCAAGAGCTTTTGTACATATTTTAATGTCTGCATGTTGAAAGGTATAACACAGACCATTGTACCAGAATATCTTGATTACATGTGACTTCCTAATCATGCAGTACAGCCAGATAGCAAGGCCTATGAGCTTGTAAGATGCTTCATTACATTATCCTGAGTTTAATTTGCTCAATCTCTGCTTACAAACTGTGTTACTCTGGGCATACTACTTAACCACATAGTCTTCCTGGTTTGTTTCTGTAAAACTGCAGGTGCCTGATAGTCTTGCATGGTTAAGAACTTAATTACAAAATCAAAAGTTGTCAGTGGTATGGGCTTACATGGGCAAGTGCATGGAGCTTGATTTGCAGCTAAAACTGAAATGCTAAAACTGTAAGGAGAGAGGCAACAGTGGAATATAAGTATATCTGGAGTGGAATGCCCTTGAAGGTGTGGTTTATAAATCAAAGGAACAAGTCTTGCTGGGTATTGTTGTGAGTTTCTAATTTGACTATGCCAGAGAAATCCAAGATGGCAGAAACCAGTGAGAATTTAACTGAAGTTATTAGAACAATTCAAGAAGCATGAACCACAATTACTCAGCTTATGCCTAATGCTACAGCAGATTTAAATCAGATTAATTTACTACGTTGAAACATGATCAGCAGTTAGAAAATATCAACAAGCATTTCATTAGCAACAAGATGTTAATGAACAGAGACTGGTAATAAATACTAATTCAAAGCATTTTGCAGGCTTTCAGAAACATGCAGTATAAATGGTATTGAAAACAGATGAAGTAGAAAACCGAGGTCAGAGAAATAATCCTAGTGTACTTGGGACTGCCTGACACTATGCTTGGGTGGTACGGCGGCAGCATTGTTACCTCACAGCAAGAGGTTCTCCCGTTCGATTCTCGGCTAGGTTTGGGAGTGCCTTCTGTGTGGAGTCTGCATGTCCTCCCCGCAGTTGGGTAATGTTCGAAAGACATGCGTGCGTAAATGGGCGTGCCCTCGTTGAAGGTTGGGCGTCGGGCTGGCACCTCGGCGTCTCGTAAAAATCTACTGCCAATCATTAGCGGACTCCGGAGTTCAGCTGTGGCGACCCCTTACCGGAAAAAGCCGAAAGACAAACAACAAACAACAACAACTTGGACTGCCTGACAGGGTTGATGGACATGGTCCATTGTCTTTTAGATCCAGGGAAATACAAACTTATTAAAACTGACCTCTTATTGAAAGGGTGCATAGGGTACAATCCAGGAAAGTGAATGCATTTGACCCTAGGCATTTTATTTTTAAATGCTTGGATTTTATTGATTGGGAAATGCTTGGATTTCATTGATTGGGAATGTATTCTGAAGAAAGCTGGACATCTCAATGCCAACCTTACGACTGCTGGTCATAGAATTAGTTCCGGATTATAGTGCCATTCTGCTCATGAAATGAACAGCCTTGGTTCCTTATCTAAAATAGCCAATGGAGTTGGTTTCTTGGAGTAACATACTATTCAACCCTGTAGCAGATCATGAAGGGAACGCAAACTTTTTAAATCTTACTGCCAGCAGATGCAGAAGGATTCCTTAAAGACTGGAAAGGACCTCACAGGAGGAAATCATATGCCAAGTTTCTGAGGCCCAGTGTTACAGCTGTAGAAGTAAAACACATTGACTGATCCACTAATGATTCAATTACTAGATCTCCTGCTCGAAAGAAGGGAAAAGCAATGGAAGCAACTCTTTCAAAACCTGCAAATCAGGGAGAGGGGATGGTGAGCTAAGAAGAAGCTGTTCTTGACTGCAAAATCACTATACATCAGGACCGTCTAACAGAATCATAATTACAGGAAAAGAATGGCATGGACTTTCCAGGTCCAAAAATAACATGGGATGAGATACAGGAGATCGAATATTTATGATAGAGTTCCCTAGCACTGACTGTTATCTGCAGAAATGATGAGTACTGTAGTTTGAGAATAAGTGATAACCAAAGTCAGTCTAAAGTGAACAGTGACTATTACCAAACTGTAACGGAGACATAAAAATATGTTCTGTATTACCTGCTCTAAACTTAAATTCTGATTGCAAGCTATAGAACAAATGGATGCAAACTGATAGGTCTGACATTTGTTAAAAATGTGCTTTGAGTGGGTATCTTAGAGATAGTTAGCAAAGCCAGCTTAATGTTAATATGTTGGTTTTCATTTTCCCTTTTGTCTTTCCTATCTTAGGGATTTCAAGCAGGAAAAGACAGTAAGTCATGCAGTCTGCTCAAAAATGACTGATGACAGCTCTGGCTGCTACATGTAGATGATTGCAGCCATTGATTGTGAATTTGAAAGATGGTTGGCTCTTAAGCAGCAACTGCAAGTTACATCACATGAGGAAGTGGCTCAATTCCTGCTTGATGTGAATTTCTAGGTCTGACTAATCTGTATTGTAGTTATAATATCATGTGTTTGTGAGCTCCATATGATTTACTCATACTTGAGATTAAAGTGGTGTTAGTTATCAAACCTGATCAGTTGAAAGCCTTGCATGACATCACTGCTCTCACATGTGACTTGGCTGCTATGTAATTGTGTGGTCCCAAAAAGTGTCAGCACTAAGTATTGATGTTAGAAGAAGATGCTTTGACAGTTGCCATGCTTTCAATACTTGTTTATATAGACAGTCCACTATTAGAATATACACATAGTGGGCGGTGAATTACATGCAGTACTACATGTTGCAGTAAAATGTTTGATTCATAAAAGTGTGTAATGTTTATTTCAATAAATAGCATAATACTGCCATGAAAAAAGCAAATACACAAGTAGGCAAGCTGTCTGTTACAGGTCATACCAAAACAAAAACAGCATAAAATGCAGTCATCGGCAGGAAATGAAAATTACACAGGATCACATCAAAAACAAACTACTGTGATGTGCTGGATTCTGACTTGACTGCATCATAAGTTGATCACTATTTTTATAGCAAGTCACATTTCTTCAAATGCTGCAATTGTGTATGGCTGTCAATTCACTTCATATGTTTGCAGCCATTTAGAAGTCAGGGGATACCACTGTGCCTGTGAGCATTTAGCATTACTGTACAGTTATCACTGCTGAAACTCAGCTGTCACCCTTCTGACACCTAAGTGAGCCTTTAGTAGAACAACCATAAAGGATCTAGCATCCTCCATTTCTGTAACAGTGTTTGTCTCAAGAGAAAACAAATGTACTCTGTTCAGTTCTGTCTCATCCAGAGGTGATAAACTGAAGATTGCCGTGCAACTGAATGAGTGCATGTGGTGCTTTCTTTGTACCTGGCATGTTTTGCTGAGATTACCCTTTTACTCTTAACATTATTATGTGACCTTCTGAAATGAACTGTGCATAAAAATGTCCACAACAAATCAATCATGCCTGGAGTCTGGGTGTCATGGCTATGAGCAATGGTTTTAAACATGCTGACAGCAACGGCCTAACCAAGTCATTTCTATTGTGTATGATTCTTGGTTACTTTTTCATAGTGACCATAGAAAGTGTGAGTTTATTTATGACTACAGCCATCTTTACATTCTGATTAAGAAGAATGTCATACAAAATGAAGGCATGCAAACAGGAAGAGCATATAGACTATGGCAATAATGAATTACAGGAATATTATATCAAATGTGCCCTCAACATCCCTCCTGAATGAAGTGTGAAAGGCCGAAGTAGGAGGTACTGGACTTTATCAGCCAAGTGAGCAAACTTCAGAAAGGTTAAGTAGCAAGCTGTGGAATGATTTAGCAAGATGTAGTGCAGATGAAACTAAAATGGAGTGTGACTGCAGATGTGTCAAATGGGTAATGGTACAGCTGCTGTAATGCCAGGCAGAGAGCAATGGGTAAGGTGGACCACGGCACTCAAGACATGCTGTAAGTCAGTCACAGGTAATGTATTTCATGATATCAAGTGGTATGCAGTGATACAATTAATGCAAGCATCGCTGTAGTGCCTCACAGCAACAGGTTCTCCCATTCGATTCTTGGCTGGAGCACCTTCTGTCTGGAGTCTGCATGTCCTCCCCCTGGTTGAGTAACGTTGAAGACATGCAGGTAGGTGCAAGCGTGAATGGGTGTGCCTTCTTTGAAGGTTGGGTGTTGGTATGGCAACTCGGCACCGTAAAAATCCACTGCCAATCATTAGCGGACCGGAGTTCCGCTGTGGCGAGCCCTAACTGGGAAAAGCCGAAAGACATTACTTATAGGTACTTGATTCTCTGTCATCCATGGATACAGTACTGTCACTATCGCCAAGTCTTCAGTCTACACCAATGTCAACTAAAGCAAATAAGTCCAGTATTACGATATCTCCTATTATATCTTGCAACACCAGGTAAACTTGCATCATATACCCTCATATGATCACTAATATTTACACACAGCTTTACTTCTGCATGTAGTAGACAAGTTCTGTGAAATGCCATTTTGATTGTTATTCTGATTTTGCTTTTAAGACAAACAAACGAAGGTGAAGATGGTAACGTATTGTGCCAAGTGCTGATTCACTTTACAAAACTGAATACTGCGGCTGAGTTGATTTTGGGGTTTCTTTGGGGTTTTATATCAAGTCAAGGGTTTGTTAGGATGGCTTAGTTTATAGGAATTTATGTTCTGTGTGTGGGAGCAAGGTGGTATGAAGGGTTTTCTTGAGAAGGAATTGTGCACAGGCAAGTTACTGAGCCCTTTAGAGTACCCTCGTTTTGTCAATTTCAAAGTCTCACTGTTGGGGCTGATCACCAAGAAGGCTCATGAATTTCGGTTGATTCAACATTTATCTTTTCCACAAGGTGAATAGGTCAATCATTTTATCTCCAGGGAGGATGCAAAGGTTAGGTACACCTCATTGGATGATGCAGTTGCAATTATTAAAGGGTTTAAGGATCCATGCTTAAACGATAGTGAATCTGCATTCCACTTGCTGCTTGTGCAGGAAGAGGAATGGCTGTTATTTGGCATGGTTGTGGACGGTGAATTTTATTTTGACAAGTCCATGCCCATGGGCTGTGCAGTGGCTTGTGCCACATTTGAGAAATTTAGCTCTGTGCTTCATTGGGTGTTTCAGCAAAGGGTGGCTTCTATGAAGGCTGTTTGTTACCTGGATGATTTTCTGTTAGAGGATGAAGGTTTTGCAGGGGCTGCGGAAGGTATGCATTCCTGGATTTGTGTGAAGTGTTGAGTGTTGTGTTGACAAAGCAGAAGTTGGAAGGCCCCACAAAGGCATTATGTTTTTTGGGCTTGATGGTGGATGGAGATTGTTTTGTCTTCCTTTTGAGATGATAGAGCAATTGAAGGGGAAGATTTTGTGGATGATGGCTAGAAACAAAATGCAGATCAGGGACATCATTGAGCTTTTGGGGCTCTTGAACTTCGCATGTCAGGCAATTACTCCCAGTCGAACCTTTTGCAAGTCAGTGGCATTCTTATTAAAAGGGGGGAGAAGCAAGCATCATTGGGTAAGGGTTAGCAAGCTTGTGCCAGCAGATTTAGAATTGTGGTTGTCCTTCTTGGACTGTTTCAATGGCATTTAATTTTGGCAGGAAGACTGGGTCAGTCAGGAAGAATTGCAACAAATATGAGACTAAAATCTAACTTTAAAACGCACTGAATCAATTTAAAACTTAGATAACAAGTCAGGTGACATATTGTAACAATCTGCTCTAAGAGAACAATTTGTAAATTAACTAAATATCCACGATCATGTGAATATAAGAGCCCAATCAATTTATACCACTGTTGAATGAACAACATTTAAAATAACACAAAATGTTGAAAAAAAGGAATGTACATATAACTATGAACATAATGGCAAATAAAATAAAATATATAAATGAATAATAAATTAATAAATGATTACCTCTGTGCAAGTATTAAACATTTCAGATTTATATGTTCATTTAATCCTGGTCTCTTGTCAGCAGCCAGCCGTATTTGCCATTCAGCTTCATGGCGTTCTAGCACAACATTTATTTATTTATTTATTTATATTTGTTGACCAGGAGTGTCCGACTGGATGTAGGTCCATTTCCAGCGGAGGCCCTGGGAGAAAAGCTCCACAGTTAAAATAAATAGACAGTAGTTACATTGGATTACATAGCAATTAACAATTTACATAGCAATTACTTACAACATATTTACAGATGAAGAACATAGTACATCAGTAGACAACTAGAATCTTTATCTGTGAAGTACATAACAGACATTAACAAATGTTAAAATAAGAAGTTCCTGCTGTATAAGTACTAGGCTTATGAGCATCTAAGCTTGTTATAATCAAGGTAGTTAGTGGAGTGAAAAGAAAGGTAGTGGCTGGATGGGGTGGGTGATATTAGAGTGGGAGTTGCAAGGGCATAGCCAGCATGTTTTTAGGTGCGGTTTTAGTAAAGTTTTGAAGTGGGTGCATGAAGGTACGGAGGTAATTGTGGGTGGGAGGGAGTTCCATAATTTGGCTATGGTGCAAGAGAGCAGTGCTTCACCAGCAGAGTTATTGGCTTTAGTGATCTGCAAGTGATTTTTGTTGCTGGATCTTAGTGGTCTGGTGATGCGATAGGGTTGGAGTAGATTCTGGAGAGATGGGACATTTAGTGGATTGTTTACTAGTTTGTGGGTGAGTGAGAGTTGATACTATTGAAAGAGGTGAAGGAGTTCAAGCCAGCCCAGTTCAGCAAGTGAGAGTCAGTGGTAACTATGGTAGGATGCCTCTGTGGTGAATTTGGCAATTTTGTTGTAGCAGTACCACAGATTACCAGTAAAGTTATCCAAATGTACTTTGTCTAACACGAGAAAATTAAATTTTCTAAATCAGTGCAAGACATGGCATACTTCACTGAAGCATTACTGGCATCCTTTCCCTTTATTGCCAATACAGGCTCTTAGATTCTTTTAATTAGTTTTCTAATAGTCTTCTCTATGTAGTAGAAAAGGGAAGTTTCACAGCATGCTAAATAAACAACACCACATTAATCACGGTTAAATCTTTTTTTGGATACTGTGTGACATCCCCACTCTGGGCCAGTAATCAAGAAGCCTGAATCCTCACCACTAACATTTGAGAGGGACGTTCACTTGGAATACAAATGGATACACTCAGTATTTCCAGATGCAGACATCTCTGCATCAAGCACAATTTCCCGTAAGAGTACATAGGAAACATGCTCAGACCAGGGGCTAGGTTCCTCTCTTTCTCTCTCCAGACCCTCAGTAAGACTCCCCACTTGCACAGCTTTAGAGTTGAGTCCTTAACCGGAGTTCTAAGCCAAGTCCTCTAGCACCCTCTTTGTGAAACCAGTACCTTGTGTCCCTGCACCAAGCAGCACACACACACACATACACACACACACACACACACACACACACACACACACACACACACACACACACACACACACACACACACACACACACACACACACACACACACACCTGGGAAAGGCTGGCACAGATTCACCTGCTGTGCCCCCTTCTGAACAGATTACAAGATAGTTATCACTGCCACCTGAACCCCAGCCAGCTACTTTAAGGCTCTTACAAGGGTACCCTGTTATACTGAGTGAAGTTAATATTAATACAACTGGTAATGTTGACCAAACAGCAAAGCTTTCACCAAATAAATATATGTAAATACTTTCAAAACTTAAATGTTTTTCCAAAAGGACCAGCCACAATGAGAAGTTTAAATATATTTAATAATAAATAATAAAAGGACATGAAGATATTAAATGTCTATTTACAGTAAACACCATAGTTTAAGTCACAGGAAATATTGAAAATAACACAGCTAGAGAGAGTCACACAGTTACAGAAAAACAATACTTATCTATTCTCACTATATTTTCATGACTGATCTAGACAATTATTGTTCCTACTTACTGAATACAGAAAGGCAAGATGATGTGGGTGAGTGGTCCTTGTTGTCAGATCCAAGACAGAATACTGAGAGCAATCTCCTACTAATATCTAGATATTATTTCTGGCTTACAGAATGGCATCACACACATCTGGTCATCTGACTCTATTTCCCACTCTATCCCCACATCACTAGAAGCTGCCAGGGTTTCACACCTATGTGCTATAATACACACTAGACATTTAGCTAACTTTTATTAAAGCATCTGGAAGCTATAAAACAATAAAACCATTCCACTCTTCCTACAGGAGCTACAAACTATTCTCTAGCACTGACATTGCATCTCTGGCTTCATTCAAAACTATGAGATACCATCTTTATGGCCTAGGCCCAGTAGTTTCATTTTCTTACTATTTTTGAAGTTTGAGGTTAACCTCTTCTCTTCCAGTATCCTCTGTCAAAACATATACATTTAAACAGTTACAATAATGCTTGTACATTTCTTTTCTTTCCAGTAGGGCATACTGTTGATACATATTTAACACAAGCAGCTTCACAAATACATTTCCAACACAAGCATCTGTACAAATCAGTTTGATATATAAATGACAGCTGGCGTATGTTACACATTCACTGCCCTACTTCTCCTGGCATGGCTGGCAGAACCTCCTATCATCAGAAGCTGCTTCTATATAAATCCTTGAACAAACATTAATGTACTGACAATATTTGCATTTACCACATTTAAAGGCCCCAAAAGCTGTGCCTGAAACTATATTTAAGTTTTTGGATCTCTCTACCATATCCTTAAGATTTTTATGTGTGAATAAATTTGACCCCAAAACCTTCTCTAACTATTTGAAATTAACTACATTCTAAAAACCCTTCCACCAGATAAAGCCATAGACCACTTTAATTCTACTTTCCTAGACACTTTAAATTCCCTAGCTCCACCAAAGAAAAAAAGAATAAAAACTACAACTGCCCTTTGGCTTACCAAAGAAACAAAGCAAATTATGCATCAAAGAGACAAATCCTGGAAGTTTACCAAAAGAATAAACTTCCCGAACCCCTTCTCCAATATACACAGCTCCATAACTTTGCAAAAAAACAAATCTTCAAAGACAAAAAATCTTACTGCACTAAGCTCCAGTCCAACCATCCCCAAAACTCTAGGCTTTTTTGGAACTCCATAAACTCACTCCTCAACCCAGGCTCCAAAAATAACCCCGTCCAGACCCAAGTAAATCTGACCTCGAATTAGCCTCACTATTCAACTCTTTCTTTATAGAGTCAATATCCGACCTAACAAAAACTTTTCCAAACAACGACCCATCTCTCCTACATTCCCCCTCATCTAAGTCCCCAAATAATTTCCCCCATATGTTTGAGCTTAAACCTGTCTGCATTATCTACATAAAAATACTTCTATCCAAACTTAAACCCTGCTCCAATAGACCTGACAACATCCCCTCTTCCTTTCTCAAGTCTGCTGCCAATGGTATACCTCTCCCAATTAGTATCCTAATTATTAGATCCATAAAGGAATCCTATGTCCCTAAACTCTGGCCAAAATGCCTTTATTCTTCCTCTCCACAAGGGAGGCAAAAACACTAACATTTCAAACGTCCGCCCTCTAACTCTTCTCTCTCCAATCTCCAAAATCCTAGAAAAATGCATCCACCTCCACCCTATGCCTTTTCTGACTAAAAAACAACTTCTTACCCCTACCCAACATGGCTTCCGACCTGGACATAGCACCATAACAACTCTACTCTCATTCTTAGAAACTGTCAATCAAGCCCAAGATTCTGGGAACTTAGTATCCACAGTGGTCCTAGATCTCTCTAAAGCATTTGATACTGTTTCCCATAAGCACTTTCTAAGTCACCTCTCAAGCCTAAATCTCTCCCAAAAACACTCTTTCCTGGTTCTCAAGCTATATGTCAGATAGATCTCAGGCTGTGAAATGGAGAAAGGGCACCTCACCTTTCTTACCCAACCCTACCGGAGTACCACAGGGATCCATCCTCGGACCAATGCTGTTTAATATCAATAACTTCCACTCTGCTATTTCTACTGCCAAAGTCATCCAATATGCAGATGACTCTACACTTGTCTGCTCTGTCTCTAACCTCCCTGAACTCCTATCTAAAAACTCAGACTGCCTTCTCAACTACTGAGATCTAGATGCACCAAAATCACCTTTCTCTCAATGCTAACAAATCTAAAATACTACTATTCACACCCTCAAAATCCTCCTCTTCTGATAAAAAGTCCTTCCAAGTCCTTAGCCAAAGCAACTCTCCAATCGAAGTTGTTCCTTTTGCTAAACTACTCGGTGTAACTATTGATAAATACCTGAAGTTCAACAACCATATTGAGCAAAATATAAAGAAAACCCACCAAAAACTAGGTATGCTATACAGGAACAACCACTTCCTCTCTACTTCTTCCAGGCATACTCTGGCCTCCTTTTACCTCCTTCCCTCCCTTCTGTACGGCACCCTGCTACTAACTAACCTATCCTCTTCCATCACTCTCAGATCTGAACACCAAAACTTAATTACTGTACACAAACCTAAACGTCCTGCTAGACAACTTTTCCTCTCCTTCTCCTTAGGTAAGAAATGAAATTCTCTCCCTTCCACACTAAGGACAATGTCAAACACAAACAACTTCAAAACTCAGCTTTACACTTGCCTCTCCTCCAAATGGAAATGTAACTGCATTCTCCCTACCTAGAACTCTTTAACAAAAGCCCCTGGGAGGGTATCCTCCGGAGTTCTTAAGCACCCTATAGCTGGCTATAACCTTCTATAGCTAATTCCCGTATGATCTCTCACACTCTGTAAATATTGTAAATAGCTTTTGACTTTAACTGTGTGAATTTGTTATAATGTATCTGCATGATATTTTTCCACTATGGGCAATATTGCTCACGCTTTGTATTATTTGATATATATTTGTACTTATACTTTTATTGGACTGCTATCTCTACTGTAATCTGTTTCATGGAGCTTTTCTCCCCAGGCCTCCACTGAAAACGGGCTCTCTGGGTCCAGTGGATTTCCCCGGTAATCAAACTGGAAATAAATAAAGAAAGAAAGAATAACAGTTTGTTTCCTAAACTTTCAGCCATTTCTTTCTTACCAAGAAGTATTTTCCAGTCGTTACTAATAGTGTTTCTAATGACAGACATATCAGTAGTGATGGGATGGGCAATGGGAATGCTCCTTTAAATTCCCTGTTAGATATATCTCTAAAGGTAACTAAGTCATCTGTGTGACCTATGTTTGTGTCGGGAGAGTAGTTCTTGAAATGGGTCTTGCTTTGTCCTGTCTAAGTGTGGTCAATTCTAGTATAGTAGTTAGGAGCAAATGCAATGGGTAACATCTGTTTAGAAAAAGATTCTTACGTCTTTACGAAAATTTGTGTCCTCACTTATAAGCTTGTTGACTCTAATGAACTGCCCTTTTATGACTCCTGTCTTCATGTGGAGAGAGTGCAGGCTTCTATAGTGTAAACAATTGTTGACCAATTTATCTTTTCTAAAGATCTTACTGTTGAGTTCACTGCCAGATTCTTCCACACTTACTGTGATATCAAGAGAATGAATTTCTCTGCCCATACCATTGATAGTAACATTTAAAAAGGTGGTACTATTATCATTTACATAGTCCAAAGAAAGAAAATCTTCCTTGGCACCCTTCCAAATAAAAAATAAATCATAAATAAAATGTCTACAAAATAGTATTTCTTTCATAAAACTTGTGGGTTTTGATGTAATTATGTTCCCATGAAAATATCACTAAGGTAGCAAATATGGCACCACTGACTCCCATTGCTACTCCAGTTTTCTGTCTATAAAGTCTTCTTTTGAACTGGAAAAAAAATGCTTAAAACTAGATATAGTAATGGACATGTTGTAGCAATCAGTGTTCTCAAAAGATGTAAATCTAGTCAAATATTCCTGGCTTCAGTGGTTTGGCAAGACAGATTGCATGGTAGGAAGGTGGTTTTTAATTCAGACAATTTGAAAGTGGCGTGGGTGTTAAAGTCAAAAATGGACAAATCTAGGTTACTTTAGTTAGTTTTACAAAAACTGGTTTTGCAGAGTCTGTTGATAAATTTTTCTTTTTTTCAGGCGTATACTTATCAGGTACTTGATTGCTGACAAGACTTTCTCACTTTCAGTTTC
Organism: Protopterus annectens; assembly: GCF_019279795.1. Lineage (NCBI taxonomy): Eukaryota > Metazoa > Chordata > Ceratodontiformes > Protopteridae > Protopterus > Protopterus annectens. The sequence continues at coordinate 96,739,209 of NC_056734.1, forward strand.
ACAGGTTTCACCAGTTGGCCCAGGAGGCATAAGGTGAACCAGTCTCATTGCTGGAGGAGGTGTGGCAAGTTGGGCTGAAGTGACAGGATGGCTGATTCAGCAATCATGGGTGGATTCGTCGAGGAAGGTGTATACTATGGTATTATTTGCATTTGAAGAGTTTGTGTTGCAGTTGTCTGAGGAGGAGGAGAGAGTTTGGTCGGTAAAGTTGTTGCTGCAGTGCTTATCTAAGGCTTGGATGAAGGAGGACAATGGTTCATTCAGTTAGAGTGGATTTGGCTGCTATCAGCATATTTGTGCAGGTAGCTGATTTACAGGATTTGACAATGTCATGGGCGATATCCTGGATGTTGAAAAGATGGGGTCGGATTAATGGTAGGAAGTTGGATAGACATTTGCCAATGACAAGGCAGGTCCTTAAGGTGTTGATAGGCTTGCAGTTATTGAAAGGAAATTCTGTGAATTATATATTGTGGGTTCCCTTGTCAGTATGGATGTATAGCGGAGCATTTAGGATGAATAAGTTGCTGGATTCATTGGTGTGGCAGGATGTTGTTATAGTTCCTTCCTCAGTGGAGATATGGTTGTGCCAATCGAAAACAGATCAGGTGGGCAAGGGTGAGCAGACTATGTTGCGGGCATGTAGAGATGAATCCATGTGCCCAATATCATGGACCAGAAGGTTACAATTACCACACAGTGGGAGACAGCTCAGTGGGAGACAGCAGGATTTAGTTTTTCAGTTACTGGGTTGGTTGATAGGAAACAATCAGTTTTTTGTTCGATAAGGAAGGCTTTTCAATATGCAGACATTTGGGGAGAGAGATTTTCTACCCATTTTTTTCACACTGGAAGAGCAGATCTGGTGAGGGAAGATAGGTCAGTGGAGGTTATAAAGAGGGTTGGGCATTGGTCATCTGAGGCCTTTTTCTCTTACATTAGGTAAGTAGATTTATTTGTCTGCTCTATTTAAATATATATATATATATATATATGTATATATATATATATATATATATTTTTTTTTTTAGGTAGAAAAGTGGTCATATTGGGTCATTCCCACATTTATTGGTCTGTGAAGCAGGCCATGATTAGGCCAGATGGAAACAAGCTGGAGTTGTGGCGATACAAGTGGATAGTGTTTTGGTATGGTATTAGAGGACTCAGGTGGCACCAGCTTGAGGACAGGTTCAGAGACATATGCATTTGGATTGGGATCCCACGTATTTTAGAGGTCCACTTAGCAAGTACTTACTGAGGGGCTATTCCAAAATGGCAGTTAGTGTTTAAGGTGTTGAGGGACTTGGCAAGTTTAAGTAGGAGGTTTCCTTCCATGATTATCATGTGATCAAAAATTGTACCAGGTTTGGATTGGAAGAATATGGGCAATTTTATGGTTATCGAACATGCATGGTTCTTCATTAACCTTAGGCTTTTGAGGTACCTGAGGCATTTGGGCATTCTTACTATTGATCATAGGGACTTTGATGATAGGGATCCAGTGAGGTTTAGGAAGGATGGTGTACACTTGAGTGAGTTGAATTTGGACTTGTTCAATGTGCACCTGTCATTGTTTTTGGAAAGTTTGGTGGAAGTGTTGTAGTATTTCAGGGGGGGGGGGGCAGCCTATGTCAGGCTGGTGGGCAATGATAAAAGGCTGGGATGTCCCTCTTCTCTTCCTCCTCTGGTGTTTATGTTTTGGATCTTACAAGGTGATCGGTTGGTTATTGAACTGAATGATGTCACACTGCTTCTGGTGTGATGTTTGAGTAAGCCAGCGGTTGGGTAAAGCTACTAACATTATGGTGGGATGGAGGTGAGAGGGTGACACTGTCTACTGTAATTTATGCTTGAAGTTAATGTATTATATTTGTGCTTAATACACTCTGTGATTAATAACTTTTAATTAATAAAGGACAATTTATTCCAGGCTGATGTGGTGTGTTTTTTGGGGGGATCTGGACACAAAAAATCTTCTGTTACAATCAGAGACAGCTGCACCTCATGGAAATGTTTCAAGTGTTTTTCATTTATAGGTTTTAATGTGCTGATAAAAAGTTTCAGTATGAAAAGTTGAAAGATTACTCACTTGATTGTAATGGTAAGCTTCGGGGCTGTGGTTTTCAAGTCTAACTATTTTGATCAGTCAGGGTGCCACAGGATGTAACCTTATTAGGCAAGGAACTGAGAATCAAAAAATAGAGTACATATAACAGTATATTTGTGACAATAGTAGTAGTGTGATGTTGCATGAAACCTTACAATGACATGCTTAATAAAGACTGGTGTCTTTTTACAGAAACAGGTGGTAGATGATGCTACAAATAATACTGCAATCATTATTTACTATGGTTAACAACCTGTATTACCTAAGTAGAGCCACAATCTGGCTCATGGATAGCACTTATTTTTTAAAAGGGAATCATTTGCCGTCAGTTATACAGCATTCACAGTCTCATGAAATACCGAGGGTACAGTAAATCAGTTCCACTGCTGTACTGCCTAATGACTAAAAAGTCCCTTAAAGCATATAATTGTATGTGGCACTGTGTATTCCATCTCTTAACTGAACACGGGTTTCAAATTGCATTGAAATATATGTTGTGTGATTTTGAGATTGCTGCGGTTAAGAGTATTCCGGGGAACATGAATGCAGTGGTGTTGAAGGGCTGTTTGTTTCACTTTGGCCACAATATCTGGAGAAAGGTGGAGCAGTTAGGTTTAGCAGCCCTGTATAATTCCAACATGTCATTTCAGTTTTCTGTGAAATGCTTAATTGTGCTTACTTTTTTGCCAGAACATGAAGTGGTAGCTGCTTTTCAAATGCTATGGGACACATTTCCAATAGAAGGCAGGGAGCTCATGAAATATTTCTCTGATCAGTATGTGCTGGGTAGAGTGCAAAAACTCAGCAAACAAACCATATCCCATTGTAGATTCCCTTCCTTGTTCCCCATTTCTTTCTGGAATAGCTATGAAATGAATGTGTTATCTCTCCCTCGTACTCAGAACAAGGTGGGAGCCTGACACCAGAGGTTGAAGTGTCTGTTAGGTGGCAAAGCAACAGATCTAGCAGTTCCATGAGTATGCTTGCGAGAGAACAGGATAGGGTGAAAGAACTGAGGGTATGTATGGCTAGTGGATGTCCACCATGACCGAAGAGGAGAAGGGTACTTAGGAAACATGGCCAGTATGAGACCATACTTAACAATAAGGACCTGTATTCCCCCATGGAGTTCGTACAGGCTATTGCTAGAGTCTTGCAAATTTGAGTCAAGTATTACGGAATATGTCCATGAATGGTGCTTATCAATACTGCATATCACTCATATGATTTATACATAATGTGGGATTGTAGGTTGCACTTTTGCATTTGCTGGTATCATATCCGGTGGTGGGATAAAAAAAAGTTGCAAATTGAAAATTCAACATTTTGATGTTGCAGTAGACTGACGTTTGATATTGAAATAACATGAAATTGTTCACTTCCGGGATTCCAGTCTTGAAATACTGAAAAGATAGGAAAATGGACCCATATATATATATATATATATATATATATATATATATATATATATATATATATATATATATATATATATGAAAATGCCAGAACTCAAAGTCACAAGTCCCCTACACCCCCTCGTTAATTATATATACCAACTCCGAGATCGCACTACAGTGAGGAAAGGGCAAATATTCCAATCTTCACTGTACTGCGATCTCACAAAAAGCACATAGTTGAAATGCATTTCCAACATTAAAGCCATTCAATGTTCAGCCTCTTAGATTTCATAATAGGAACCCTATATATATATATATATATATATATATATATATATATATATATATATATATATATACACACACACACACACACACACACACACACACACATAGAAGGCCCGAAATCATCCTAAAAAAACTGGATAGAAGAGTCTCTGGGAGAAATGACAGGTTCTTCAAAAATCCTTAAGCTGATGCAAATGGACATGACATCAAAGGGTGAGACTTTAGCAAGAGATCTCTACGCGATGGAGCCTCCTTTCCCTCGACTTATGAGTTACCTTTTTACGAAGTAAAATGCAGCATTCGGACTCTCAATGTTGGATAAGTTCCAAAAATCCAACACAGTAGTCTCTATTAGTCAGGCAATGACGATGAGATCGCTTACTCAAGAGTCCAAGAATTTCTTTCATAAAGTTGTGAGGAGTATATTGAGCGATAATACATCAGGACTTAATATCCTAGACTACCTGGATGGCTGCAGCGTTGATGCTGCAGATAAACTGAGAAAAGAAACATGGGGACAGTCCCTTAAGGGGGTAACGATGCCATTTATAGGAGAACAATTCTCTATGCGCACAATGATTGGGGACCTGGAAGTCAAAGACTCCATCATCTTCAGACCTGAAGGCATTCTATCTCCTAGAAGCTGGGTGGACCGAGGATACAAGCCATTGTACATAGGGTCAAGAACCTTCATCAAAGTTAATAGGGGAGCAATAACTGGCCTTCCGGAAGGAAAAATTGGTAAAATGGCTGAGGACATCATGGCAGTGTGTGATTGGATCAAGCTGCGAGGAGAAGTTGGGACTAACTTAGCGTTCCTTTTGACAGTACTTCTTAGAGAGAAATCTATAGATCCCCCAGAGTTGCCAATAATTATAAGTGGAACTATGACTCACAGGTTGCCAACATCCTCAGACGATAGAGCAGGGCTTGCGGGGTCAATGAACACTATATCAACCAAGGTATCTTTCACCACAGACTACATGACAAATTTCGCGAAGTCACAACAAGACTTTACTCTTCATTTTCAAGCCGCCTTTATACATGGCTTGAACCTGCTAGCATCACAGCTGCATTTTGGACATTTAGACGCACAGACTTACTATCTCACTCTATCATGTCCACGCTGTACCAGGGTCACTGAAGAACAGAGTTTTTCCTTAAGTAGACCACCCGTCTATCAAGGCATCCCTATGGACTCATTGCCTGTCGACGCCTGCGAAGAGAGGCCAACTCCAAGAGGAGACCCCATAGCCTGTGCGTCTTTTAAACTGGGAGAAGAAGTATACTATTCCTTGGTTCAAGAAACGAAGGAACTTGATACTATTCTCGATTCTGGCCAATCTCCTTCTCATCTGGAAAGGCACTCTTTAAGTCACACATCTCCACTGATTGCCCAAGTGATCGTTCTAGCGTTCTGGCACACTGCAAGTAGACACAGGAGGGATCACCATGCGTTAATCGATTACGTAAGTGCTGCATTGTACATTAAGGCATCGTCTCCCACACTAAGGTGGTTTACCTCAATGTTATTTTCCTTGTCAGATGCTGAAGCTGTCTTCAAAATGGCTGATCAGCTGGGAATCATGGACCTAGTTCCTCTACCTACAGTTCCTGTTCGAGACTGTCTTGCTTCCAGGTTACTTCTTGTAGGAGTGAAGAACATTAATCCTGTTATCACATGGTTAACAGCTGTGTACAAGATTGATAAGCTGGAGCGAGATTCTGCCACCTATCTGGATGTGGATACTGCACTAGGTATGGTCAAGCCTTTGGTTGGGAACTCGAAGGTACCCCGGCTTGTTAAGGAAACCTTTTCGTTTATTAAGTATCCAATATGTCAGTCTCACCAATCAGCACACGCTCTTTCTCTCTCAACCCATTGGCACCTGTCACTACTCCTGAAGGGGTTAATTTGCTTGTACGATGTTGATGTCATTGTACTTTCCCTGGGGACTCCATTAGAGGTAGTTCTTGATCTGTGCCATGTCACTATGGTGGCGTTTCACGTTGCTGGAGATCCTGGCCCGTTGGAGCAGCTAAAGAATATGGATTTGTGTGGTGCTGTAGAGAAAAATCTGCAAGTAGAATTGTCTTTGTCTACCTTAACATTCGCCAGGTTTTATTATGACCACTCAGGAACCATACCCGGTGCTATCCATTATGTGACATCAGACTGCCTCTGCTTGGGACCCTGTGGGCGAGTAGACTCCATGTGTTTAGAGTTTCAAGGAAAGTTGGTTGATATGGAGGGAGTGGTTTGTTCTCACCCTGATACATCCGAGTTGTGTCGAGCAGTCTGTCCAGTTGTTGAGGGACTCTTTAAGGTACTTGTCCTGGATTGTACAACAGCACTACAAGCTCTTTCTAGTTATCCACTTCTGGCACACAGGGCCAGACGAGGGGAGACAGAATGGACAAGAGAGCACAAAATGACCCTACACTTAGTACCGATAGTCAGTCAAATCCATGCGTACTTAGAGTTGTTAAGAGGTGCTCTTGGAAGAGCTAGAAGGCCAACTCACGTGTACAGTGTGCTTGAAGTGGATGGTGCCTTAACGCTCAAGCTCAGTGGTCCAGGAATGCGAGTAGAGGCCTCTGCACAGACTTTGTCGCTTATAGTGGGGAAGGAAAATTATAGTTATGCCCATCTTGTATGTTTGTTGTAAGTGTGCTGGTGGTAGTTGTGTCTGGGGGGTTGTTTGGTCTGGTGGTTGGGAGTGGTTCGGGAGGACTTGGGTGGGAGGGGTTGTTTGCTGGGCGGTTGTTGTGTGTTGGCCCGTTGGCGTGGTGGTTCCTTAAAAAAAGGGTTGGGAGGGTGGCCTAATGGTTAAGGTGTTTGCCTTACAAACACAAGAGGGTTTGAATCTCACAGGGGATAACTGGCTAGGCTTAAAATGGCTCGCAAGAGCAGTTAGCCTAGTACTAACCTATGAACCTAACCTATATATATATACATATCTTTACCTATATATATATATATATATATATATATATATATATATATATATATATATAAATATAATCTGTTTGTGTTTGTATATATCTGTATATTTATCTACATAAATAATATAGATAGATATATAAATGTATACATACACACACAGATATATATATATATATATATAGATAGCAAAAAGATAAAAAAGTAACATCTAGACATCAGTAATATATGATGAGGTTTGATGGGTGTAATGCTTTCCACAAATGCTTTACATACACAAAGTTCAATGTTCAGTCCTCCGTGGAAACATTATTTATCCCTGTTACGCACATTATTCAAATATAATGTACCATGCATCATGTACCTCGCTAAGCACCTAAATCAGATGATTGGTATTTATTGATTTATTTATTATTCTGTTCATCAGTGAAGTAGGCTGGTCTAATGACCCTTTTTAGCCATGACCTGAGTTCAAGAAGCAGGAAATATATTAGGATCTTACTGAACAACAATATCAGATACAGAATGAGTAAATAATAACATTCAATACATAATAAGATTCCAAAAAATTAGGCAGAGATTGTCACATTTTGGGAAGGAATTTGAGGAGGGGAGTGGAATGGTAAAGAGGCATGGGTGATAACTGCTTATTCTTTTTGAAAGAATTGTCCTTGAAATCCATCTCATTTCTTTTTTTGAGCACTCCTTCAACTTCTTCCTGATTTATTGCTTGGCAGAATATGGATGGTCAGATGAAGGGCTTTCAAGAAAAGGTGCTGGGGAAGAAGGATAATTCCTATGGTGCTGTGAAATAGGAAAGAGAGTTGGTTGACTGCTTTCACTCATTTTCCCTTTCATCGAACTTAAACACTTCATCTGATGAATATTCAAACAGATCTCAGTCAAGTGCAGCATTTAACAACTGAGCCTTAACATTCACAGTGAAATGTTACCACCGCACACAAGCATTCCTATGCATCACTGTACCCAAAAAAGCCATCCTAAAACCAGCATTCCATCATATGCACAATTAACAGAATGTCTAGCATCTGGGGAAGTAGGGTTTAATACGACAAACATATTAGCTTTACTATCTGACTAAGACAAGCTAGATAGAGTTTGATGCATTGAGGACACGTGTGTTTGGTGATGCATAGAGGACACATGTGTTTGGCAATTAACTGCCCTCACTGTCAGTCTGGAAAATTCATATAACTGTTTGCAAAATCTGTCACTCATCAGGCTAAATAAGGAGAAAGTTGCCGTCAGCTGCCTGTCGGGTGCCAGGATCCGCCACATAACACATGCACTCAGGTCACTCCGCAACAAGTATAAATATGACTCTGTCATTGTCCATGTTGGTGTGAATGACCTGAAACGTACCTCCCTGGACTACATGAAAAGAGACATGGAGGAGCTCTCCGATCTTGCAGCCCAGGCAGGTATGACCCTAGCCCTGAGTAGCATCCTGCCATCGCCCAGAATGATACCACAGTACAAGGACAAAATGACTGATTTCAGCAACTGGCTAAGCTTCTGGTGTCATTCTAAGGGGATCCAGTATCTGTCTGCCTGAGATGACATGGTCGACAGACCCGATGCTTTGCCAGAGATGGCCTGCACCTGCTGCCCCTCAGATTCTGGATACTGGCTAAGGCTCTTGCCATCCATATACTGCCTTTTTTCAAGGTTCAAATGCTAAATTCACCACCATAACAGGTACAAGCAAGAAAACTCTGAGGGTAATGCTACTCAATGCTAGAAGTCTAAACCTCAAAATGCACTCATTCGAGGAACTCCTTAAAATGGAGAACATTGACATCTGTGCAGTGACAGCGACCTGGTTCAAGGCTCCAGAGAGTACCCCTGCATTACCAGTCCATAATTCATACCACACCTATTGGCCACCTAACCTGGACCGAAACACTAAAGGCGGAGGCATGTCCATATTCATTAAGGATATCCACATGTCCAGGCTAGTTGCTCAACATAATGCATTCAAAATTATCCAAGTGCAACAAACACTGGGCAAGACTGCAGTCCAGGTTGTAGCTTGTTACAGATCCCCTACAATACATCAGGAGTCCCACTCTTCATTTCTTAAGATACTGGAAAATATTAAGGTACAACCCAATACCTTAATAATGGGCTATTTTAACTACCCCACCTTCAGCTGAGAAAACTACTCATGTACCAACTCATTTGCTCAACATTTTCTGGAATTCATAAATTCCAACGCCTTGGATCAGCTTTTCCACACCCCCACCAGGGGCAGCAATATCCTGGACCTGGTCATTACCAATTTGGGTAACGCCACGTTGGGTGTTCCACGCCAGAGGTCAACGCCTCACTGGTCAGATCCGACAACAAGCTAATTACCCTAGACATCCATATCCCACCCCAAACCCCATTATGGAAACCACCATCAAATACTACTCCAAAGCCAACTTCATACTTCTTAAGACAGAAGTGGCAAACTTCACGACACCCATGCAGATGGAAAATAGAGGTACAACTGCTGAATCTTACACAAATGAACTGTATAAGCACATACACGAGTGCATGGATCATGCCATCCCCAACAGAATCAAGACGCTATCCTCCAAATAAAGGAAGCAAATCTGGTGGCCCCCTGCCATAAACAAACTCTACAACTGAAGGAAGAAGCTGTTGCAAAAAAAGAGTAAAAATCCCAGGATTGGAGAAACTCCCTGGTTACCCTCAGCAAGAAGCTGAGATCCATCATAAAACCCTCCAAAGCCACTTATGAAAATAAAATTGCCACTGATTCCAAAGACAACCACAAAGCATTCTACAGCTATGTCAAGAATCTCAATGGCAACACTCAGATCTGCTCTGAGCTACAGCACAATGGCACTAAACACACAGAACCAACCGATATTGCCAACATCCTGGCAGATAGGTTCAGTGCTAACTTTACCCCCTCTCACCCTCCAAAGGGCCCATCTTAATACTGGAAGAATGCAAAGTCCCTGTAATCACTGATGAGCAAGAAAAGACCACACTCTCCAAAGCCAAGAACACAGCATCCATGGGACCAGACAACATCCCAGGCTGCATACTGCATGAACTACAGGACGAACTGGCACCCCACCTAAGTACCATGTTCAACCATAGCCTCACCTCAGGCTATGTGCCTATTGAATAGCGCACAGTGACGGTTATCCCACCCCACAAAGGGGGTGCCACCACAGACCCCGGAAACTATCGCCCCATTAGCCTGACGAGCCTTGTCTGCAAGGTCATGGAATGGATCATCTTGGAGCTTATAAACAAAGACATCAGTAACCTCCAAACACTGGATCCCACTCAGTTTGGGTTTGTAAAAGGTAGATCATGTCTACTAAACCAGACTGACTTCTTTAAAGCAGTCACTAGAGCCGTAGATAAGGGCAAGGAAGTGCACACAGCCTATCCTGACCTTGCCAAGGCTTTCGATACCACCCCCCACTCTGGAATTATAGATAAACTCACTAAACTGGGCATAAATATCTATGTCACAAGATGGGTGGCCAACTGGCTCACTGACAGAACCCACACAGTAAAAGTAGTTGACTCCAAGTCCGACTTCAGACCAGTGACAAGTGGAGTACCACAGGGTTCAGTCCTGGGTCCTCTCCTGTTCGGCATCTACTTCTCTGACATGCAGGCCAACAGAGAAGGTCTTTGGCTAACAAAATTCGCAGATGACTGCAAACTGGGAGCCATAATAGAATCACCTAATGAAGGAAACATTTAACAAAAAGGGCCTCACAGAGACAGATGCTTGGTGTCAAAGTCATGGCTTCAAGCTCAATGCCAAGAAGTGCACTGTCAGCCTCTTTGGGAAAAACCAAGTACCCATGAACCACCACATAGGCGGTAGCTCACTAAACACTGAAAGTGTGATAAGAGACCACGGGACACAGGTGGACAGTAGTCTTTCCTTTGATAACCACATCGCCACAGTAGTCAGGAAATCCTTCTACGTGGCACACCTCATCACGAAAGGGTTCTCCTCTAGAAAAAAGGCCATTGTTTATCTCTACTCATCCCTCATCAGACCCATTATAGAGTACAATGCTCCATCTAGCAAGTATCTGACAAGACACCTACAACAACTGGAAAGGCCACAGAAATATGTCACTAGGAGGATTACCAGCTTCAAACAGATGCCATATGCAGACCATCTCAAAAAACTCCAGCTCTACTCCATCGCATATCGTCTACTCAGAAGCAATCTCTGCGTAACATACAAAGCTATGTCAAACCCCGAGCTGTTGGACATGCTACATTTACAGAAATCCCACTCTCTCCGAACCACACGCTCCAGGGACCTAAACCTTGTCACCAAAATAAACAGAACATGCTGGAGGGATAGATTCCTGTCCCAGAGACTACCCATTCATGTTAAGCAAAGCTCCTCATTGGCCCTCTTTAAGAAAAATCTTGATGACTGGATGGGAAATAGAAAATTCACCCTGGGGATCATTTCTGTGGCACTGCTTGACAGAGGCACAGGAGAATAATTTTATTGGGTGTCGAAAGCCAAGGAACTTTTTTGCCTAGGCTTATATAGGCCCCAGGGCTGATAGCCTAGTACCTACCTATGAACCTATAAAGCACAGTTGTTTTTATCATTTATGACAGTATTAAAAGAAGAACAAAGCCTTACAACTTCTGTATCTATCCAAATAAATAATGAGTGTCTACCACAGGATTTTTATAGAGAAAATTGTATATCTCTGGAACCCTGTACAACCTGTTAGGTTAGCTGAGAGCAAGAAGTTGGGAATCGGGGGGAGGGGGTGCAAATGCAGAAGCAAAAGTGTCCTCTAAATTTCCTAAAACAAGAGAGATCGTCACTAGCTTAACAGAATCCATACTTAAGCACTCTTAATATGTTTTAATGAGGTTCTAATGGCCACTTACATTCCCACTCAGAATATACTTTTTTGATGCTATATCCCCAAAAGATATTTTCTTAGTGGAAGAGACTGATGTGATGGCTTCTTCATATTTTGACTCACATACAGTAGGGGGAGAATAATGGTGAGGAATGATCAAGACACTCAACATGGGACTCAGGCTGAACATCTTCACCTAACGAAACGCGAAGATGTCTTTGTCTTAACTGGAGTATAAGCTGAAATGATAGGCTAAAGAGACTGGAGAGCTTTGGACAAACCCTGTGCAAAAATGTACTAACCTTCTTGAGAAATATTCTGAACAGAATGAGTAGAAGGAGGGGGGCAACTTTTTTTTTTTTTTTGAGTTCTCTTCTTAGGGATCTTGAGCTGCATGCTTTTAAGGGAGGAATCCATAGGCCACACCTCTGCAAGCAACTCAGCAATGCCCCAATGTTCTCCCTCACCAATACTTGGTGTATTCCTCCCTCACCCTCACAAAGAATAAAGCATGTAAACCTGCAGTGTTCCCTTACTGGTCTAACCAGAGGGACAATATGAGCCAGACTGATGGTCTGACTGCTGAAAAGATGTGTCACTGGAGCTGTCAGTCCCAGAACATGAAAAACAAGGGGAAATACAAAAGTCTTTGGAACACTTTTCTGAAACTTTTACTTTTTCTGCTAAGGGGGATTTCCACTAACGTTCAACACAATGGTTGCACCATCAAATCCATCAGGCACTTGTTCTCAAGAACAAAATTTAGTGAGTTCAATCTTCTCCAAATAGTTTTACAAGTAAAGGAAAACAAATCTGCCAGAACCTTACTTCATACTATTCACAATAACAAAAGACACAGGAAGTATAGGAATCCCTGTAAGGAATCTGTCAACCACAAGAGCATTTATCCTTTCTGATAGACAAAAGCAAATTTTTTGTATGCATTTTTCACAGAAAAGAGAAGGTGATATACTTATCTGCCTAAAACTGTTGCTGAAACTAACAACTGATAAGCTTCTGAGCTGAGAAGAAGTATGCATAACCATGCGTGCAATTAAAAGGTACAATTGATGGTGCTATGTGAAGAAAGAGCCCAAAGTTTTGCACACTGGACAAATGTCTGATATTCTTGACAGGATGAGTCCCATATTGTTATGGCTACTGCAGAAGTGACTGAATGAATAGCATCAAGTCTTTCACTTAGACAGCTGTGTGACTCTTGGTGAAGTTCACCTTTCACCACAGCTGGTTTACTTTGCAGTTTCATTTCGATGACACACAACAGGCATGGCACAACAATCACCTTGCAAGTCACAACCAGATTTTGAGATTTTTAGGGATACACTCTTTGAATGAAACTGACTGTTATCATGTACTGTAGTAAAAGTACCTCAGTAAGTTGATTCCTGTGGCAGCTGATAATGAAGGGCTTAGTATGCTATGAATAAAAACAAATAATCCCAACAACCAGCTGAAAACACTCCGGCTTTATTCTTCATAGACAATGTTCTAACGACTAAGCGCTTTCGCCAATAGTTAGGCTTCATCAGAGTCATTGGATAACATAAATCTAACCATTTATATAGTGTCATCAATCAATGTATTAACCAATCCTAAAGGTAAACATTTAAATATCATTAAATATGTAAATGCATAACATACACTAAAATAGTACATATAATTATCTAAAAAACTGTGTTGTCATTACATAAATACATTTGATAACCCATTTTAAAATCAAATCTTATTCTATACATATTAATAACATAAAATTAAAATTTGTGACGCAGGTCATATAAAGAAATAATACAAACCCCATAAAAAGTTGTGTAAAGAATTTATATGAAAAATCACTAAACAACATTAGCCCTTTGTTTCAATACTGAAATAACTGAGATACCCTCATTTAAACCTGGTGGATATGTGGCATTAAGAGTAAGCTGCCACCTAAGTTCTTTATTTTCCAGCAAAAGTTTATCATCACCTCCCCTATCATTATGATTTGAACTTGTTGTCTGATGGGTTTGATGGTGACTTGGATGTTAGTATTGAGAATCTTGATTTGGTCAGTCTACCTGAACACCCTGACGACATGATGTGTGATATTTTGAGGAATCATGGTTTTTGTATTTACAATTTTAATAACTTAGCTATACATGATGTACATTTCAAGTTATTTAGTAAGGGACTCACATTTGTGCCATCATTTACTTTGGATGTAGCAGATGTACTCACTAGTCTTAAACTGTACACAAGACAATTAAATTTAAGACTTTTTTTCAGTGATCAGAACAATACAATTCAGAATACTACTGAGGCATTGAAAAGAAAAAGTTTGTTTACGCCCTCAAGTCACAAGGAATTGAATATGTTTGAAAGGATGTGTGAAATAGAAATCAGAAGGTTAATCCAAAGTAACAAACACTCTGTGAACACTAATAATTTAAGCCATGAGGAAAAACTCAACCTGATCAATTTGGCTAATAATAAGGAATTGAGAATTATGAAGCCGGATAAGGGTGGAAGCATTGTTATTATGGGCCATATTGATAATGTATCCAAAATGCATGACATCCTTAATGACACTACAACATATAATAGGGTGTCAAGGAATTAAATGAACAGGGCCTACACTACAGTGGATTTGTATCTATCAATGCCCTATACCAAGGGTCATTGGATGAAAATGAAATCAAATATTTGATTGTAAGTCACCCTACTACATCAGTCATCTTTGGGATCCCAAAGATCCACAAAAATATTAATAACCCACCATTTAAACCAATAGTGGCAGCCAAGGGGTCCAAGACAGAACCCTTGGCAACATTTGTGGATGTGGGAACCCAACAAGTAGTGAAAGAGGCTGAACACATATTAAGAGACTCATGGCATTGTTTGGAGCACCTAGAACAAATAGACACACTGAGCCGATATACATTTCTTACCACTGATGTGGTAAATTTATTCACAGTCATCCCCCATGAAGAAGGACTAATGTACTTTAGGGAATCTCTACTCAAGAGTGAAAAGATAGACAAGACCAAAATAAATGTGTTAGTAGAACTTATGGAAATGATTCTTAGGAATAACTACCTAAGTTTTGAAGGTGAACTGTTTCATCAGGTTGCAGGCATTGCCATGGGTGCTAGATATGCACCTGTATATGCAAATTTGGTTTTATTACACTGGGAAAGAACTTTCATTTTTTCCTCTGAATTTATGGACAAAATCGTTTCATATAACCGATTTTTGGATGACATTTTAATTTTGCGGAAAGGTGGGGACCATGAGGTAAAGAGTTTTTTTAGACTACTTGAATAACACCACCACATTCTTTAAATTTGCATACACCTGGCATGCATCTGAAATTGACTTTCTTGACATCCACCTGGAAAAAAAAAAAAAGATATGAGTTTGCAGAGTAGTATTTACAGGAAAAGACCTATTCAAACTCATTACTACACTTTGACAGTTGTCACCCATACCATCAGAGAAAAAGTATAGTCAAAGGACAAATGGTGAGATTGTCAACAGTTGTTAGTGACAACGAAACATTCCTTAAAGAAATGTACTTCCTGGTTGGGATGTTTTTAGAAAAAGGTTACCCCCTAAGACTACTACTGAATATGAGACGTGAAGTTGTAGGTAAAAGATCTACTTCTTTTTCACCTATACTGACATTGAGTGCAAACACAGAAACATTAAGCAAAAAAGTAAACTGACGTATTCATTCTGAAATATAATTCCTTAAGTCCATCTTTGATAGAGGTGATAAATAGGACATGGCTGATATGTCTGGATGACAGTACCAAAGAAAGGCTGGGGTGTCAACCCAAGGTTGTTTATAGTAGAGGTAAGAATGTTAAGAACATACTAGAAGGGGACACTTTTAGATGGCACAATTCACTTATGTACAAATGTGTGGCTTGTAGATATTGTCGTTACATCAACTATGGGCCATATGTGGTAATAAATGGATATGAATACGCCCTTTCATGCCCAGGAAAATGCAGCTGTAACACAACTATGCTGGCATATGTAGCAACGTGTGTCAGCTGTCATGCTTTCTATGTGGGCAAAACAATTCATAGACTTAAAGATAGAATTGGTGAACATCTGAGAGCTATAAAGAACAGAAATGTACACAATGCACTGTTTGGACACAGTACAGTTTGTTCTAACTTTAAGAAATGTATTTTCTTTGTAATAGACCGTGTTCCACCAAGTGATAGGGGAGGTGATGATAAACGTTTGGTGGAAAATAAAGAACTTAGGTGGCAGCTTAGGCATAATGCCACATATCCACCAGGTTTAAATGAGGGTATCTCATTTATTTCAGTATTGAAACAAAGGGCTAATGTTGTTTAGTGATTTTTCATATAAATTCTTTACACAACTTTTTATGGGGTTTGTATTATTTCATTATATGACCTGCGTCATGAATTTTAATTTTATGTTATTAATATGTACAGAATAAGATTTGATTTTAAAATGGGTTATCAAATGTATTTATGTAATGACAACACAGTTTTTTAGATAATTACAGGTACTATTTTAGTATATGTTTTGCATTTACATATTTAATGATATTTAAATTTTTACCTTTAGGATTGGTTAATACATTGATTGATGACACTATATAAATGGTTAGAGTTATGTTATCCAATGACTCCGATGAAGCCTAATTATTGGTGAAAGAGCTTAGTCGTTGGAACATTGTGTGTGAAGAATAAAGCCAGAGTGTTTTCAGCTGGTTGTTGGGATTATTTGTTTTTATTCTTAGTTTTACCCTTGTTGGGTAACTGTTTTTTTTTTTTTTAGTATGCTATGAAACTGTTCTGTCAGCATGGAATCACAACACTGAGATAACAATAAACTATAACAGTTTAAAACATTCCTGTATCACCATGTTGCAGACATGGGACTCATGCAGCTCTAAATATGGGAGTATTAAAAGGCAGTAGTTTAGTATTGTGAAATAAATACATCAATAATAAACACAGTCTTGTACTAGTAATTATGCATGTATTGCCCGAGGTGCTATATAAGTTAACTGCCAGATAGAATTGACAAGTTGTGAGTTTGACACTGGACAGCAAAGTACTTTACTTATTTATCCTCAATGTCATTTGAAGTGTTGCATAAGCAGATTCTACAGACAGCTAATGGGGGATGCTCCAGTCGAGTGAGGAATGGTTGTACCCACAAGTGATAATAGAACAAAAAGATTAGTAGTATTTGCAGTCTGGAAATGGTTAGCTGTACAACACTAGGAAAACCCAAATTACAATGTGTAAAGCATTACCAGACAACTAAAATAAATCAGAAAAGACAACAATCACTGCCAAACTCATATGTGTCCACCAGCTGATCCCATAAACGAAACTCTTTATTCATATCACAAGTAACATAAAAATTAAACTTTTAGCGCTTTCATCCTTACAAAGTGGACTTCATCAGAATCTAATTTGTTTGTCCTTAAAACATTTAAATATACAACCGTCATGGCATTAATTGAAACAAATGAACAGCTCATTACATCGTTCCGATATTTTTTAAAAGACACATTTTACCCAAGTTAAAACTAAAAAATAATATAATGACTATTACACAGTCTAAAATGATGAAACCCAATACTGCTAAATAAGTTAAAAACTGTAAATTGATTATGAAATATATAATCAGTATTGAATAAGTTACATAAAACTAGTATGTAAAAATAGTTAAATTATTTCTGACAATTTGTCATACTAGATGGGATCTCGTCACTTATAAAAGGGTGAATGGAGATATTTTAGTTAATACCTAGGAACTGTGTAGCTTGTGGCCTTAATTGCCATTTTACTTCCTTTGATTATAGGAAATCTTTAAGGTCTCCACCTCTAGGATTAATATTGACCATTTCCAGAATGGCAAAAACAAATTTCTTGCAATAGGGCAGATTTTAGAGTGCTTAAATGAAGTACTATTTTCATTACTCTTTATAATATTATAGTGGTGTTCATAAATCCTCTTACTCTTCTCTGTTTTACCTACATAAAAGGCAGGGAAGCTTGAGCATTTTGCAAGATATACCACAAATTTGGATAAACAGTTTCCCCTCTCAAACACAACTTTGCTGTGAGAATAATTCTCCAAAACGATAAACCTTTCTCTAATATGTAACAGAATTCTGGACAGACTCCACATTTATTCGTTTCTGTTCTCCGAGTCATCTGTTGAATTAAACCTGAATGCCACACTTCAAACCATTCCTTAAAGTTCCTCCCTGTCTTATATGTAAATCTAGGTTTGGACCTTAGCAATTGATAAATGTCAGGATTGGTTTTCAAATGTTCTAATTTCTTCTTATAATATCTTTAATTTCTTCTGCTTGGGGACTGAATTGTATGACTAGTGCCCTTTCATAGTTGACACTATCAGCCCCAGAGTTGATCTTTTCTATTCTAGTGCCTAACAGGGGTTTGTATTTCATTCCTAATTCCACTTGGACATAATTTCTGATGCTGTTAACTATGTGAGAGGGGTATCCCTGGACAAAAACATATTAACCACAATAACACGATCCCTAAATAAGTATATCCTAATTTAGTTTATCCTAGTTTCTCAATGGCAAGTCAAGATTTTACTTCTGAACCTGTCAGCTCTAACTTGCAAAAAAATCAAGAAAAAAATGGTATTGAGAAGAAACATACGCCTTTGGAAGGGAAAGAGTAATCTGAACAAGAGAACCTTCTTCTTCTTCTTCTTTTTCTTTTGGTTGTTCCCATTAGGGGTTGCCACAGCGGATTGATTATCTGTTTCCATTTCTTCCTGTCCTCTGCATCTTGCTCTGCATGTCCTCTCTCACCACATCCATAAACCTTATCTTAGACCTTCCTCTTTTCCACTAACCTGGCAGCTCCATCCTTAGCATCCTTTTCCCAATATACCCAGCATCTCTCCTCAGCACACGTCCAAACCAATGCAATCTCACCTCTCTGGCTTTGTCTCCAAACAGTCCAACCTGAGCTGACCTACTAATATACTCATTCCTAATCCTGTCCATCCTCGTCACACCCAGTGCAAATCTTAACATCTTTAGCTCTGCCACATCTAGCTCTGACTCCTGCCTTTTTGTCAATGCTACAGTCTCCAATAATACCTATAACATAGCTGGTCTCACTACCCTCTTGCAAACCTTCCCTTTCACTCTGAATGGTACCTGTCTGTCACAAATCACTCCTGACACTTTTCTCCACCCACTCCATTCTGCCTGTACTCTCTTCTTCACCTCTCTTCCACACTCACCATTATTCTGAGCTGTTGATCCCAAGTATTTAAACCCATCCACCTTTACCAGCTCTACTCCCTGCATCCTCACCATTCCTCTATCCTCCCTCTCATTCATACACATATAGTCTGTCTTAGTCCTGCTGACCTTCATTCCTCTCCTCTCTAAACCATATCTTCACCTCTCCAAGGTCTCCTCAACCTGGTCCCTACTCTCACTACAGATCACAATATCATCTGCAAACATCATAGTCCACGGGGCCTCCTGTCTGATTTAGTCTGTCAACCTATCCATCACCATTGCAAATAAGAAAGGGCTCAGAGCTGATCCTTGATGTAATTCCACCTCCAACTTAAACATATCAGTCACTCCCACCGCAGACCTCACCACTGTCACACTACCCTCGTATATATCCTGTACCACTCTTATATACTTCTCTGCCACTCCTGACTTCCTCATATAATACCACAACTCTTCTCTATGCACCCTGTCATATGCTTTCTCTAAGTCCACAAAGACACAATGCAACTCCTTCTGACCTTCTCTGTACTTCTCCATCAACACTCTCAGAGCAAATGTCTCATATGTAGTGCTCTTTCCCAGCATAAAACTATACTGCTGATCACGAATCATCACCTCCATTCTTAACCTAGCTTCCACTACTCTTTCCCATAACTTCATGCTGTGACTGATCAATTTTATCCCTCTATATTTACTACAGCTCTGCACATCACTCTTATTCTTAAAAATTGGTACCAAAACACTTTTTCTCCGCCTCTCAGGCATACTCTCACTTTCCAAGATTTCAATAAACAATCTGGTTAAAAACTCCACTGCCATTTCTTCGAAGCGCCTCCATGCTTCCACTGGTATGTCATCTGGACCAATAGCCTTTCCATTCTTCATCCTCTTCATAGCTGTCCTTACTTCCTTCTTGCTAATCCATTGCACTTCCTGATTCACTATCCCCACATCATCCAACCTTCTCTCTCTCTCATTCTCTTCATTCATCAGCCCCTCAAAGTACTCTTTCCATCTGCTCAACATACTCTCCTCACTTGTGAGTACATTTATCTCATTATCCTTTATCAGCCTTACATGCTACACATCTTTCCCAGCTCGGTCCCTTTATCTAGCCAATCGGTACAGGTCCTTTTCTCCCTCCTTAGTTGTCAACTTTTGGGGTAAAAAGGAATTTACCCATAACTCAGAGAACTCCAGGTCGTGGGCTGCTGTATTGGATAACTCAGTTTGGGCCTTTTAGAGTTCTGGTTAATGTGTTTCACACATGGTGTACCTTGATCATGTTTTCTAGCTCCATACAAATTGTGGGTATGACTGATCACTGTACAGTCTCACCACACATGAGATTATGTACTGCAAAGACATGACTTGGACACTTCACATGTTTTCTACTGTCTGTTCTGCCATATAGACTGCAGAACTTTTACGCCTATCCTGTGACTAGCAGTATGAGAATGACAGAAGTACCAGATGACGTAAGACAGTCTCCTACAAAACCATATGGTGAAGGGAGCAAGAGAAAACAGGATGAAACTGAATCATCAAATGAAGACGAGGAGCAGGATAACCTAGTAGAGTTCATAAAGGCTAAACTGCCTGAGGAGGATGAAGAGGATGATCCTTTATACGAACCCAGTACCACAAATCCAATGTGGACAGTGAAGAAATGTCAAAAAATGATATGGAGAGTGACACTGAAGGTGAAGAAAAAGATTGAATTATCCAGCTGAAAAAAGTCCAGCTGTACTAGAGCTGACTGAAGGCTCTACAACTGTCCCAGAGGATCCTGAAGGAACAATGGAAAAATCAATGAAGAAATTTTATTTTTTGGTGTGGTTCCCTTAATAATGTTTTTTTTTAACGAAGCTTTCACTTGTGGACCTGTTTCCTGAAGCTCCAAGCAGTACCAATTTTTATTTTTATTAAGTTGCTCCAGCTTTTTTGGGCCAGAGAGTTTTTGGTGCTGGTTTTCATCCTCCCATTTGGTTTGTGTCTTTAGATACGTCCTTTAGATGAGATCTTATCCTGGCAATGCGAATGCATTACCTTTTGACTAAACTCTTCTTGTGACTAAGAGGATGATTGCTCACAAATTCTAAATAGGAATTGCTAATTGTGGGCTTCCTATATGTTGTTAATTTAAAACCTTGATTAGTATGTGATTATAAAGTGTCTAAATAATTAATTATTTTTGAATCATAGCTGTAAAAAATGTTTAAAAAGCTAGAAGAATGGTTGAGATAATTGACAAATTTACATATGGAGACCTCCAGGCCCCCCAACAGAATGAAAATATCATCCAAATATTGGACATATAACTTAATGTTCACATAGAACTCTGAATTAAAAATGAAATGAATCTCTTAGTCTAACAAAACCAAATTTGCATAAAAGGGGGTACAAGAAGTCCCCATGACAACTCCTTGTTTTTGTTTATAGTATTTACCTTCATAAAAAAATAATTATAATGTAGAATGATGGACATAAATTCTACCATTAAATTTATTTTATCATTTGAAAAGTTGGCCCATCGTATTAAACTATTGTGAAAGTGGTCCAAACTTACATCCCTGGAAATACTATTGAAAAGGTCAGCAACATCAAATCTTTAGTTCATAGTTCTTGTTTGAGTCTTCCTAGGAAGTCCCATGAATTTGTTGTCAAATGGGAGACTTTCTGGTGAGCTCCTTTTAACCAGCGGTCAATACAAACACCCAGGTGATGAGTTTTGGACCCCCCTGGCCATCACTATCAATCTAAAAGATGGCTTTATAACATTTTTTTAACTTTGGGGAGGCCAGAATTGTGGGAATAATAAGTTTCTTCACTTTCAGTGTCTTACACATCTCCATAGTAATTCGCTGGTCATACAAAAATTCATCCAAATAGGAATCTATTGTTTGGTATGCTATAGCTACCTCTTTTAAAGAAGCCGGGGAGTAGGTATTGGTGTCACTTAATAAATCATTCAAAATACTGATGTAATCCATAGAATATATGAGTACTATTCCCCCTCCCTTATCAGACTTTTTAATATGAACAGTCCTATATTTATGTAAATTACTGAACAGCTCTCTTTCTTTTTTGTTAACATCGGGATAAGGGAACCATTTATTTTTAGAACTGGCACTTAATCGATAAATGTCCAGTGATGCCCTTATCCAAGACATTAAGCAAGGGATGAAGCTGGGGTTTAAAGGTGCTTCTTTTCCTAAAACCCTCATCGGGTTTCATTGTGTTGGTCACTCCATCTTGCCTTTCATCAAAAAATACAAACACATTTAATTTTTTCAACCAAAGTGTCTATTACATCAAAATTGGTCCAAGGGTCAATTTCAGTCCTTTCTGAAATAAAAGTATTCATCAGTTATATCCCTATCTGTGTAATTGTAAATATTGAATCTTTTTTTGTGCATACTATCTTGTTTCTCTTATTTGTTTGAATTTTCCTCTCCTTTCATTCCCCCCTTCCCTCCAGGGCTCTACATGTCAGATGTGAATTCAGAAATTATGTACAAGGCTACCTAAAGAAATTATCTCCCATTCCGGAACAGCAAAAGAATAATCTCAGTCTTTGCAGCCAAAAATACACCCCAGTCTCTGTTAGCTCTGGTGTACTGTGATCTTTGCTATACTATGTATTTTCTTCACTATGAAAAGCATGAAGGTACTATGGATGATGTACAATTTCTGAGATCAGCTTCATGTTGTGAATGTAAACCATTCACTGGATTGGTGAAGCATTATATACTCAATGAATACCAAAGGGAACAACTGACAATGTATTTTGCTAAATTCGGGGATTCATCAGTTCTGTAGTTACATCAGTTATATAAACTGTGTTGGGAGTTATGCACAATCCAGATTTTATTGCTGTATCCACCACAGAAGGTACTTAGTAATGTACATTGTCACATTAAATTTGGGTTAACTTAAAAAGTTGTCTGCTGGTTATGACCTAAGTAAACTATTAAAGGCACTGCAATTCAAAGATAATGCATACAGCAGTGCAGTCATTTCCTTTACAATCACTGTCCATCTTTCTTTTCCATGATGGAGGGTCTTTACATTATTTAATTTACTATGTCAGTATTTATTTCATAAGCAGATGGAATAGTGACCTGTTAAAAATCAACAGCTGAAGGTGCATGGCCAAGATGGTAATTCAGTGACAGCACCGTTAAGCAGCTCTGCTGCTTTTATACACTTTTGGTAGAAATTTTGTACAATATTTTCTAACTGGAACTTAAAAAAAAACAAGGAAAAGATTCAAGAATAGGTGCTGAAGAAATTTGGTCTCATAAGTTTCCTGTCAAAATATTGTTTCAAAGGTGAACAACTAACTAATAATTACAATCGCTATCAAACAATATTCCAGATGTCTCATTCATGCTGGATAAGTTGGATTTAAAAATAAACAACATAAATGTTGAGTGTAAAAAACAAACTGAATTAATAAGTGGTTCAGTTAACAGCACAGCATACAAATCTGTGGAAAGTAAGAAACTATGAATGACTTCAAAGAAAGGTTATCAGAAGGAGAAATCCAAATAGAGTTTCTTCGCAAACCCAACAATTCATTAATCGGAAAAATAGTTGATCTGGAGAATAGATCACAAAAAAATAACATAAGGATATACTGTGCACCAGGGAACCATGGCAGAGGAAGAAATGTGACTTTTTTGACAGCATGGCTGTCCAAGGCACTTAACTTACCAGAAGATCTTTCCTTAGGTAATGAAAGGGCTCACTGCCCCATCCATTTTCTGGTAAGCCTACTTCTCCCAGATCTGTAACAGTCAAATTCCTCTCTTATCAGACAAAAAAAAAGCTTAATTTTAAAATCTACTTGGACAAAGAAACCTATAAAAGTGGGTAAGACATTATAAGACCTGATAATAATTAGTCCACTAAAATAATTGCTAAGAGAAAATCCTATTTATTATTAGTCAAAGCCTTAAGAAAGTTGGTATCAAAATGAATTTACTATTTCCAGTCAGAGTCTGATTATTTTTTATGAGTCTGATTTTTCCTCATCAAAATAAATAAATATAATCCTAAATAACATAGAATATATGGAAAGAAATGCAGTTTTATTAAAGAGACAGGCTGGAAAAAATTATTGGAAATCTGTTGAAAAGTCCAAAAAACTAAAGAACACATAAATACTTTACCTTACTGGTTGCTTCTGTTTTTATTCTGATATAAATATATAAAATGCAAAACTATGTATCCCATTGGAATCTTATCAGTATCTTGACTTACTAAGGTAACATTTCGAGACACTGCTTACATTTATACATTTCTACAAAATAATTTTTACTTTAGTTAAGCCACTCTTACATTATGTGTGAGGTGTTTTCTTTTTCTTCCTCACCCTTTTTTCCTCTGTGATGTACCGGTTTACTTCATCATACTCTGCAAGATCTGTGTATTGGTGCAGCCACTCACCCGGTTCAGTATATGTGAAAAACACCATTTATTTTAAACAAATTATAAAAGTATTATTAAGTGTTTAAGTCTCTTTTACTAAATAATCAGTTCTCTAAGGGCAATAATTAATATAGCTGGCTTCCATAATCTCTGATAAAAAATTGTTAACTAATACTTCAGTGCAATTTCTATGCAGAAATAAGTCTTTTAAATATAAACTTTCTTTGACAAATACTGTATCTTCACTAATAAGTGTTGACATTTTTTATTAGAAATTATGGAAGTCATATATATTAAATATTGTCCAGTTCTCAGATATGGTTCTGTTAACAAGAAGTCTATTTCTTCCCATGATATGAGGTTAAGTTTCCGTCTGCTAAGTTAGGATGTGTATAGTATTAAGAACATACTTTCTAAGAACTGGTATATTATCCGGTTTACTATAAAAATTTCAAACCGTACTCCGTCGACTGTACTATCGTTGAACATGGAAGTTTGAAAACGGTAATATCGATGTCAAAAAAACAATCTAGGAATGGGTTTTAACATGGGTCGAGGTAGGGGAAATGTTTGTAGTTCGGAATAATACTGAACACCTACCTCGACCCATGTTAAAACCCGTTCCTAGATTGTTTTATTGACATCGATATTACCATTTTCGAACTTCCGTATTCGACGATAGCACAGTCGACGGAGTACGGTTCAAAATTTTGATAGTAAACCTTTTATCCTAGGCAACACAGAACATTCTACTGTGTTAGGAAATAATCAACATTTTAGTTATAAAAATACCAAAGCATTTAAGTCCTTGTTTAAGCATAACAACAAAGTTTTAAAAGGAATTTCTTCAAAAAAAGTTCAGTATGTATAAGTGTGAAAATTGTACTGCATGCAAACGCATTCATGTTTGTAACAATTCTACTTTTTAGACAATTTTTTAGTTAATTTTAAAGAATGCCACAATTGTAATTTGTTGAATGTGGTATATTTAAATTTCTGTGAGTCTTGTTGTTCTTTTTACATTGTCAAGATTACTAGAAAATTATCAGAACATATTAAAATTGTCCTGCCATTAAAAACAATTCTAAGAATGCACTGGTTAAGCATAGCACTATTTGCACTAATTTCACTAGTTTTAAAGATTTAGTTAGAGAGTGTTTTAATGAATTTGTGGGAAATGTTTATGCTTTTCTTGAAGTTATGGTACTCAGGTGGCAATTGTTTTTAACTGCTAACACACTTCTTGGTTTACATGACAACTTAAATATTAAATGTGCCTTAAAAATAGCATAACTAGGAAATGATGTCATCTCTTTTACTGTTTTGATTGGCTATACAGTATTTTAAATACCTTTGAATCAGCATTGTGATTTCTGTTGTTCTGAAGTTCTTGAAAATTAAATCTGAATGAAAGCAGTACTCTGCTAGTTTCAGGCAGATTCTTTCATCATAGTTTGAGAAGTTGTGATTTTTTTATTATAGTTTGCATTCCATTGTAGTCTATGGGTGAGCACTTCCAGGCTGATACTGGCATCTCCAGCTAAAGTACTTTGGACTTAATTACTTATAGTTTGCCTCCTGAATTTTCTACCTTCCAGTTGCACACTGATATAGTTATTAAAGCCCAAGATTTGCTGTGCTGCAGCATTTTGGTGGTTCCCTATCCCAAGGCAGGGTTGACTGCAAAGGTAACATTAACGGTAACACCGACATTGACACAACCTTATTCGCATCAACAGGGACTGAAACAGACTTTTTGAAAAATATTCTTTCAAGTAGAAACAAAAACCCATTCATAGAAGTAAGTGAAGGAATTTCTGACGGTCGTGATACCAATGTACCTGTAACTGATTCCGTCGATGGTACATCAATAACTGTAAGTCTCTTCTATATAAACTGGAAAGACTTTTGACTTCCTACAAGAATGTTGAACTTGATATTTTCTATCAGACAAGATGTGTTCAAAGTGAGATAGTTCCATCAGGGTCACGTTGTTATAAATTCCCAAATGGAATTAATCAAGAAAGTCTTACTTACAATGTGTCATGTCAAATTTATAATGATGCATTAAATAAAATTTTAAAGACATTAATAGAGCATAATCGTACAAAACTGAACAACCTAAAATCTGAAATTAAAGTGCTGAATTCTACTATTTTGAAACAACCATTTTTCACTCCAGTTAATTTTCTGTGGGACAGTATTCCAGCAACTTTCTAGACATGTTGCAAAAGGTATTTCTAGAAAAAATAAGAAACTGCAAAGAAGTTTAATGCAATACAAGTTGAAGCAGGTTTACATTCGTAAAAATGACCGTCAAGTTTCAGTCCACTTTTTCTAGATCTGTTAATCATCCAATAACTAAAGTTGGCAATTCTATTGTTCCTCTGGATGATTTCCCTGTGCTAGAAACCATTGTGAATAATACTGAGGTAAGTGTGGATTTAACAAATGTTAGCAATAACAGAAATAAAACATTAGTTGGATGAGTTCCTTACGGCTGTTTTTAACTCGATGATGTTCAATGAAACCACCATGAATGATTTTTTTATCAATAGGAAGAGGGAATGCAAGAGGAATCAGCACATCAGCAATAGGACACAGAACAGGGTGAGGAAGAAGTGGAGCAATGAATCTCCATTAATTCAACTAAAGGAGGATTATAAAGTTGATTGTTCTATTTATAATTTAACCAATTTTATTTTTTTCTGAAAACTACCATAGTTTTCTTACGAAAGGGTTGACATTTATACTAGCAAAATGTGCTAATTTAACTAATGATCTAAACTTGTTGTTTTCATTTGGTCTTCAACATGGGTCTATATCATATCAGCGAATCGCACAAATTGCGAACGCTCATAATATTGAAAGTACCACACCTTGAACCTCCTATTGTGGGGGGCTGTGCCCCCACACCCTCCGCTAAATATATATTACAACTCCGAGATCACACTACAGTAAGGAAAGGGCAAATATCCCATTCTTCACTGTACCGCAATTTCAGAAAAAGCACTTCGAGGTCAAGTACGTTCGATATTATGAGCGTTCGCAATTTGTGTGATTCACTCATATGATATAGACCCCTTTAACATATGGGACTCAGATCTGAGATCAGATCTAACTCGGCCATATACACTAGCATCACAGCTAAAATCCAAGCTCCTTCCCTACCCATAATGCCCCACTCACCCTCCTCCCTGGAGATCTCGTTTGCTGCTCATTGAAACAGCATGGGACCACATTTTCTGAGCTCCTCCAGGAATTTTTCTGATAGTGTTACAGTTAAAGTATGTGTTTTTCTTTAATTTTCTTCTATGCTCGTTCTACCCTTTTTCTCAAGTTTGCACTGGTGCACTTTCCATTTTCTAATTTAAAAAAAAGTTCTGTCTTCTTTCTTCACTCTCTCTCTTTCTTTGTAGTGTCTGTCTGTGTTTGTGTGTGTGTGTGTGTGTGTGTGTGTGTGTGTGTGTGTGTGTGTGTGTGTGTGTGTGTGTGTGTCTACTCTATTGCTGATCTTTCTAAGCCAGCTGGGTTTAAAAAGTGTACAGAGTGTGGGCATAAGATTTCTCCATCTAATGACCACACTCTATGCGTGGTGTGCTTGGAGGTGGCCCTCCTGGATTACTCCTGTACAATATCATGGTTTTAATCAATACACTCTTTTCGACAGGAGGAATAAGTTGATTTTGAAGGGCCTTTTGCCTTCGGCCACTAGGTTTTCTCTGGGTCCCCCATCCACTTCAGGGGCTCAAACTCCCACCAAGAAGCCTGGGAAGAGGGACCAGGCCTGACGCAAAGAGCGGGAATGGCATAGTAAGTAATCTCCTGACTGGGCTTCCTTGGCCGAGCAGCATGTTAAGTCTCAGCCCATTGTGGTGCAGGTTTCTCCTCAGCTCTGGTCACCCCATTTATCCCCAGAGCCAGAGAGTTCCCATACCAAATCTCCAATCCCTTCCTCTCCTTGGCATGATTCCAGGTTGGTGTCAGTGGCGTTTTCTGTCCGGTCCACTCGGAGCCTGTGTGAGGTCGAAGTGGACTGATGAAATTTCTCCGGGCTCAGATACAGCTTGGGGTTTTGCCTGCTCTGTCCCCCTCCAGAGTCATGAGCATGCAGCCTGGATTTTTTACGATCTCTCCTTCTCCGATCTGACCTTCAACTTTGGAGTTGTCGGGCCAGAGATTTCCCAGTGTTGAGGTGTCAGCATTATTGGGCACTTGTAACCTCGATGCCAATGGTTACCTTGAGCAGTTCGACTCTGATGTCATTGGACCTTAGTGACTCTCGAAGCCGTAACTTCAGCATCGGCTCCGAGAGGTGGCTGTCATCTTTTGGAGTTGTCTCTTCCCCTCTGGAATTCAGCAGTGGAAAGCTTGGCTCTGACTCCCAATTTGGCACTGGGGGTGATGGTCCAGGAGGCTCTAACACCTGTGGCTTTGGTGGCGCTGTCTTTGTGGGTTGCTCACCATTGGCCTTCTAGGTGGTGAAGAGGGTTCTCTCGGCTCCCTCCTCAGAGCCCACCCCTTCTGTTTCTAGACTGGAGTCATCCATCCTGCCTCCTCAGGGATAGCCTGTTGCTAGACCTCCCAAGGAAGTTCCTTTTCAGGAACCCCTTAAAGCTTCTCAGTCCTCCCCAGAGTATCCCCCCAAGGAGGTGCCATGGAAGCATTCGTGCAAGAGGAGGCACTTAGATTCCCCCAGAAATCTCTCACAGAAGATATGGACTTGGATTATGTCTCGGAGAGGTGTATGGTTTTCTCAAAAACCCAACCCTGACGAGTCTGTATTCCTGGAGGCATTTGCCACAGAGGCTTCTACATCTTGGCTGCCCCCCCCACCCCCGCAGACCCGTTGGTAGATCTCATCTCCTGCAGAGCATGGAAGGAACTGGACAAAGTTGAGTCTATCCCCAAGTGCCCAGACAAGGTGCTCAATGCCTCCCCAGACAGGCCTTACTGGTCCAAGGGTTCCCCGGTCGATGCCACGGTGGCTGCAGCAGCCACCAAGGAGCTGGCTCAGGAAATCTCCTCAGTCCATCTTCCAGACAGGGAGCCTAGGGCAATGGACCACTTTGGGAAGTGAGTTTACACTTCACTCACCTTTGCTCTGTGTGTGCTGAACTATTTGGCACACGTCATTAGACTGCAGAGAGTTAAGGAGCTCTCTATGTCTGCCTTGGCATCCACATCGGAAGAGAAGAAGACAAAGATTTTCTCCTTCTGACTGGCCACTTTGACAGCCACCTCGAACACATCCATGCGGTTACTTTGTCATGCTACTGAGGGTACCTCGAGGGCATCCGGGTCAGGCATTGCCATTAGGCGACACGCCTGGCTCTGACTTTGTGCTTTTTTGGAACCCTTCAAGGTATTCTTTATGAACATCCCCTTTCATAGGTCCACCTTGTTTGGATCTATTGTTCATAGTATAATTACTCAGAGTGAGAAAGATGGGAAGACCTTGTCTGCCATTGGGATTCACTTCTCTACCCCACAATGGACCTATTCTATTAACCAATGTGGGGGTAAGAAGTGGTGGGTCCTAAAGCCTCAAGGTGTTCCCAGGAAGTTGGGTAAACCCTCCCTCAGGGGCAGGGGAGGAAATGACAGATGCCATTCATATGGCAGAAGGGGTCCGAGGAACCATGGGTCTCACTCGTTGTACTCAGACAGGCCCTTTCAGCAAAACTGAGGGACTGCTGAATTGCTCTACTCTGTAAGCACTCAGGGTTCATCTCTCTCTCTGCACTCAACAGCCTGGGAGTCCATCACAAATGACTGTTGGCTGCTCCAAATTATATCCAGAGGTTATTCCATCCCATTTCTCCCCCCCCCTACACTCCAACGAGAAACCTCCCAGATATTCCACCTGGTCAGTGGGAGGGGGCAGCCATAGAGATCTCCAGGCTGATCAGAAAATGAGTCATCCAGTGCATCCACCCAGACAAGTCTGGATCAGGCATTTATTCCACATTCTTTTTGTTGCCAAAAAAAAAAAAAAAAAAATGGGGGACTTCAGACCCATTCTGCATCTCACTGCCCTGAACCTGTTTGTTGCCAAAACAAAGTTTCAGATGGTCACCTTGCAGTCCATTCTGCCCTTTCTGTAGAACAAAGACTGGATGTGCTCCATGGACCATCAGGATGCGTACTATCACATAAAAATGAACAGGCGTTCCAGAATGTTTCCTCACTTCCAGCTGAGAACCAATCACTTCCAGGTCAGAGTACTCCCCTTTGGACTCACCTGTTTACAGAAGGTAGTGGTAGCTCACGTTTTGTTACATGGACAATTGGCTCCTCGCTGCTCCCACCAGGCATTGTCTTCTTCAGACCAAGGATTACCTCCTTCTGCTAGCATCTTCGCTGGGCATATTGATCAGTCTGGCCAAATCCAACTTGAAACCAGTTCAGGTGATAGATTTTATAGATGCCCAGTCAAACATACTAAAGGGCAGAGTGTTTCTGCTGCCAGACAGGATACTTTAACTCCAGCAACTTTTGAGGTTTATACTACAAACTCCTTGCCCCCCAGTGGGTATAGTTCTTCAGGCATTGGGGTCAATGGCAGCCCCCAATAACTCTCTTGCCAACTGCATGCCTACACATGAGGAACCTGCAGTGGACCTTGGCAGTGCAGTGATCCCTACCTGACCTTCCTCTTTCGTACCCAGTTCAGCTATCCTGGGTTTGTCGGGAGTCTCTTCAGTGGTGGCTCCTGTCCCCGGACCTGCTTCTGGGCTAACCATTTGTTCTTTCTTCCCCCTTGATCACGGTGACCATGGATGCCTCCCAGCTTTGGTTGTGGGGACACCACATGGGACAGATGGTCCAAGGCATGTGGTCTTCCTTGAAGACCAATCTGCATATCAGTGTCCTGGAGATGAGCGAGGTGCTTCTGGCATTGCAAACCTTTCAAGCTTTTCTTCCCACCAGTACAATTGCCATCCAGATGAACAATGTGTCCATTGTCTGGTATATCAACAAATGGGGGGGTAGATATTATCCCCTATGCCGCAAGGCCATGAAATTGTGGGAGTGGGTGATCTCTTCCAACCATTTTCTGGTGGAAATGCACATTCCAGGGAAGTCAAACATTCTATCGGAGAGGCTCAGCAGAGCCATTCTGATGCCTTACTAGTGGTCTCTGAATCCTTAAGTGGCAGATATAATCTTTCAGAAATGGGGTCATCCTTGTTATGATCTTTTCACCCCTCCTTCCAATGCCAAGTGCAGTATTGTTTTTGCCCTGATCCCCCCTCTGGGAGAGTCACCCAGGGATGCTCTGGTCCATGCTTGGTCCTCCAGTCTACTTTATGTATACCCTCCTCTTCCTGTGATCCCAAGTTTCTTCAGAAAGCTCAGTGGTTGAAGAGCAAAGTCGTCCTCTTTGCCTTCTTCTGGCCTCACCAAGTTTGGTTCCCCACTCTTTGGTCTCATCTGGTGCGTTCGCTCTGGAATCTGGATCCAGTTCCGGATCTCCTCTCACACCTGTCTTGAGGTTCTACACCTGGACTTAGTCAGCCTGAAGCTTATCGTGTGGCTTCTCCAGTTCCTTTGATGACGAGAACTCCTGGGCTCAGTCCTGGGACCAGTTAAAAAGACTTTGGTTGTGGCTCATAAGGCCTCAACTAGAAAAATGTATTCCATCAAATGGAAACATTTTTCCATCTGGGCATCACAGCTTAAGTTGGATCCTTTTACAGCTCCTGTTCCTGCCATTTTGGATTTTCTAGCCCATATCTTCCACAACAGAGCTAGTTTTTCCATGATTAAAGTTCAATTGGCAACCATATCAAATTTCCATGTGGGTGAGAATTTTGCCTCTCTGGCTTCTTCTAAACTCTGCAAGGCCGTTTTGAAAAGTACCTTCCTCCTTAGGCCACCAGTCAAGGACCCCACACCTCCTTGGGACCTTAGTTTGGTTTTTCAGGCCCTGGTTTCCCCTCCCTTTGAATCTGCTGCCACTGTGGATTTACAGTTTCTATCTTGGAAAATGGTCTTCTTGGTGGCTATCACTTCTGCCAAGCAGGTATCTGAATTGCAGGCATTGTCAATTAAGCCTACTTATCTTGTCTTCCATAAGGACAAAGTGACTCTTCGTACTAACCCCTCTTACATGCAGAAGGTGGCATCTGAAACCAACATTAATCAGGTGATTAACTTGCCAGTTTTCTTTCTAACTTATCAGAACAAAGGGGAATACAAATTGCATTTGCTTGATATCCACAGGCAGTTGCGCTTTTATTTGGACAGAACTAAAAATTTACTACAGTCTTGTCAACTTTTTTATCTTTCTCAAAGCCCTGTTAAGGAAAGCCTATATCTAAGGTCACCCTTGCTCATTGGATTTCCAGTTGCATCTCTATGGCTTAACGTGCTACTTGACCCTGTCTAGGTGCACTCCACCAGGTCAGTGTCTACTTCTGAGGCTTTTTGATCCAGGATTCGTATGGATGACATTTGCTCTGCTGCTACTTGGTCCACTTCACATACTTTTATTTCCCATTACAAATTGGACATTTTCTCCAGAAGCAGGGCTTCCTTTGGCTCTGCCTTACTCTGGAATATCCTTCCATGAGGACCTCCCAAGATTAATGTAGCTAGGGACTCTGTCCCATAGGTTGAAGACCTAATGAAAACAACAACTTCAGATAAAGAATTTACGTACTTACAATAATGTTCCATCTGAGTTGTTGCTTTTAATTTGTTTTCAACCATTCCTCCCTCCTTCCCCCTGCCTTTGGGCTTGTGTTGTGGATCAGATAGATGCAGGCACAGGCTTATCTTCTTGGTCCTGAGTTTGAGTCTGGCGTGTGTATACCCCTTCAATGGTTAGGGGTTAAGATACTCTGCTGTGGGTTGAGTGGTGCTGTCCTGCATCAAGCGTGATCAGAGGGAAGGAGGGACAGCGGGGCATTATGGGTAGGGGAGGAACTCATATTTTGGCTCCGGTGCTGGTGTATACAGCCGAGTCGGATCTAATCTTAGATATGAGTCCCATAAGATGAAGACAAATGAAAAGCAACAACTCAGATGGAAAGTTATGGTAAGTAAATATATAAAATGCAAAACTATGTATCCCATTGGAATCTTATCAGTATCTTGACTTACTAAGGTAACATTTTGGGACACTGCTTACATTTATACATTTCTACAAAATAATTTTTACTTTAGTTAAGCCACTCTTACATTATGTGTGAGGTGTTTTCTTTTTCTTCCTCACCCTTTTTTCCTCTGTGATGTACCGGTTTACTTCATCATACTCTGCAAGATCTGTGTATTGGTGCAGCCACTCACCCGGTTCAGTATATGTGAAAAACACCATTTATTTTAAACAAATTATAAAAGTATTATTAAGTGTTTAAGTCTCTTTTACTAAATAATCAGTTCTCTAAGGGCAATAATTAATATAGCTGGCTTCCATAATCTCTGATAAAAATTTGTTAACTAATACTTCAGTGCAATTTCTATGCAGAAATAAGTCTTTTAAATATAAACTTTCTTTGACAAATACTGTATCTTCACTAATAAGTGTTGACATTTTTTATTAGAAATTATGGAAGTCATATATATTAAATATTGTCCAGTTCTCAGATATGGTTCTGTTAACAAGAAGTCTATTTCTTCCCATGATATGAGGTTAAGTTTCCGTCTGCTAGGTTAGGATGTGTATAGTATTAAGAACATACTTTCTAAGAACTGGTATATTATCCGGTTTACTACAAAAATTTCGAACCGTACTCCGTCGACTGTACTATCGTTGAACATGGAAGTTTGAAAACGGTAATATCAATGTCAAAAAAACAATCTAGGAATGGGTTTTAACATGGGTCGAGGTAGGGGAAATGTTTGTAGTTCGGAATAATACTGAACACCTACCTCGACCCATGTTAAAACCCGTTCCTAGATTGTTTTATTGACATCGATATTACCATTTTCGAACTTCCGTATTCGACGATAGCACAGTCGACGGAGTACGGTTCAAAATTTTGATAGTAAACCTTTTATCCTAGGCAACACAGAACATTCTACTGTGTTAGGAAATAATCAACATTTTAGTTATAAAAATACCAAAGCATTTAAGTCCTTGTTTAAGCATAACAACAAAGTTTTAAAAGGAATTTCTTCAAAAAAAGTTCAGTATGTATAAGTGTGAAAATTGTACTGCATGCAAATGCATTCATGTTTGTAACAATTCTACTTTTTAGACAATGGTTTTGTAGTTAATTTTAAAGAATGCCACAATTGTAATTTGTTGAATGTGGTATATTTAAATTTCTGTGAGTCTTGTTGTTCTTTTTACATTGTCAAGATTACTAGAAAATTATCAGAACATATTAAAGAGCATTGTCCTGCCATTAAAAACAATTCTAAGAATGCACTGGCTAAGCATAGCACTATGTGCACTAATTTCACTAGTTTTAAAGATTTAGTTAGAGAGTGTTTTAATG
Source organism: Protopterus annectens (assembly GCF_019279795.1). Classification (NCBI taxonomy): domain Eukaryota; kingdom Metazoa; phylum Chordata; order Ceratodontiformes; family Protopteridae; genus Protopterus; species Protopterus annectens. Next base: position 96,774,033 of record NC_056734.1, read on the forward strand.
AATTTGTGGGAAATGTTTATGCTTTTCCTGAAGTTATGGTACTCAGGTGGCAATTGTTTTTAACTGCTAACACACTTCTTGGTTTACATGACAACTTAAATATTAAATGTGCCTTAAAAATAGCATAACTAGGAAATGATGTCATCTCTTTTACTGTTTTGATTGGCTATACAGTATTTTAAATACCTTTGAATCAGCATTGTGATTTCTGTTGTTCTGAAGTTCTTGAAAATTAAATCTGAATGAAAGCAGTACTCTGCTAGTTTCAGGCAGATTCTTTCATCATAGTTTGAGAAGTTGTGATTTTTTTATTATAGTTTGCATTCCATTGTAGTCTATGGGTGAGCACTTCCAGGCTGATACTGGCATCTCCAGCTAAAGTACTATGGTCTTAATTACTTATAGTTTGCCTCCTGAATTTTCTACCTTCCAGTTGCACACTGATATAGTTATTAAAGCCCAAGATTTGCTGTGCTGCAGCATTTTGGTGGTTCCCTATCCCAAGGCAGGGTTGACTGCAAAGGTAACATTAACGGTAACACCGACATTGACACAACCTTATTCGCATCAACAGGGTCTGAAACAGACTTTTTGAAAAATATTCTTTCAAGTAGAAACAAAAACCCATTCATAGAAGTAAGTGAAGGAATTTCTGACGGTCGTGATACCAATGTACCTGTAACTGATTCCGTCGATGGTACATCAATAACTGTAAGTCTCTTCTATATAAACTGGAAAGACTTTTGACTTCCTACAAGAATGTTGAACTTGATATTTTCTATCAGACAAGATGTGTTCAAAGTGAGATAGTTCCATCAGGGTCACGTTGTTATAAATTCCCAAATGGAATTAATCAAGAAAGTGTTACTTACAATGTGTCATGTCAAATTTATAATGATGCATTAAATAAAATTTTAAAGACATTAACAGAGCATAATCGTACAAAACTGAACAACCTAAAATCTGAAATTAAAGTGCTGAATTCTACTATTTTGAAGCAACCATTTTTCACTCCAGTTAATTTTCTGTGGGACAGTATTCCAGCAACTTTCTAGACATGTTGCAAAAGGTATTTCTAGAAAAAATACGAAACTGCAAAGAAGTTTAATGCAATACAAGTTGAAGCAGGTTTACATTTGTAAAAATGACCGTCAAGTTTTTCAGTCCACTTTTTCTAGATCTGTTAATCATCCAATAACTAATGTTGGCAATTCTATTGTTTCTCTGGATGATTTCCCTGTGCTAGAAACCATTGTGAATAATACTGAGGTAAGTGTGGATTTAACAAATGTTAGCAATAACAGAAATAAAACATTAGTTGGATGAGTTCCTTACGGCTCTTTTTAACTCAATGATGTTCAATGAAACCACCATGAATGATTTTTTTATCAATAGGAAAAGGGAATGCAAGAGGAATCAGCACATCAGCAACAGGACACAGAACAGGTTGAGGAAGAAGTGGAGCAATGAATCTCCATTAATTCAACTAAAGGAGGATTATAAAGTTGATTGTTCTATTTATAATTTAACCAATTTTATTTTTTTCTGAAAACTACCACAGTTTTCTTACGAAAGGGTTGACATTTATACTAGCAAAATGTGCTAATTTAACTAATGATCTAAACATGTTGTTTTCATTTGGTCTTCAACATGGGTCTATATCATATGAGCGAATCGCACAAATTGCGAACGCTCATAATATTGAAAGTACCACACCTTGGACCTCCTATTGTGGGGGGCTGTGCCCCCACACCCTCCGCTAAATATATATTACAACTCCAAGATCACACTACAGTGAGGAAAGGGCAAATATCCCATTCTTCACTGTACCGCAAATTCGGAAAAAGCACTTCGAGGTCCAGTACGTTCGATATTATGAGCGTTCGCAATTTGTGTGATTCACTCATATGATATAGACCCCTTCAACATATGGGACTCAGATCCGAGATCAGATCTAACTCGGCCATATACACTAGCATCACAGCTAAAATCCAAGCTCCTTCCCTACCCATAATGCCCCACTCACCCTCCTCCCTCCAGATCTCGTTTGCTGCTCATTGAAACAGCATGGGACCACATTTTCTGAGCTCCTCCAGGAATTTTTCTGATAGTGTTACAGTTAAAGTATGTGATTTTCTTTAATTTTCTTCTATGCTCGTTCTACCCTTTTTCTCAAGTTTGCACTGGTGCACTTTCCATTTTCTAATTTAAAAAAAAGTTCTGTCTTCTTTCTTCACTCTCTCTGTTTCTTTGTAGTGTCTGTGTGTGTGTGTGTGTGTGTGTGTGTGTGTGTGTGTGTGTGTGTGTGTGTGTGTGTGTGTGTGTGTGTTTACTCTATTGCTGATCTTTCTAAGCCAGCTGGGTTTAAAAAGTGTACAGAATGTGGGCATAAGATTTCTCCATCTAATGACCACACTCTATGCGTGTTGTGCTTGGAGGTGGCCCTCCTGGATTACTCCTGTACAATATCATGGTTTTAATCAATACACTCTTTTCGACAGGAGGAATAAGTTGATTTTAAAGGGCCTTTTGCCTTCGGCCACTAGGTTTTCTCTGGGTCCCCCATCCACTTCAGGGGCTCAAACTCCCACCAAGAAGCCTGGGAAGAGGGACCAGACCTGACGCAAAGAGCGGGAATGGCATAGTAAGTAATCTCCTGACTGGGCTTCCTTGGCCGAGCAGCATGTTAAGTCTCAGCCCATTGTGATGCAGGTTTCTCCTCAGCTCTGGTCACCCCATTTATCCCCAGAGCCAGAGAGTTCCCATACCAAATCTCCAATCCCTTCCTCTCCTTGGCATGATTCCAGGTTGGTGTCAGTGGCGTTTTCTGTCCGGTCCACTCAGAGCCTGTGTGAGGCCGAAGTGGACTGATGAAATTTCTCCGGGCTCAGATACAGCTTGGGGTTTTGCCTGCTCTGTCCCCCTCCAGAGTCATGAGCATGCAGCCTGGAATTTTTCCGATCTCTCCTTCTCAGATCTGACCTTGAACTTTGGAGTTGTCGGGCCAGAGATTTCCCAGTGTTGAAGTGTCAGCATTATTGGGCACTTGTAACCTCGATGCCAATGGTTACCTTGAGCAGTTCGACTCTGATGTCATTGGACCTTAGTGACTCTCGAAGCCATAACTTCAGCATTGGCTCCGAGAGGTGGCTGTCATCTTTCGGAGTTGTCTCTTCCCCTCTGGAATTCAGCAGTGGAAAGCTTGGCTCTGACTCCCAATTTGGCACTGGGGGTGATGGTCAAGGAGGCTCTAACACCTGCGGCTTTGGTGGCGCTGTCTTTGTGGGTTGCTCACCATTGGCCTTCTAGGTGGTGAAGAGGGTTCTCTCGGCTCCCTCCTCAGAGCCCACCCCTTCTGTTTCTAGACTGGAGTCATCCATCCTGCCTCCTCAGGGACAGCCTGTTGCTAGACCTCCCAAGGATGTTCCTTTTCAGAAACCCCTTAAAGCTTCTCAGTCCTCCCCAGAGTATCCCCCCAAGGAGGTGCCTTGGAAGCATTCGTGCAAGAGGAGGCACTTAGATTCCCCCCGAAATCTCTCACAGAAGATATGGACTTGGATTATGTCTCGGAGAGGTGTATGGTTTTCTCAAAAACCCAACCCTGACGAGTCTGTATTCCTGGAGGCATTTGCCACAGAGGCTTCTACATCTTGGCTGCCCCCCCACCCCCGCAGACCCGTTGGTAGATCTCATCTCCCGCAGAGCATGGAAGGAACTGGACAAAGTTGAGTCTATCCCCAAGTGCCCAGACAAGGTGCTCAATGCCTCCCCAGACAGGCCTTACTGGTCCAAGGGTTCCCCGGTCGATGCCACGGTGGCTGCAGCAGCCACCAAGGAGCTGGCTCAGGAAATCTCCTCAGTCCATCCTCCAGACAGGGAGCCTAGGGCAATGGACCACTTTGTGAAGTGAGTTTACACTTCACTCACCTTTGCTCTGTGTGTGCTGAACTATTTGGCACACGTCATTAGACTGCAGAGAGTTAAGGAGCTCTCTATGTCTGCCTTGGCATCCACATCGGAAGAGAAGAAGACAAAGCTTTTCTCCTCCTGACTGGCCACTTTGACAGCCACCTCAAACACATCCATGCGGTTACTTTGTCATGCTACTGAGGGTACCTCGAGGGCATCCGGGTCAGGCATTGCCATTAGGCGACATGCCTGGCTCTGACTTTGTGCTTTTTTGGAACCCTTCAAGGCATTCTTTATGAACATCCCCTTTCATAGGTCCACCTTGTTTGGATCTATTGTTCATAGTATAATTACTCAGAGTGAGAAAGATGGGAAGACCTTGTCTGCCATTGGGATTCACTTCTCTACCCCACAATGGACCTATTCTATTAACCAATGTGGGGGTAAGAAGTGGTGGGTCCTAAAGCCTCAAGGTGTTCCCAGGAAGTTGGGTAAACCCTCCCTCAGGGGCAGGGCAGGAAATGACAGATGCCATTCATATGGCAGAAGGGGTCCGAGGAACCATGGGTCTCACTCGTTGTACTCAGACAGGCCCTTTCAGCAAAACTGAGGGACTGCTGAATTGCTCTACTCTGTAAGCACTCAGGGTTCATCTCTCTCGCTGCACTCAACAGCCTGGGAGTCCATCACAAATGACTGTTGGCTGCTCCAAATTATATCCAGAGGTTATTCCATCCCATTTCTCCCCCCCCCTACACTCCAACGAGAAACCTCCCAGATATTCCACCTGGTCAGTGGGAGGGGGCAGCCATAGAGATCTCCAGGCTGATCAGAAAATGAGTCATCCAGTGTATCCACCCAGACAAGTCTGGATCAGGCATTTATTCCACATTCTTTTTGTTGCCAAAAAAAAAAAAAAAATGGGGGACTTCAGACCCATTCTGCATCTCACTGCCCTGAACCTGTTTGTTGCCAAAACAAAGTTTCAGATGGTCACCTTGCAGTCCATTCTGCCCTTTCTGTAGAACAAAAACTGGATGTGCTCCATGGACCATCAGGATGCGTACTATCACATAAAAATGAACAGGCGTTCCAGAATGTTTCCTCACTTCCAGCTGAGAACCAATCACTTCCAGGTCAGAGTACTCCCCTTTGGACTCACCTGTTTACAGAAGTGATGGCGGTAGTGGTAGCTCACGTTTTCTTACATGGACAATTGGCTCCTCACTGCTCCCACCAGGCATTGTCTTCTTCAGACCAAGGTTTACCTCCTTCTGCTAGCATCTTCGCTGGGCATATTGATCAGTCTGGCCAAATCCAACTTGAAACCAGTTCAGGTGATAGATTTTATAGATGCCCAGTCAAACATACTAAAGGGCAGAGTGTTTCTGCTGCCAGACAGGATACTTTAACTCCAGCAACTTTTGAGGTTTATACTACAAACTCCTTGCCCCCCAGTGGGTATAGTTCTTCAGGCACCCAATGGCAGCCCCCAATAACTCTCTTGCCAACTGCATGCCTACACATGAGATTCCTGCATTGGACCTTGGCAGTGCAGTGATCCCTACCTGACCTTCCTCTTTCGTACCCAGTTCAGCTATCCTGGGTTTATCGGGAGTCTCTTCAGTGGTGGCTCCTGTCCCCGGACCTGCTTCTGGGCTAACCATTTGTTCTTTCTTCCCCCTTGATCACGGTGACCATGGATGCCTCCCAGCTTTGGTTGTGGGGACACCACATGGGACAGATGGTCCAAGGCATGTGGTCCTCCTTGAAGACCAATCTGCATATCAGTGTCCTGGAGATGCGCGAGGTGCTTCTGGCATTGCAAACCTTTCAAGCTTTTCTTCCCACCAGTACAATTGCCATCCAGATGAACAATGTGTCCATTGTCTGGTATATCAACAAATGGGGGGGGTAGATCTTATCCCCTATGCCGCAAGGCCATGAAATTGTGGGAGTGGGTGATCTCTTCCAACCATTTTCTGGTGAAAATGCACATTCCAGGGAAGTCAAACATTCTATCAGACAGGCTCAGCAGAGCCATTCTGATGCCTTACTAGTGGTCTCTGAATCCTTAAGTGGCAGATATAATCTTTCAGAAATGGGGTCATCCTTGTTATGATCTTTTCACCCCTCCTTCCAATGCCAAGTGCAGTATTGTTTTTGCCCTGATCCCCCCTCTGGGAGAGTCACCCAGGGATGCTCTGGTCCATGCTTGGTCCTCCAGTCTACTTTATGTATACCCTCCTCTTCCTGTGATCCCAAGTTTCTTCAGAAAGCTCAGTGGTTGAAGAGCAAAGTCGTCCTCTTTGCCTTCTTCTGGCCTCACCAAGTTTGGTTCCCCACTCTTTGGTCTCATCTGGTGCGTTCGCTCTGGAATCTGGATCCAGTTCCGGATCTCCTCTCACACCTGTCTTGAGGTTCTACACCTGGACTTAGTCAGCCTGAAGCTTATCGTGTGGCTTCTCCAGTTCCTTTGATGACGAGAACTCCTGGGCTCAGTCCTGGGACCAGTTAAAAAGACTTTGGTTGTGGCTCATAAGGCCTCAACTAGAAAAATGTATTCCATCAAATGGAAACATTTTTCCATCTGGGCATCACAGCTTAAGTTGGATCCTTTTACAGCTCCTGTTCCTGCCATTTTGGATTTTCTAGCCCATATCTTCCACAACAGAGCTAGTTTTTCCATGATTAAAGTTCAATTGGCAACCATATCAAATTTCCATGTGGGTGAGAATTTTGCCTCTCTGGCTTCTTCTAAACTCTGCAAGGCCGTTTTGAAAAGTACCTTCCTCCTTAGGCCACCAGTCAAGGACCCCACACCTCCTTGGGACCTTAGTTTGGTTTTGCAGGCCCTGGTTTCCCCTCCCTTTGAATCTGCTGCTACTGTGGATTTACAGTTTCTATCTTGGAAAATGGTCTTCTTGGTGGCTATCACTTCTGCCAAGCAGGTATCTGAATTGCAGGCATTGTCAATTAAGCCTTCTTATCTTGTCTTCCATAAGGACAAAGTGACTCTTCGTACTAACCCCTCTTACATGCTGAAGGTGGCATCTGAAACCAACATTAATCAGGTGATTAACTTGCCAGTTTTCTTTCTAAATTATCAGAACAAAGGGGAATACAAATTGCATTTGCTTGATATCCACAGGCAGTTGCGCTTTTATTTGGACAGAACTAAAAATTTACTACAGTCTTGTCAACTTTTTTTATCTTTTTCAAAGCCCTGTTAAGGAAAGCCTATATCTAAGATCACCCTTGCTCATTGGATTTCCAGTTGCATCTCTATGGCTTAACGTGCTACTTGACCCTGTCTAGGTGCACGCCACCAGGTCAGTGTCTACTTCTGAGGCTATTTGATCCAGGAATCCTATGGATGACATTTGCTCTGCTGCTACTTGGTCCACTTCACATACTTTTATTTCCCATTACAAATTGGACATTTTCTCCAGAAGCAGGGCTTCCTTTGGCTCTGCCTTACTCTGGAATATCCTTCCATGAGGACCTCCCAAGATTAATGTAGCTAGGGACTCCTAATGAAAACAACAACTTCAGATAAAGAATTTACGTACTTACAATAATGTTCCATCTGAGTTGTTGCTTTTAATTTGTTTTCAACCATCCCTCCCTCCTTCCCCCTGCCTTTGGGCTTGTGTTGTGGATCAGATAGATGCAGGCACAGGCTTATCTTCTTCTTGGTCCTGAGTTTGAGTCTGGCGTGTGTATACCCCTTCAATGGTTAGGGGTTAAGATACTCTGCTGTGGGTTGGGTGGTGCTGTCCTGCATCAAGCGTGATCAGAGGGAAGGAGGGACAGCGGGGCATTATGGGTAGGGGAGGAACTCATATTTTGGCTCCGGTGCTGGTGTATACAGCCGAGTCGGATCTAATCTTAGATCTGAGTCCCATAAGATGAAGACAAATGAAAAGCAACAACTCAGATGGAAAGTTATGGTAAGTATAATAACTTCTTTTTTGTTGGATTTTAGATTATATTTAAGGAAAGTGAACCTGAAGTACATTTTAAATCATATATCTCTTTCCGACATCAATGAAAATTATGCTTTAAAGAAAAAAAAGTGTATATAATCCCACACTAACACCGTTAAGTGTTTTTTTTTAGAAGTAAGTGTTTATGATATCAAAGAATTATTAGTGAATAAAAATACATTCAAATGATGAGACTGAAGCACTTAAGCAGCTTATCAATAACCAACAAATTAAGAGATATGAAAGCAGATACAGAGACGGGTGTTACAGATTACCATTGTTACATATCTAAAATGGAATTGTCTCTGCAATACTTTGAGTATTACAAGACTATTCCACTATATGTTGTTTGTAAAAAACTCACAAAGTTCTCCAATTCAGGATGGTGTTGGTAAGTTGACACACACTGCTGAAGAATGGTAAATCCCGCTATGCAGCTCTGGAATAAATAAGTCCTTTCTTGTTCAAAGGTTATCCAAACAATTGCCACATTCAAGCATCCAAATATAAATAGTGGACAAAAGGTAGAACTAAAACCAAACTGGACCAAACAGGGCCAGAAGTTTATTAAAACATTAAGCAACACGGTACAAAAATACTGCTTTTCGTCCTTTCACCATACAAAGACTTCTTCAGACAAATGGTTCTACACAAGAAACCAGCCTGTGTTATAAAGGCAATTTCAAATTCAAATTGTGCCCCTCCCCTGCTAAAATCCGAATGACCTCATTTCCTGATCACAAAGCATTTGCCATTTCCTCTTCCTAGTTATACACCCATTCAGTAATATACACAGTTCACTTGCAAGAACAAGAATAAGGTTAAAACATTAAAATGAAATGAATAAGAGTACAATGGGTAAAAATACACAAAAGTAAATCCCCATTTCAAATATAAAATCACTAAACAAATATGAGTATTATGAACTACAAGAATAACAAGTCCAAACATACACATTTAAGCATTTAACCATATGTCATTATATAATAAAGGTAAAGGGGGGGATGTTTGCGACATAATAATGACATAATGATGAACAACTCTGCTTTCTGTTAACTTCTAACAGAATTTAATACTATAATGTATGAGAACCAGTCGATCATGAAACAATAAAAAGTAAAACTTAAAATGAAAATTTTGTGACAAAATATGCTAAAAATAAAATGATGAAATAATAATAATATAAATGTCACAAATATATGTTATGTATATATATTGAACGTTGAAAATGAAGTGCGTATTTAAACATTATATGCTCTACCATTTCTGCATGTGGCACAATGAATGTCAGAGATAAAATAGCCTATCTATTCAATGCTTTCAATTTCAAAATACTAGAAACAGAATATTGTTCATTAAGCCCTGGTACTGAGCAGGCTCTTAGTCTCTCTCTAAAATGTAAAGGGGGGGAGGGGAAATGTTTGCGTCATAATAATGACATAATGATGAACAACTCTGCTTTCTGTTAACTTCTAACAGAATTTAATACTATAATGTATGAGAACCAGTCGATCATGAAACAATAAAAATATAATGACATATGGTTAAATGCTTAAATGTGTATGTTTGGACTTGTTATTCTTGTAGTTCATAATACTCATATTTGTTTAGTGATTTTATACTTGAAATGGGGATTTACTTTTGTGTATTTTTACCCATTGTACACTTATTCATTTAATTTTAATGTTTTAACCTTATTCTTGTTCTTGCAAGTGAATTGTGTATATTACTGAATGGGTGTATAACTAGGAAGAGGAAATGACAAATGCTTTGTGATCAGGAAATGAGGTAATTCGGATTGTAGCAGGGGAGGGGCACAATTTGAATTTGAAATTGCCTTTATAACACAGGCTGGTTTCTTGTGTATAACCATTTGTCTGAAGAAGTCTTTGTATGGTGAAAGGACGAAAAGCAGTATTTTTGTACCGTGTTGCTTAATGTTTTAATAAACTTCTGGCCCTGTTTGGTCCAGTTTGGTTTTAGTTCTACCGTTTGTCCACTATTTATATTTGGATGCTTGAACGTGGCAATTGTTTGGATAACCTTTGAACAAGAAAGGACTTATCTATTCCAGAGCTGCATAGCGGGATTTACCATTCTTCACCAGTGTGTGTCAACTTACCAACACCATCCTGAATTGGAGAACTTTGTGAGTTTGTGTATGCTTTCCCAAGTTTGCTGTTTGTCATGGATTCAGAAGTGGTGCAGGGAAGTCAACCGAATAATGACAACTCTAACAACTTACAGGTACTGTTTACTTTGATGGAGAAATTAACTAAAAAGGTAGAACTATTAACTGAGAGGGTCGATACTTTATCTGACAAGGGGTTAAGAGGGCTTTCTACTAGTAATAATGGCCCTCGTACTACTAGTGAACTTTTAAACCCCTCAAATCCCCTTACCCAAAATATAGACCTGTCAATGAATGACCCTAATCTGGACATGTCTAGTCACTCGACCCCATTTGAGGGGTCTGGGATGCAACGTTTAGACGGAAATAATATCCAAAGAACTGGTGATGAACAGCACCACGTGAGGCAACCTGTTGCATTAAACCTTGATGAGTGGTTAGGAACTGTAGTGTCCTTTACTAATGACACCAATGACCAACGCCTTCAAATTAATGAACCTGAGGGGCAACTAGTAACTAACTTATTGAAAGAATTTGATGCCAAACTTTACAAATATAAGAAACTACAAGTTGAACTTGCTTACTTTAAGGAATGTCTCAGTGAGAGAATTGTCCCAAAAGGACTGAGATCATGGCAGTATCCAACTGGCCTTGTGGGGGGTACTGACTTTCACAAGGACCTTATCTCTTTGTTTGATAAACATGGCTTTGAGCTAATGACTTTAATATCTAAGCATTATCAGTCATGGGCTGATTCATTAATGCAAGAACTCAATGCATTAGACTCAAAGCTAAAGTCAAGTCTGGATTTTTCTAGATATAAATTCGATTATGAGTGCTGTTTTACTAGCATTGACCAGCATCTTGTCAAACTTAAATCTATCAAAATTAAGAAACTAAACAGAGACAAAGAAGCTTACCGTTTGAATGCAGCTAACCCCCCCCCCCCAAATCTCAATCGGGGAATGACAATTCTATGGAGAACCAACATGATAACACCAAAGGGGATGACGTGAACCTTAATGAGAACAACAAGGTAGCGGGTGAGCATACTCAGGGCAACCAGGCAATTCCTTCATCGGATACCAGGAACCGAAATAGAGGGACTAAGGAGAAGGGGCAAAATTTTCCAATGCCTGCCTCAAACTACAATTTGAGGCGGGGTCAACAGGTGAAGTATGTGAACTCATGGAAGAAATAATTTTTCCATCTTCAACAGATGCCCATGACGTTGACCCTGATCCACGACCAGTTCCATTACCTGAAATTGTCAAGAATTCAGAAGGTGACTTTTGTATTTATAATTTTTCCACCATTCAGGTTGACAAAATAATGGCTGATTTTCTTGCGAAGGGTCAAACATTTATACCTGCTACAAGAGCTAGTATTGCACACACTATGGTGGACTTAAAGTTATTCATGAGAAGACTCAACTTGCATTTCTTATTTGGTCCTAGTAAAACTTCACAAGGAGCATCTGATCCACTTTATGTGTCTAGTTCCTTTTGTCCACCAATGCACACATCATTAGCTTTGTTTGAGAAAATATGCGAATGGGATATTTTCAACTGTTTGAATAATGTACAACCTAGTAACAATTCAATTACTAATAACATTACAAATGAAGAGAAACAATGTATAGAGTTGATCCAGACCACCAATATTAGGGTTGTTCAACCAGATAAGGGAGGCGGTCTTGTTATATTTGATGTACCAGACTACAATAATAGGATTAAGCGGATCCTTAACACTAATACATATCAAAGTGTTTCTAAAAATGAATTGAACGTAGCATACAACAGGATAAGAGGACTGATTGAGGAACTTTTTGTAGAGGCTAGAATAGACAAAGATACTTACATTTTTCTGTTTATGGCATTTCCAAAGATCCCAACTGTTTTCGGGATCCCTAAGATTCACAAATCTATTTCGGACCCACCACTGAGAGCCTTGATAGATGCTAGAGGTAGTATAACTTACCCAATAGCTAAATTTATAGATTATCATCTAAAGAAATTTGTATGTCAGCTCCCACAGATATGTAAGGACTCCTGGGCGTTTTTGAGATCTATTAGCTCCATTCCATTCGACCAAGAGTTAAATTTCTTAACTATAGACGTTAAGGACTTATATTCATCGATACCACAAAGCACGGGGGTCGAATGGGTGAGGGAGTTATTACTCGAAATGGGGGCCACAACTGCGTTGGTTTCATTATTATGTGAACTACTTGAGGTTGTGTTGGATAACAACTACTTTACATTTGGTGGGGAATATTTTGTGCAGAAAATAGGTGTAGCTATGGGCTCTCCCTGTGGGGCCAGTTTCGCCAATTTGGTGATGGCACACTGGGAGAGAACTTATGTACTTCACCACTTAGAGGTGGCCAGCAACATGAGGTACTACACTCGATTTTTGGATGACATTTTTATATTGCTTAAGGGCAACTCTGAAGTTGCAGATGAATTACTCATCCATTTCAATGATAGCACCGCCTTTTTATCGTTTACACACAGCTTTCATACAAGTAGAATCGCATACCTTGATGTACCTTGGAAAAGGACTTGGAAACCAGTACCTTTGTATCAAGGATCTACAGGAAACCAACATACTCAAATTCATTTTTACACTATTCTAGCTGCCATCCCGTGACTCAAAAGAGAGCTGTTGTGAAAGGCCAACTGGTGAGGGCAGCTAGAATGGTGTCCAGGGAAACCGACTTTGACCTCGAGTGTGAATTGTTGTGAGGTATGTTCTTGAGGAGGAAATATCCTCCTACCTTGGTGGATGCACTTATAAGGGAAGTATCATTGAAACGCATGAAAAATATATACATACCACTTTTGGGAGAAAATTTAAGTAGCACAACTAATGGAGGTGACACGTTAAGTGAACCACTTAATAGGGACGAACATGCTGATATTAATAGTTTTTGCTTTATTACAACATTTAGTCTGGATGCTTACAAAATTTCAGACATTATTAACAAGAATTGGAAATTCTTATTAGACGAAGAGAGACTCCCAAGTGCACTACCAAATAGAGTTAAAATAGTATACAGGAAGGGAGCAAATATAAAGAGCATCTTGCAAACAAGCAAAATGAATAACTGTAGGCCATCTATGTTAGGCATGAATAAATGCAATATGTGTAGGTATTGTACTCACATGGACATAGGCAAACATTTTACACTGAGAAACAGGAAATACATCAGCAAAGGTAAATTCAACTGTAATTCAAAGAATGTGGTATATGTAGCTATTTGTAAAGCATGCCCCTCATTCTATATTGGTAAAACTGAGAGGAGACTGAGGGAAAAAGTGTATGAACACCTATATAGTATGCGAACTGGAAACATGACCAATGCTTTAGCTAGACACACAGCGACATTTTCGAATCATACCTTTGGCTTTAGAGTAATAGGTGAATGTGTCCACAATGATAGAGGGGGACCGACGCCCCTGCTTCTAGAGAGACTAGAATTGTTGTGGCAACTTCGTACAAGAACCTGCTCAGTACCAGGGCTTAATGAACAATATTCTATTTCTAGTATTTTGAAATTGAAAGCATTGAATAGATAGGCTATTTTATCTCTGACATTCATTGTGCCACATTCAGAAATGGTAGAGCATATAATGTTTAAATACGCACTTTATTTTCAACGTTCAGTATATATACATAACATATATTTGTGACATTTATATTATTATTTCATCATTTTATTTTTAGCATATTTTGTCACAAAATTTTCATTTTAAGTTTTACTTTTTATTGTTTCATGATCGACTGGTTCTCATACATTATAGTATTAAATTCTGTTAGAAGTTAACAGAAAGCAGAGTTGTTCATCATTATGTCATTATTATGTCGCAAACACCCCCCCCCCCTTTACCTTTATTATATAATGACATATGGTTAAATGCTTAAATGTGTATGTTTGGACTTGTTATTCTTGTAGCTCATAATACTCATATTTGTTTAGTGATTTTATACTTGAAATGGGGATTTACGTTTGTGTATTTTTACCCATTGTACTCTTATTCATTTCATCTTAATGTTTTAACCTTATTCTTGTTCTTGCAAGTGAATTGTGTATATTACTGAATGGGTGTATAACTAAGAAGAGGAAATGACAAATGCTTTGTGATCAGAAATGAGGTCATTCGGATTGTAGCAGGGGAGGGGCACAATTTGAATTTGAAATTGCCTTTATAACACAGGCTGGTTTCTTGTGTAGAACCATTTGTCTGAAGAAGTCTTTGTATGGTGAAAGGACGAAAAGCAGTATTTTTGTACCGTGTTGCTTAATGTTTTAATAAACTTCTGGCCCTGTTTGGTCCAGTTTGGTTTTAGTTCTACCTTTTGTCCACTATTTATATTTGGATGCTTGAACGTGGCAATTGTTTGGATAACCTTTGAACAAGAAAGGACTTATTTATTCCAGAGCTGCATAGCGGGATTTACCATTCTTCACCAGTGTGTGTCAACTTACCAACACCATCCTGAATTGGAGAACTTTGTGAGTTTGTGTATGCGTTCCCAAGTTTGTTGTTTGTAAAAAAGATCAGGTTAATTGATGAACTTTTATTTGTTTTGATGCAGCAAGATCACATCAATATAAATGAATATAATTTCACGATGGAAGAACAAGTGACTTGAGGGAAACCCTTTGGTATCCCTAAGATACATAAAAATCAGTTAGACATACCCTTTAGACATACAATCTCTTCAAAGAAAACTAAGAAAATATTCTCAGTTTATAGATGTTGAATTAAGTCCTATTGTGCAACAAACTAAGCTTTATCTGAGGGATTCTTTGATTTTTCTTGACGAACTGCACAAATATCAAGTTTCTGGTCAGGACAATTTCTTAGTCACGTTAGAGCTAGATTCCTTATACACCAGTACTCCTCATGTACATGGACTAGAATTTACAAGACAGCTTCTTACTAAATATATTTTCTTGACAATGTTAGAGTCACCAATTTATGTGACTTAATAGAGATTAAGAATAAACCAGTAACAGGAACAGAGTGAAGCAGGTAGTCTCCTTAGATTAAAAAATATGTATTTATTCACAATGATAAGCACTTTCACTTACAAAGCTTCTTCAGATCAGTTAAACAAACACATTAATGGTCAGATAATATATACAAATTCAAATTATTCAGACCAATCACGTAACTCAATCAATTAATCAATTTAAAAATACATCCTATGTATTTGACTTCAAATTGCATCAAGTA
Source organism: Protopterus annectens (assembly GCF_019279795.1). NCBI lineage: Eukaryota > Metazoa > Chordata > Ceratodontiformes > Protopteridae > Protopterus > Protopterus annectens. Next base: position 96,789,308 of record NC_056734.1, read on the forward strand.
TACTATGACTCTGTTTTATATATATATATATATATATATATATATATATATATATATATGTAGTCAATATCCCTTCTAAAGAGATATATAGTAGAAGGCATATGCTCTTTAGAAGGGATATTAACTACTTATATTATATATATATATATATATATATATATATATATATATATATGTATATATATATATATTATATACATATAAATATATACGTTTTTAAATAGAGTCATAGTATAATTGATGCAATTTGAAGTCAAATGCATAGGATGTATTTTTAAATTGATTGAGTTACATGATTGGTCTGAATAATTTGAATTTGTATATATTATCTGACCATTAATGTGTTTGTTTAACTGATCTGAAGAAGCTTTGTAAGCGAAAATGCTTATCATTATGAATAAATACGTATTTTTTAATCTAAGGAGACTACCTGCTTCACTCCGTTCCTGTTACTGGTTTATTCTTATTTTCATTTTTACTTTGGTAATGGAGTATTTATTCGGTTGGCTGGCGTCTGACTGCCTGTACTTAATAGAGATTGTTTTGGATAATATTTTTTTTTTATATTTAACGATATAATATACCATCAACAAAAAAGCAAAGCAATGGGTTTCAAAATGGCTCCAGCCTATTTAAATATTGTACTTGGTGCATAGGAGGTTGAAACATTAACTAAGTTAAAAGGGTTTGCCAAAACAAAATTATACAGGAGATATATAGATGAAATAAATTTTATTTGACAAGGTACAAAAGTAGAACTACATTCTTCCTTGTCTGTGATTGTGAACAATATTGATTTTCTTTAATTCACTATTTCTGGGGTAGGTATCATGGTATAGTTTCTTTAAGTGGAATTATTCTTAGACAAACATAAATTGCAATTTCAGTTTAATATTTATCAGAATAACTGCTTTAGAAATAATTTCTTAGATTTTTACCAGCCGAAGTCCATTCTTTATGAAAGCAAGTGTTATTAAGGGTCAGTTCATCCGGCTATCAAGACTTATTAGTGAAGATACAGTATTTGTCAAATTAAGTTTGTATTCAAAAATAATTATTTCTACACTGAAATAACCCTGAAGTATTAGTTAATATTTTTGTCAGAGATTATGGGAGCCAGATATATTAAATATTGCCCAATTGTCAAATATGTTTTTGTTAACAACAGGTCTATTTCATCACATATGAGGGTACGTTTCCCTGTGCCTATAAGACAGGACATTTATAACATTAAAGAGCATACTTTCTAAAAACTGTTGTATTATCCAAGGCAAAAAATAACTTTTTACTGTGTTAGGAAATAATTCACATTTTAGTTATAAAAAGACCAAAAAGTCCCTGTCTGAGCATAACAACAATGTTTTTAAGGAAATTTGTGCAAAAATGTTGGTATGTGTAAGTGTGAAATCTGTACTGCATGTAAACACATTCATGTCTGTAAGAATTTTACTCTTAGACACAATGGTTTTGTAGTTAATTTTAAAGAATACTACAATTGTTATACATTTAATGTGGTATATTTAAGTTTCTGTGAGTCTTGTTCTTTTTACATTGGCAAGACTACCAGAAAATTATCAGAACGTATTAAAGAGTGCTGTCTGGTCATTAAAAAATGATTTTAAGAATGCAATGGTTAAACATTGTAATATTTGCACTAATTTCACTAGTTTAAAATTTTTAATTTTAGAGTGTGTTAATGAATTTGTGGGAAATGTTAATGCTTTTCTTGAAGTTAGGGAACTCAGGTGGCAATTGTTTTAAATACTGACACACTCCCTGTTTTAAATGACAACTTAAATGTTAAATGTGCCTTAAAATGGTATAACTAGGAAGTGATGCCATCTCTTTTACTGCTTTGATTGGCTATGTAGTATTTTAAATACCTTTGTATCAGCATTATGATTTATGTTGTTCTGAAGAAGTTCCTGAAAATGAAATCTGAATGAAAGTGCTAATCTATTTATTTCATGTAAATTCTTTCACCAAACTTTGAGACGTTATTCTTACTTTAGCTGCTTTGTAGATTGTGACTCTGTCGTTTGTGTCACCAGTTTAAATGGAAGATTTTATGGGATTTTTATCCAAACTAGGAATGTTTAAATTCCATGAGAATAACGACATTTTATATATCATTTTAGGATAGTTTATACTGAATTGTGTTTTTTTATGTCTGCAACATTTGTATATATGTTTCTCTTTATGCGTTACATCTTAAAAGACTGCAGTTTTATCAAACAGCTTCTTTTATAGTCCCAAGTGCTCCCGACCCAGACAGCTTTCCTGCTGTAAACTTGGTATTATCTCTTCTCATGGCTCCCACCCTGAAAGGTTCGCACAGTTAGAAGGTCTGGATCCAGTTGGGAATTTTTTTAAAAATAAAAATAAAATGGACAGCCAAACTGGTCTACCCTCAATAACAAACTTAACTAAGGTATTATTTCTTCTCATGGCTCCCATCCTGAAAGGCTTGCACAGTTAAAAGGTCTGCATCCAGTTGGAATTTTTTTTAAAAAGAAAAATAAAACAGACAGCCACACTGGTCTACCTTCAATAACAAACTTAACTAAGGTTACTACTTTTTCTAAAGTCTTTCTGCTTAAACTGTTTAATTCAGCAGTACTGGATCAACAGCTCCAAACTTCCCAGCCCTTAAATAAGGCTCCTAATGCTAAAAAGTCCTACCAAATTGTACTGTTAAAGTTGCTGTCTGTGTTTAAAAACAGAACATAGATGTGAATTTGAACAAAAACTTGACCATGGTATTCACTACCCAAATGGTCAAACAGCCACTCATGACTTCACACATAACACCACTTTACCATCTCCAGCACACCCAAAACATAATCCTAAAGACTATATAAAACTACTTATAAACAAACTCCTAAAGCTTTGAGTATCCTGTCACTATAACCTTATAACACATGGAGACATCCATCCCAACCTTGGCCCACCCACACCCAATAACCTTCACTCCCCTACCACAACCCCCACAGTCAAGCTACCCCTTTCTATTCCCAGTAGTTCTCTCCTAGCATTTCACCTAAATATTAGAAGTATTAACAATAAGATTCCCAACCTACATGCCCTCATAGCAACCCACTCCCCAGATATTATGTGTCTTACGGAAACCTGGCTAAAACCTAGTACTACTGATAAGGAGATACTACCTCCAGGATATAATATTCACCGGTTAGACCGAACTACAAGGAAAAGAGGTAGGATAGCAGTCCTTTACAAAAATACTCGAACTGTTAAAGCAACACCATTCATCCACCCCAATTCAATAATGCAGAACTCCTCATAACCAAAGTACAGATTAACCAGAACAAATGCTTGAACATTGACTGTGCTTACATTCCACCAGGCAACAACTTAAATACTCTAGAGGATATCCTATACTGGTTATCAATACCTATCCCCAAGAAACCCTAGTTCTTGGTGACTTCAATACCGACTGGCACCACTGCTCCTCCAAACCCCCCCTCACCCCTATAAACTTATCTGGGTTTAAACAGACCATAACCTCTCTCACTAGGATAAACAAACCGTCCAACAGGGAAAGTATCCTAGACTGGATCCTAGTTAATAACCAACCCCAACTGTACACAGCTGGCACTCTCCTTGATGAACTTAGCGACCATTTACTAATCTATATCATAAAACATAAGACAGGAAATCCTCACCAGACAAAATATAAAACACTTAGAAACAGGAAAAACTTTGACATTGCTATATTGCTATATTCCTAAATGAACTAAAAGCAGTTGACTTACCATTAGAAGAGGCTACAGCTCATTTTAACACTAAATTACTAAGTATCCTTGATTCCCATGCTCCAGCACGTACAATAAAATCTAGATCAAACTAGATCAAACACAGCACCAAGGCTCACAAAAGATACTAGAAACAGAGCCTGGGCCAGCTGGAGAACAACTAAAGTCCCACTTGATCATCTAAAATATCGTCAACTCAGGAATGATACAAAAAATCTATTTTACTAGATAAAAAAAGCTTCTACCAAAATCTTCTGGGCAGGCTTAAATCAACGACTTCATCCAGGTCATTCTACCACCCCAACCCCGGCTAACCACACCTATAGTTCCTCAGAGACCATAGCTGGCGCTTATAATAACTTTTTCACTGAAGCAATCCAATCCCTAGCAAATCAACTAACCCCCACAAACTTACATCACACCCTTAATTTACCCACTAATCACCTCAATTTAGCTTCCAACTGATATCCACTAGTTTTATCAAAACACTTATAAAAAAACTAAAACCTACCACCCTCGCTGCTGACCTCCTCCCTGCAGAGTACCTACAAATAGCTGCAGATGCCATTGCATATCCCATACCTATCCTTATCAACAGAACCTTATCCGAAAGCACTATCCCCTCCCTCTGGAAAATATCCCACTCCATAAAGGTGGCAGTTCTACAGACATATCCAAATATAGACCCATTTCCATTCTTTCCCTACTAGCCAAAATAATGGACACGTGTGTACACAAGCAACTAATGCAATACCTTACACAGAATAACTTATTATCCAACTCCCAGCATGGTTTCAGGCCATACTACAGCACCACCTCAGCCCTCCTTTCCTTTACTAATGCCATAAACCAAAACAGGAATGGCAATAGGCTATCCTCCGCCCTTTTTTCTGACCTATCAAAAGCCTTTGACATGGTCAACCATGAACTTCTCATTCTTTCTCTAAAATCTATTTCCCTCAATAAGTACGCAATTCACTTGTTCCAGTCCTACCTGACTGGTAGACAACAGGCAGTACTATGGCAGGGCAAACTCTCCATCCAGCTACCTTTCACACTTGGTGTTTCTCAAGGCCCATACTAGGTCCACTGCTCTTCTTTATTTTTATCAACAACCTTCACATTGCTATCCCTAAAGCTACCAGTATTCAATATACAGATGATTCCACTCTGATCTGCTCAGCCACCTCCACCTCCGAACTGCAAATCCTAACCCAAAATACATTTAACACTATTGAGAACTGGCTCACCAACCAATAGCTACTGCTGAACCCCAATAAAACTAAACTTCTACTCTTCACCCCCACTAGTAGATCTGCCAAACTTTCATTCTCTGTCACGTCTAACAATGGTACCACTATCTCCCCAGATCAACACACCAAACATTCAGGGATTATCATAGACAATAATTTCAAATTTGCCCTACAGGTCAACAAAACCGTACAGACCATCAATAAGAAGCTTGGATCACTGTATAGAAACAAGACGTTTTTAACCCCACTGGCTAGGACTGCAATCACCTGGTCACACCTACTCTCTACTCTTTTATATGCCTCGCCTGTACTCTCAAACCTCAACAAATCCGAACTAGGTAAGCTGTCCCATAACTACAACCATATTGCCAGATTCGCCACTGGCTCCACCTATAGAACCCACCACTGCCAAAACCTGACACAACTAGAGTGTCTAGAACTGCCCAGCTTAACTCAATTCAATCAGCTCTTAATAGCACACAAAATTCTGTACCACCCTGAGGATACCCCCTCATTTATAAATATTATTAAGCCATATAGCAATCTGAGATCCCTACGGTCAACCAACAAACTACTAGTCCAAACCCACAAAGCTAATAACTCTGATGGTGAATCCCTGTTTGCCAACTTTGTTGGCAAAACCTGGAATTCGTTGCCAAACTATATAACCCTACAATCCTCCAAAAGTCTCTTCAAAAAAAAAAAAAAAAAAAAAAAAAACCCTCAAACAGTATCTCAAAGTCAACTGGCTTTGCCCATGTACCAATCCTGATTAAGTTATAAACTAAAAGCATAATCTGTAAATATCATAACATGCAACTACGTTAACAAGCTCTATATCCAGTCTGAAGTCTCTTGCTTTTAATTGTGCCTGTCCAGGAGAATTGTGAGTCCCTACTAGGGAACACTACTAAGCCATTGTACATAATCACTTTATTTTATATTTTCTAATGTTATCCAACTTCTTGTGTAATCTATGTAAGTTTGTCTATTTGGAGCTTTTCTCCTCGGGCCTCCGCTGAAAATGGACATGTATCCAGTTGGACTATCCCGGTAAACAAATGTAAACTAAATAAATAAATAAATAAATATAATTATAAAACTTAAGTCTCAGCAAAGGCTAACCTGTACGCAAGTTCTCCTTCACAGAGTAACAACCAACCAGCAGCAACCTACACGATGCCATCAACATGGCAGTTACTAGAGGAACATAGAAACACACTAGCGGGAACATCAGATTCAGTTTCATCACTTTCACTTCACTCTAACCAAAATTCTCCAGCACTGACTCTAACTACTGCTGCAGAAAATAACAACAGGAATTATTTTTTAGAGAAGGGTCAATGGGATCTAACCAACACTCCCAGGAATTCATACAGGACATGACAAGGGAGGGGGGAGATGAGAGTACACAGATTCCTTCCCCTAGAGAGAACCATATGAACCAGGAGCCGAAGCAAGTGTTAGATACCAATTTTAACAACCAGAGACAGGCTTTCCTTGACTGCCCAGTCTTTAACCTGTCAAACAGAACATTCTCAGAAGCACACATCCAATTGCTAAGCAAGGGATTCACTTTCATCCCTGGGCAGAGAGCGAACATAACAGACTCATTACTGGAACTCAGGTTTTTTTCCAGGAAACTCAACTTAAAAATTTGGCATAACAATAACACTAGGTACAACGAGGAATCCTCGGATTCCGAAGAATACCTCAACATAACACACTGATAAAAGTGAAGAGTCTGTTTAACCCGACTCTGCAGCATGTAGTGAAAACCTTCTTGAAGGTCTGTGAACATGACATGAGATTGCTATTAAAGCAACCTAGCAACTCTAAATGGTTTAATTTAACCAAACGTGAACAACTAGCCCTAAAGGAATTCAAACATGACAATACACTCAGGATCATGAAAGCAGATAAGGGCACAGGCATAGTGCTCATGACACAGGATGATTACATTAAAAAAGTGAATAATGAATTGAAAGATGGCACTTTTTACACAGCCACTAACACTAATACAGTCAACAAACAGTTTTCTACTATTAACAAGCTACTCAAAAAGTTAGAGCAAACTCAAAATATTTCACTTGGGGAGCACATGTATATGCTTGTCACGAACCCTAGCATGGGTAAACTATTTGGCATCCCGAAAGTGCACAAGAATGAAAGTGATCCACCCTTCAGGCTGGTGGTATCAAATAAACACACTAAAACTGAAAAAATATTGGAATATTTGGATACTGTGCTTAACCCCTTGGTACAAGCTACCAACTTTTATCTGAAGGACTCATGAGATTTCTTAGATCAATTGTACAGGGCTCAAATAGATCCATCTAACTGCTCTCTAGTTACAGTGGATATAGTAGCCCTGTACACAAACATCCCACACAAAAAAGGGTTGGAAGCTCTAAAATTATATTTCTCCAAATATGCAGGGTTCTCCTCTAACAGAACTAACACTATTTGTGATCTAGCAGAGGTAGTTATCAACAACAACTTTTTTCATTTCAATCAAAAACTATATCAACAAGTACGGGGAGTAACTATGGGGCCAGAAATGGCCCAACGCTAGCCAACTTGGTCCTTAGTACCTGGGAGTTAAAAACGTTCATCCACCTACCTGGCTACCAGTCTGTATGGATGTATAGACATTATATTGATGATATTTTTTTAATCTGGGAAGGCACAGACATGGAACTGACTGCATCAAGGAGATAACTAATAGCATAGGATACTTGGATTTTACCATCTCTGGACAAGGTGCAACTATCCATTTCCTGGACACCACCATAAAGATCAACAAGTCTAACAAAAGTTTGGAATCCAACATCCACCGTAAAAACACTTATCGCAACAATTTTCTGGACTACAATAGTCAGCACCCACATTTCTCCAAAAAGAATGTGGTATGAGGACAGTTCATCCACCTTTCCCGCATCATCAGTGTAGATGAGGATTTTGTTTCTGAAGCCACTTTCCTCAAACGTATGTTCTTAGCAAGAAACTATCCTTACCACATTATAGAACAAGAGCTGGACAGAGTAATACAAGACAGACACATCACGCACAAGCCTATACTGATATCTGGCTACAACAGCTGCAGCAGAAGTACTAACCAGACTGACTGATACCTGGCTACAACAGCTGCAGCAGCAGTACTAACCTGACTCATAAACTCTGCAGTTTTCCATTACCAATCAGTATGGACATGCAGGCAATGCGGGAAATCATCATTAAGAATTGGAACATTTCTTCCAGCCAGGATGATCTAAAATCTATTTTAGGTGAACAATCTACCTTCTCCTACAAAAAATCCTCTCTGTTAAGAGCAAGTTTCGAAAACAGGGACTTGCCTTTTCTAATAGGATCTACCACAAGGACCCCCAGGCATGTTTACTTGTGGCCACTGTGTAGTCTGCCAACATATTTTAAGCTGCAGCTCTTACACCTTCCCACATTGCAGCTACAAAGTTATTTTTACGCAGCATATGTACTGCCACACTGAGTGGGTGGTATATGCAAAAGATGTAACCGGTTCTACATTGGTAAAACTAGCAGAAAACTTTCTGACAGATCTAAGGAACACCTGGCAGCTATCCGCAAAAAGGATAGCACTAATGCACTAGGTAACTACAGCAGCAAATGCATGAATTTCTCTGGGTTTCAGTTCTTGGTATTGGAAAAGCTGGATTTATTTTTTGGTGACTGCAACGCGTTGCTGGAAATGAAGGAACTTAAATGGCAGCTCCTGCTGGGAGCTGACTCAGCCCCTGGTCTCAGTGAACATATTAATATTAAATGTGCGCTGCATTGGCTACATTAAAAACAGAGTGGTTTTGTTTTGTTCAGTTGCAAGACTACTCTAGGGGAACAGGAGTATTGCTAGATGAATGACACACTGAGTTGTGGACTTCTAGAGATTTCCTGGGTTGCTTTGGCAGTTTAAATATTGGATTTCAGCCCTAGTGCTTACTTTGGTTTCAGTGATTCCCCTATACTGTTATTTCTGATTATCTTAAATTATTATTGTCCTTTATTTATTTATTTAATTTTATTTAATTTGATTAGTTAATTAAGTCATGATGATAATGTACCTTTTAATGCTGACATCTCTTGGTAATCACAGCATTTTTTATGGGCTGGGTTATTTTATTGTCGAGTCTTATGACTGGCCCTTTGACATTCTATCTGTTTATGACAGGTTAGTATTTTTTTGAATTACAGAATATCAAGTGTGTACAACTGATTACACTGCATTTATGTATTTGTTTCTGAAGAAGTCTTATCCATCAATAAAAGATGAAAGCGCTAAAACACTAATTCATCCCATGTGTTTAATTTTTTTGTTTTATAGTTCGAGGTTCGTTTCTCGTAGTCAGGGTGTTTTAAATTATTTTGTTATAGCTTATCTTCTTAGTCTCGCAAGTTGTCGGTTATTTAATATATATATATATATGTGTGTGTGTGTGTGTGTGTGTGTGTGTGTGTGTACTGTCTTCTTTACAGTGTGTCTCTTTAAATATTAATGGATTCATAGGTGGAAACAAAAGAATGAGCTTTTTGTAAATATCTTAATCTTCATAAGATTCAACTTGCTGTTTTACAGACAACACATCTCCTCCAGAAAGACATAAATAGACTTAATGCAAAAGACTTTTCCATTCTAGTTGCTTCTAGTTTTCAAGTTAAAAGAAGAGGTTCAATAATTTTATGGAGAAAGTTGGCAATGAATTACACATACATATAGTGATGACAAAGGTGTGATATGTATTGCTGTTATTGAATATCAGAAAATAATTCTTAGCCTAGCATGCAATTTTTGGATCACTGGAACTGGAGCTAAGTTTTCTAAGAAATATTTGTATGTTCACACTCCACATAGGAAAAGTAGTATTATTTGGGAAGGAAACTTTAATTGTATTCTTGAAATTAAGGTGCAACTATCATCAGTAAACCTAGAGTATCAGCTACAGCTAAAGTTCTTTCAACTTTTGATACATTAATGAATTTTACAGATATTAATGAATTTTATGAACCAAACACACTCTTCTATACAAACTACTCATATAGATTTGGCACTCAGTTTAGAATAAATAGAATTGACCTCCCTAGTGATTCAGTTTCTAAGTTAGAAAAGTTAAAATTATATCTGTATCCAATGCCAAACCATAATGCCATTATTTGTTCCATATTTATCAGTCAGAAAATGCTAATTTCTTTTAAATGTATTGCCAGCTTATATTACTAAATTAAATTAATTTAAGGAATGGCTCTTTTTAAAAATGAAAAATATCCTTCTTTAGAGTGACAATGGGAACGTTTCCCTGACAATTTTATGGGATTCAATGAAAGCTTACTTATATGGAAGGCTTATATCCTGGTACCATAATAATAGAGAAGAATGGGTTAGAGTTTTACTTGAGTTACAAGATAAAGCCAATGAAATGAAGCTTAAAATACAAAAAGGTAATAAAAGTTTACTAACAAAACAGAAAGATCTAAATACTGAGTACCAAAATATACTACAGCATAAAATTTCAATTACTTTAGAAAAAAAGAATACTATCTTATTCATATACTCCCAAAGGCATCCACAGACTACCAAATTAGGTAAAAAATAGCAAAGCTGTATCATATTAATTGTATTATTCATCCTGAGACTGGCAGGAAATGTACTGATATAAATGACACTTTACCTTTCTTTAAAACGTATTTAATTTAAATAGTTCAGATGAGACTTTTAGGGATAACAAAGAGGTAGAATAATTTTTATTTAAGAATATTTCTAAAAAGCTTTCATTCAAGAGTATTAAAAAATAAAAAAAACATTCTCTATGATGGAAACTGAGGATCAAATTAAAAATAAATAATGAAAATAAGACCCCAGGGAATGACAGCCTTAATTCCAGAGTTATATAAACATTTTCCTAAGGAAGCTTTATCACTTTTGTTAAAAGCCTTTATGGAAATCAAAGATATCTTGTTCTGTCTACTTTCTTGGAAATATGCTCTGATTTTTGTCTACAATGAAACAAGATAAGAACCCCTCATTTTGTTCCTCTTTTAGGCCTATTTCATGGTTAAATATTAATTATAACATATTTAAGTTGATGTTAGCAAACATGCTAAAGACTTCCCACCTAGATCTGATTGAAGATGGCCAAATGGGTTTTATCTAATAGCTGTAAGATGCAGGATGATATCATAAGAAAAGTCAAGCTCATTGAGTTTGCTTCTTCTAATAAAGAAAAATAATAGTTTAGACTCAGGCCCTTTGACTTCGTTTGATGGTAATATCTTGTATATAAATTCCCTCCTGAATTTAGTTTTCTTGTTATTCACTTGCATTCTGGCTGTTTCTCAAGTGTTTCTTAAGGACCTTAAGTTTTCCAACCTTTTAATATTACTAGGATACAAAAAAGGGATGTCCTCTATTCCCCTCTTCTATATGCACTGGCAATACAACCATTCTCTATTTGTATTAAATTTAATAAAGCTATAATATGTTTTGATAATGGAGATCGATACTTGTATATGATCCAACTATTTTTGGATGATATCCTTCTGACAATTGCTGATATAGAATCTGCTTTAAAATGTATTAAAAGTACATTAAATTATTTTGAAAGGATCTCTAGATTTAAATACAACCAAAATAAAACACTTTATTAATAAATAAAGATTACAATAAATTGAATTCTTAAGGTGAACTCATATGGGCTAACAATCAGATTAAATATCTTAGGGTTACCAATAATTTAAATTACATTATAAACTGTAATTATAATAAGATTTTGGAAGATTTAAAATTGTCATTTGATACATGGAAAATATGTTTTATGTAAAATACACTGAATCGGATTACGATGGTTATTTTACACAAAATATTATATGTAATTCAAACTATCTCTCCATCTACCTTGAAAATCATATTAAACAACTGAATAATATTTGAGATTTCTGTGGTACCATAATAACTTAGAATAGTCTTGACCCATCATATCAGAGATTGAAAAAGTGGTGGTATTAATTTCCTGCATCTTACCTCTGTATACCTGTTTCAGTTATTAAGATTATAGCCTTATGGTTGATACCTAGCTACTCAGCTAACTAGAAGAAACTACATACAAATATTTGGTTAAAAAAGATAACTATTATAATGCATCATAATCTTAGTTTGATGAATAATGTACTGGTTACTGAAGTACTATTTTATTAAAACTATAAATAAACCAACCAACTCCTATCATATTAATTATATTTCTAAGCTATTTAGAAATGTTGTACGTAAACATTCAGATGTACAGACTTGGTTATTTTCTATTTTTCATATTGCATTCATTCCTGAGTGCATATTATAATAAAATTAGTAGCTTTAAAAGTAGTGATTTAATTTACTGGAATCAGTTTTTAAAAGAAACTAAATTATATAATATTGACTAAATAATGTGCAAATATGTCTGAGAAATGGACAACTGGTTAACTGTACAAACATGTAGACATGTTTTAACGTTGAAGATGGATTTGATGCTGGACTCTGTTAAAGGTCATTTTCAATCTATGATCAAATTTTTTAAACTAATCTTGAAATGATATAAAAATTAATTAAGAAATATAAAAATCAAGCTAATGATTCATATTGGTATTATGCTTCTCAAATAACCAACTCATCTTTAACTGGTGTAGACATAAATTTGATTCCTAGCTCTTATCTCAAAACCACTTCATCATTTTGGAAAGTTACATATGGAAATTTGTACACAGAGCCTTTTTCACATTGCAAAGATTGGGAATTGTGTTTATAAAAAAGGAAATCAGTGATGTTGGAGATTAAATTTATTAAGTAAAGCAGATTGGTCTCATATGTTATTTGATTGTAAGATAACACCATTTTGGAAACAAATATTCAAGCATTGTGATCTGAAACGTTTACTCAAACTAAATATTTAATGTTCCAGTCACAGACTGTATTCCAAAGTTCCTGTGGTATTTATTATCTAGTGCCAGAAAGGTTATAGCTAGACATTTGAAAAGTGAATCCACTCCTTCATTCACAGAGTTCATAAATATTTCCACTGTTGTTTGCCAAAGAAAATTAAATACTAAAAGCGAGAAGAAATTGATTACTGGATTTAACTGCTGGTTAAAACTTCTCTTTTAGAACAATATTAGCTATTTTTCCTTCATATGTGCAAAAAAGAATTTATAAGTTTTAATTATCTGGATTTAATAAAGACACTTTGTATATAGTTTTATGTGTAAAGAATAATCCACGACCTTGAAGAAAGGAACCGGAACTCTGCTAAAGTCCACAAGGCTGTATTTTTATTTCTGAAGTATTCCAAAAGTCACAGATAAAATCACACAAGCGCTTTCGCTCAGGCAATCCTGAGCTTTATCAAGTGAAAACAAATTGCAGTGTGCAGTAACCTCCATTAAATAGCCTGGCAATTATACAATTAATTAATTAGTAAATTTAGTACTAAGGTGTGGTGCTTTAGAGTTGGGTGTTAAAAAAAAAGTTAGTCATTATATCAACTCAAAAAATGAAATGTTTGCAATAACATATGCACTTAAATAAAAATGACTAACCATAAAAAACATTTTAAAATGCCAGTTTCCTAGGTTTCAGAACATAATTTTAAACAATGAGTTAACATCTAGTACTAATTTTAGTGCTTTTAAACCAAACTATGACAAGGTTTTTGATAATGTTGATGTTTTTTGTGATAAGATTCTTAACAGAAAACTAAGAAAATTAGAACGTGATCTCATCGAATACAGGGATGGCCTTGCCTACCCTAGCCCCAATGGTTACAATAAAACTTCTTCCAAAAACAACACCACAAACACAGATAGGGCTAGTGACACATATGACAGACAAGAGGAACCCCTTAGAAGAAGTGAAAGGCTAGCAGAGAAGAACAGAAGGGGTACTAACAACCAGGATTTTCAACAGAACCCCGGCCAGACCGGTGTTTGGGGACAGAGACAAAGACAGGCACCGAGGTCTTGGAATTTTGTTCACTAACAAACCACCATACACCAACTACCCTAACATCCCTGGATGATCCTATAACTGACCAAGCCCCAAATCTGGGTTTACACAATCAAAACCCTACTAATATTGAGGGTAACTGCACTATTTTAAGGAGAAACAACTTTGCCATATACAATTACACGGACATGAACCTTCCTACAAATGCTTTTGATATTTTCACCCGAGGGCTACATTTTGTCCCAACTAAACCCATGAATTTAACACAAGCTTTGATAGATTTAAAAATGTTTACCAGAGCTTTAAACTTAAATTTGATTTTTAAAGGGCAAACACTTAATGCAGCAGGCCCAACGCTACATAAGTCTCTTTAACCCCCCACTACACCCAATAATCCTCTTTTTTGAAAAGTTAGTGGAGAATGACTTCAGGAAAGTATATAATAATCAAGAAATTCTACTTCATCCAAACTTTTCTGAACAAGAAATGAATTTTATTGAACACTTGCATGAAGAAAAAATCAGGGTCATGAAACCTGATAAAGGAGGGGGAATTGTCCTTATGTTCTCAGAAGACTACGAAGCCCACATGCACACTATGTTGCAGAATGACGAACAATACGAGACGGTTTCACGAAACGAGATCAATATAGCCTTTGCTGAGATTAAGTACTATCTTAGTGACCTTCTATTACAACAGGCCATCAATGAAAAGGTCTACAACTACTTACATGTGGAAAAGCCCAGAATACCAGTCATCTTTGGGATACCTAAAACCCACAAAGGAATAAATCCACTACAATTCCGGCCGATTGTATCAGGAGCAGGTGGAGTGACTGAGCCCCTGGGAAAATTTATTGATTACATGACCAAAGAATACACGCCTTTGTTGTCCCACGCCTGCAAGGATTCTTGGCACTTCCTCCGGGACATTCCCACCTCTTGCTACTCCCCAGACACCTTAATGGTCACAGTGGACATCAAAGATCTGTTTTCCAGCATCCCTCATCAAAAGGTTTGGAATGGTTTGCCCAATTTCTAGGCCAGAAGACAACCCTTAGTAACAAAATGTCCAACTTGCTTACCGAAATGATGGAGATGGTTTTGTCCAACAACTTCATCTTTTTTAATGGTGAATTATACCGCAACGCAAGGGGTTGCCATGGGGGCATCTTGTGCATCCTTCTACGCAAATGTAGTATTGCACATGTGGGAGCATACATTCGCTTTTAATACCCCATGGAAAGATCACATTCTGTTCTACAGACGTTATTTGGATGACATCTGTATTTTATGGTCTGGCTCTGAAGGGAACCTATCTGAATTCCTTACACACATCAATTCAACAACGAATTTCCTACAATTCACACACACAGTGGATCAGCACGAACTTCATTATCTGGACATTACTCTTTACAAGGACTACAATCAGAAAACTTTCCATTCCAAACTACATCGCAAGGCAACATTTTCTAACTCCTTGCTACACTTGAAAGTGCCCACCCACCATATCAAAAGAGGGGATCATTAAGGGGCAGCTCATCAGAGCAAGTAGAATATGCAGTACGGAGAAAGATTTTGATTCTGAGGTGGAATTCTTGAAAAACCTTTTCTTGGAGAGAGGTTACCCTCTGGAACTATTTCTAACTCTAGCAGCAGAGGTAAAATCTGCACGACATTCCCTCTACAAACCAATACTAGGGGGGGGTTTGTACCAGTGACCAACAATACACAAAACAAGGATACTGTTCACACTAACAGTTTTGCACACACATACTCATCAAATTCCTATGAATTGGAAGAAACAATCTTACATCACTGGCGGTTTTAACCCTCTTTGAAGAACTAAAGGACTACATACCACCTAAACCCAGTTTTGTTCGTAAAAGAGGGCTAATTTAAAGGAATTATTTGAAAGAAATCAAAGAAAAAGATGAAGGTAAAACAACCAAGGCTGGGCACATTCAAATGTGGTGCCTGTGCCCAATGTCATGCCATATCCAAAGAAACAGCACCATACCTCCCGTCTAGGAACTACAAGATACACCCACTGGATTTTACACCTGTGCCTCTAGAGGGGTCGTATACTTGGGGATGTGCACCAACTGTCAAAGTTTCTATGTGGGCAAAACTGAGAGGGAATTAAGAAAACGTATCACGAGCATCTTTATGACATGACCAGGAAGAAGGAAACCAACGCCTTCTACAAACACTCACTCTCCTGCCCAGAACCCAAAATCCAGTTTCTAGTTCTGGAACAGGTTGAGCCAGATGCAAGAGGTGGTGACTGGGAATCCACCTTGGGCTACCGTGAACTATTATGGCAGTTGAGACTGAATGCAGGGAAGCCACCAGGTCTGAATGGGATGATCAGCATTAAACCGGTCCTCAAGCTTAGGAGGGCTAGGTTATAACTCTCACACTTGACCCCCTTCATACCACAGCATCCCCACATAGCATATTAAATTATTGAACATCCACGGTTATAGGATTCCGACTAATAAATCAAATTCTATATGAAATGTTATATGGATGGGCATTAAAAATATCTCACGCATATTTTATTGCATGTTTTTATCAGTGTAAAGTAATAATGAAAAAAAAATTTTTAACAATTCACTGACAATCTAAACACATCTTTAAGCATATTCTTTAACAGTCCACAACCCCAATCAGACTTCAGACTTTTATGTTCTGAAACCTAGGAAACTGGCATTTTAAAATGTTTTTTATGGTTAGTCATTTTTATTTAAGTGCATATGTTATTGCAAACATTTCATTTTTTGAGTTGATATAATGACTAACTTTTTTAACACCCAACTCTAAAGCACCACACCTTAGTACTAGATTTACTAATTAATTAATTGTATAATTGCCAGGCTATTTAATGGAGGTTACTGCACACTGCAATTTGTTTTCACTTGATAAAGCTCAGGATTGCCTGAGCGAAACCGCTTGTGTGATTTTATCTGTGACTTTTGGAATACTTCAGAAATAAAAATACAGCCTTGTGGACTTTAGCAGAGTTCCGGTTCCTTTCTTCAAGGTCGTGGATTATTCTTTGCTTGTCTTTGGTTTTTTATAGTTTTATGTGTGTTGTTTATTTGGTTTGGAAGTTTCAAAATTTTAATAAACCTTGTTTAAAAAATGAACAGCTACATTCATTAGGAAATGAATGCTGCCCATCTTGTTTCAATTACAGATTCAAATTCAGGACCTTTTGCAAAAACAGCTGTGTGCTATGTGCACCTTGGTAGCAAAAAAAATTCTGTATTGCTAGGGAGGTTCTTGGGGGCAACGGTGGCGCAAGAGGAAAAATGAGCAGCATCAACATGAAGTTCCCCACCGTGGTGTCTATGGCAACACTGCAGAAGTATGCCCACTCTGAGAGAAAGTGTATGTTGTGAAAATGTACCACTGAAGGGTTTATTTCTCATTCAGGTCAGTTCAAAATTGATACAAAATCTTGTTCCATCATTTTAAGTAATTTCTATGTGAAAAATGCATTGATGCACTGTTCATGTATAACGATTTTTCTGCAGCAGCTTTACCAGCAATATGATTGAAGCTGGTGAAAATTACTGGCACACATAATTTCTTCCAAAGTGATTGCAAAGGCAAAAGTATGATGTAGCAGATTGATCCTTTCCTATATTATACGGTTATATAATAGATGATATTGCTGACAAGATATAATAGCGAGTGTGCAAATTAACTGACTGTTGTACTTTGCTGAAGCAGAGGCATGTAGTATGAAATCACAATTCTTGTAACAGAAGCTGTTATGGTATAGTGCATAAACAATGTACTTCAGTGAAAATGGTAACAATATAGTTTCACTGAGGTTAGACTTAATAATTTTTGAGTGCAGACTTCATGTCAAGTAATTCTTACCTTAACATTTCTGTGGGCATCTGTTTTATTTTAGTTCTGAGTAGCTAAAAAGTAAAAGTCATTCACTGGCTATCCACCTACATATAACTGTGGGCATCAGGATATATATGTATACATATGGGTCTACTTCCAAATTTTGAACTTTCAAAGTGTTGAATTACTTATGGACAAGACCATAAGATCGAAGTTTGGAAACTTCAAACCGTTTAAACTGTGATCTCTGCACAGCGCAAAATGATATATTTACAGTTTTCCTCACTGAAGTGTGATCTTGGAGTTGGTATATTTAATTAGCAGGGGGTGTGTGGGGGGTGCAGGGTGTACAAAAAAACATTTTTTTGTTTTTATTTTTTTTTTTTGTTTAAATTTAGAAGTTTCAAAACTTTGATCTTATGGTCTCGACCATAACCATAAGAAATTAAGACGTTTTGAAAGTTTGAAATTTAGTAGTAGATTTTATATATATATATATATATATATAATGTATAAAATGAGATATAGCAAAAAGAAGCTGTAAAATATAGTCATGACTGCCCAAAAATTCCTATGTCTGTTTATTGGTCCTTGAGAATGAACTGCTGTGTCATCCACAACTACTTAAATATGGCAAATATCTACTGCAGTCAAGCATTTGTCAGACTGTTTTTCATTAAAAAAAAAAATGTGTATGTATATATATATCTTAGTTAATGATGACAAAAAAATTAGAGGTCAGCTGATTTCCAGTAAGATAATTTTGTGTGACAAGGAATTTTTTGACAAATACTGGATTGTTTTCATGCAATGCTATTAGACAATAATGCTGCAGGAGTGGAAAATAATGCTGAGAATGTGTAGTGGTATATGAGCATGAAAGAATGTGTGTACTTCGGTAAAAACAGAAGGATGCAAGGAAAGCACAAAGGAAGGCATAAACAATGAGAATTGTGCCATGCATTTATTCAGGATGGGTAGATCTTCAGATATGGCAGATGAAGGCTATTCATTAGATGTAACAAAGAGGGCTGGTAGATGGTGTTCTAGAACATTCTTTCAGTGCATTAGATAATGTGAGGTTGTGATGTACATGTTGATGTTAATTTTGCTTTCTTTTTCAGGAAAGAAGGAGATATCCCACCCCCACCCCCCAGTAAAGAAACCATCATAAAAAACTTCTCTAAAGCCAACTTCATGCTACTCAAGTCAGAAGTGACAAACTTCATGACACCCATGCAGACGGGAACTGAAAGTTCAACTGCTGAATCCTACACTACGGCACTGTACGAGCACATCCACTCATGCATGAATCGTGCCATCCCAAATAGAACCAAAATGCTCTCATCCAAAAAAAGGAAGCCAATCTGGTGGTCCCCTGCCATAAACAAACTTTACAACAAAAGGAAGAAACTTTTGCAGAAAAGAGGAAAATCCCAGGATGCAAAAAAACTCCCTTACTAGCCTCAGTAAGAAACTGAGATGCCTCATAAAATCCTCCAAAGCTAGTTACGAAAATAAAATTGCCAAAGATTCCAAAGACAACCACAAAGCATTCTATAATTATGTCAAGAATCTAAATGGCAATGCTCAGATCTGCTCTGAGCTAAAACAGAATGGCATTAAATATACTGATCCGAAGGATATTGCCAATATCCTGGCAGATCGATTCAGTGCCAACTTCACCCCACTTTCACCCCCTAAATGGCCCATCTCAATACCGGAAGATTGCCAAATTCCAGTAATAACGGCCACACAGGTACAAAATGCACTCTCTAAAGCCAAGAATACAGCATCCATGGGACCAGATGACATTCCGGGCTGTGTACTACATGAACTACAATATGAACTGGCACCTCACCTAAGTGTCATGTTTAATCATAGCCTCACCTCAGGTTTCATGCCCACTGAGTGGCGCAGAGCTATAGTTATCCCAATCCACAAGGGGGGATCCACCTTGGATCCCGGAAACTACCGTCCCATCAGTCTGACCAGCCTTATCTGCAAGGCCATGGAGCATATTATCATGGAACTTATAAACAAAGACATTGGCAACCTTCAAACACTGGACCCCACCCAGTTTGGGTTTGTGAAGGGCCGATCTTGTCTCCTGAACCTGATTGACTTCTTTGAATCAGTCTTCAGAGCCATGGACAAGGGTAAGGTGGTCCACACAGCCTATCTAGACCTTGCCAAGGCCTTTGACACCATCCCCCACTCTGGAATCATAGATAAACTTACTAAGTTGGGCATTAATCCCTATGTCACCCAATGGGTTGCTAAATGGCTTACTGATAGAACCCACACTGTAAAAGTAGCTGACTCCAAATCCAGCTCCAGACAAGTGACAAGTGGAGTACCTCAGGGTTCAGTCCTGGGGCCGCTCTTGTTTGGCATCTACTTCTCTGAAGTACAGGTCAACACTAAGGGACTCTGGCTAACAAAGTTTGTAGAGGACTGCAAACTGGGAGCCATTATTGAATCCCCAAATGATGTGGATACTCTACAAAAGGGCCTTACAGAAACAGATGCTTGGTGCCAGAGTCATGGGCTCAAGCTCAATACCAAGAAATGTATTGTTATCCCCTTTGGGAAAAAACATGTATCCATGAATTACCATATAGGTGGCAGTACACTAAACACAGAAAGTGTGATAAGAGACTTAGGGACACAGGTGGACAGTGGTCTCACCTTCGATAACCACATCGCCACAACAGTCAGGAAATCCTTCTATGTGGCACACCTCATCACGAAGGGCTTTTCATCCAGAAAAAGGAGGTCATTGTCCCACTGTACTCATCCCTCATTAGACCCATTATAGAATACAATGCCCCATTTGGTATGTACCTCTCAAGACATCTGCAACAACTGGAAAGGCCTCAGAAATACCTCACTAAAAGAATCACAGGCCTAAAGCAGATGCCCTATGCTGACCGCCTTAAAAACTCCAGCTATACTCTGTCGCATATCGCCTACTCAGAGGCGATCTCTGCTTAACATACAAGGCCATGTCAAACCCAGAGCTGTTGGACATGCTACACTTAAAGAAATCCCAATCCCTCAGAGCTACACGCCCAGGGATCTAAACCTTGTCATCACAATAAACAAAACATGTTGGAGGGATAGGTTCCTGACCCAGAGACTCCCCAGACTCTGGAATAGATTGCCCATACATGTCAAGCAGAGTGCCTCTTTGGACCTCTTCAAGAGGAACCTTGACGATTGGATGGGAGAAAGGAAATTCACCCCAGGGATCACGTCAGTCGCCCTGCTAGACAGGGGTCCAGGAAAGTAAATAATATGGGAAGAAATATTCAGGGAATTGTTATGGCTAGGCTTGTATAGGCCCTAGGGCTGATAGCCTAGTACTAACCTATGAACCTATGATCTATGAACCTATTCATAGTGGGACGGGCAGATCAAAAAGCAGAGACCAGACCAGGAGGAAGAAATTTGGGATTGGATCTATTGCAGTGAGAAGTAAAATGGAGTGGTTGAAGAGGTATGAGATGGTTACAGTTGACGGCAGCTTTGGAGGAGGTAGGCAGTAAACACGGTGATCCTCATAGTATAGTCATACATTTAAGAGAGAATGACACTGGGGTAATACTGAAGAGGAAATTACTTTCCTTGATTATTCTGGATTTACGTCTGGTATTCCAAAGATTCTCGAGATCTGTTGTGATCTCCAGACTATGTGGAAGGCAGCAGGTTAGTTTAAGACACTGGAGAATAACAGAAGATTTATTAATCACAGGACGGCTTGGGTGAGTAAGTGAGGTATTGGGGATTTGTTCTTCTTGAGCAATGAGACTTTGTAGATAGGGACCCTGTGCGGTTTCACAATGATGTGGAGTTATTTAAGCAATGTAGGTCCAGATCTTTTCAATGTCCAGTTTTCCCCCTTTATTGGTATTACTTCCTTTGTAAGGAGAATGAGAGATGTTACACTGCTTAAGGAGGTTTGAGGATGGCTATTAAGCATTTGGATGCTACTACTGCT
This sequence comes from Protopterus annectens, assembly GCF_019279795.1. Classification (NCBI taxonomy): domain Eukaryota; kingdom Metazoa; phylum Chordata; order Ceratodontiformes; family Protopteridae; genus Protopterus; species Protopterus annectens. The sequence continues at coordinate 96,811,204 of NC_056734.1, forward strand.
TTAGTAGATGGGAGGTTTGACTGGTTGAATGTGGCTGCAGTTTATGGTTATACAAATAATGAACATGGAGGTGAGCATTCTACAATGCTGCCAAATGCTGGTAAATTTGTGATGTTTATGGAAGGTATATTAACATCTTGTTTGGTAATCGAATAAAGCTCATCAAAAAGTCATTTGGTATTAACTGTTTTTGGTGGGTAAGGTGGTAAATACCAATGACAACTACATGTATGTATCCAGATTAACTATCTGTAGGTAAATGCATGTGTGTGTGTGTGTGTGTGTGTGTGTGTGTGTGTGTGTGTGTGTGTGTGTCCATCCATCCACAATCCCTTTTTCCCATTTCTGCACATGTGATCAGGGTTTCACTTCAACAGTGACAATCATCTACAGCAGGGGTGTCCAACCTTTTCAGCTGCAAGGGCCGCATTGAGTCAACAGAAACGGTCTGGGGGCAAGTGAGGAGCAAAAAAAAAAAAAAAAAAAAAAAAGGTCTCACGTAAACTGAAGAGCAAAGAAAAAATGTAAACTGTAAACTGTCCCAAGTTACTTAATCAAAATGCATTGACACTCAGGAACTCGCATACCTAGAGGCAACTCACAAGTGCATGTCCAAAAATTCCTTTCCTCAAAGAAATACTTTCAAAATCTACTGGCTATTTGAACGTCTTCAAAGCTTACATGAAACTCATTCACTACAATGTTTTGTAATTCACCTGGCTTTAGCTAGATATATAGATAGACTATAAAAAATGTATGAGCTGCCATTTTACAAAATATGCCTCAGAAAATAGGTACAGCAGGCCTCGAATTTATTTTAAAGAACTTCATGTTTTCCTTGCTCCTGAAGTAAACCTTCTGTGCTATATGGCAAACTGCCCTTCCTACAATACATGACATCGAAGGGCCAAAACAATCATAGTGGGAAACCATCTGCAGGTGCATATATTTACAACTGACAAATGTTGCTGTCACAGCCTCTGATGATTAAGTACATAATCTGTGCCCTTGATAAGATAATTTTCTTACCCTACTCTTTGTTTTTTTATTATTTCTTTTGCAAACCTTTATTTTTTAAAAGGGAAAGGTACAAGAAACAGAATTCTCCTCAAATTACAAATCCATTCATGCTCCCATACACTAGGAAAGGACAAAGAATATTACAAACTTAAAAATGCAAGAGTAACACTTGCTAAAACTATACACTTACGTATAATGAAAAAGGGCAACGCCTTTAGTTTATTATGGGAACTTTATGCTATCAAGGTTCCAACAGCCAACAGCAGGATTGGAGAGGCATAAGTGGGGTAAGTACTGCAGACTTAAAAGAAACACAGGCATGAAGTCTCCTGTGCATTTAAAACAAGTCTTAATCAGTCATCGGATACTTTATGTGTGCAAGTAAACAAACTTCACCTTGCATTCATGCTGAACTGCAATAAAAGTTCAACTCCCCGCTAAATAAATCAGCCCAGATAGAAGAGGTTCAACGCACACGTCTCAACTTTCCATCTCCAAAATGAGGAACACTGTTTCGCATGATGTGGAAAACCTAATAACAGCTTCGTAACAACTTAAATTAGGAAGCTCGCTGGATGGTTAAAATGTGCTACTTCGTACATGTAAAAAAGTTATTTTGATTACTTAATATGATTCAGTACTATCTGCAACAGATTCAGTGAAAACATTCCCCAAGTCTAAATGTGTGACAGACTCTTTCAAGGTGGAACATCACGGAAGATGGACTTTTTCCAGACTCAAAATGAGGAACGTTCCTCGTACTGAGGTACACTTGAGAAGTATGTTCTGCAGATGCTTAGAACATGCATACTATACTTATACTATCTGAATAGCAGGTAAAAGCCAGCGTATCACACATTATCCATTTTTAGCATTAACCCGGAATAACTGGTCTAGCTGGTAAGTAAGTGTCTTGCTGAAGAAGAAAACATTATGCACTGAAGACTGAGGGTGAAGGAATCAACCATAGTACAGTACTACAGCATGCTGCACCCCTGGGCTATAATGCTACTGTAGACCAAACACTCCCAAAGCACTGTGCACTTCTGCTTCTGGTCCACTAACAAGGCGTAATTGAGAAATCTCTCCCTGTCTCTCATACACATGCACACTCAAAAATTACCAAGAGATGCCGTACTATTCGCTTTGATAACGTTACTCAGTTCATAATATTTTTATTTATATTAAGAAAAGAAAAACGCAGAACATTTTACGTTAAAACATCGATTTCCTTGTTGAATACCATTTTTAAATAACGATATTAAATGTTGTCATTTGTAATACAAAGCCGGTTAATATATTTTTTAAATATTCTGAACAAGTGTTCTTTCGCTTTGAAAGGTCCAGTGCTAACACTCCCTGACAGTATTTTGTTTTGAAGCAGCCTGTAACGTACCTGTCAGATGTTCCAAATTACAACAGCATGCGTTTTTCTTCCCTGCGTAAGTGATTGCTGCATTAAGAGAAAGCACTCAGATCCATACATAAAAGTATCCCCATTCAAATGTTCACAGTGATTTCTAAACTAAAATAAATTAGGAAAACTATTTGATGAGCTGACGCCCCGTTATGAGGGTGTTACTCCGAGTCCATCGTGACAAACCAAGCCCTGTTATGTAATTCCAGGTAAAACTGCCTGTCTGACAAGAAAGTGACCCACGGCATGCATAGCCTGTGTGCCAAAACTAAATGTGCTGCGGATGCCCTAAGCAAGTACTACGGGAGACTCAGTGATTTCAGTATAATATTATAGTCTTAAAATGTTCTGAAGGGTAATTGAGCCAAGCAGTCTTGTACACGTTCGAACGTGTTTGCATTCAATAAGACGGAAGCACGTGTTAACAATACACTTCCTTACTGAGTAAACTGCCAGTTTTGCTTGCACTTTTACATATGTGTCTTGTCTTTCTCTGTCTGTATATACCTTAGCTTACCTGTTACTGCAGGAGATGTGTAGTCAGTGCAATAAATCCCCCTCGCTCTCGATTCTTTCTTCGTCGCTTTCTCAATCCTCTTCCTTCAGCTGTTTAACTTTACCGCAACTGCAAAAAACGACAGAACGGTGCTTTGGCGCATGCACACACCAGCTGAAAGACGCTGGCATGAAAAAAAAACGTGAAAAAAGTAATGTGGCGCATGCGCACAACAGCTGAAGGACGCGGACGTGAAAACACACGGAAAAAAAGTAAAATTTCAATTTAAGGGTCGCGGGCCGCATGGAAGAGCTCTGAGGGCCCGCGGGTTGGACACTCATGATCTACAGCCAAGATTTACACCATTGGGTGATTAACCCTGTCATGGTTGTTCATCCACACCACAAACTTGCATGCACTCAGATGCACACTCACACCTTTGACCAACTGTACTGGATGTCTTTGGAAGGTGGGAGGAAACTGGAACACCCAGAGGAAACCCACTTGAACACAGGGTGGACATGCAGACTCTGCACAGAAGGCACTCCAGTCAAGAATTAAAACAGGAAACAGCTTGCTGTGAGGTGACAGTCCTATCCACTGATTTGTACATATATCATAATCACATCAAAGAGTGATAGGAGAAACTTCTGGAAAGAGCTGATTCGAAAGAATATAATAATTACAGGAAAGGTCTTTTTTACTTGTTATGTAATGCTATATAAATTACATACACAGTTCTAATGTTATCATTAGTATTTTTTGCTGAAATATGCATTTCTCTTTTCATACCCAGGTTGACACTGAAAATGGTCTTTGGTGATCAGTGCTCTAGCCAGTTATCAAATTAAAATAAATACACGGAAGTCACTAAATAATAGATTTTTGCATTTCAGACTACATATCCTTAAGACAAAGTATTGCAAAACTTATTATTCTAGTAACGTCCCTGATTTTGGTCCTTTGCCTCCCATTATCTTTGGCTTTATCCAGAAACCTTGAGAAAAGAGACTGAGATGCAGGTGGGAATGAGACAAAGGGATTTAACTTTTTTGTTTGGTAAGTGAGTCAGGGAGGTACTTCTAGTATGGAAGAGAAAGTGAGAGAATGAGATTGATAACTTCACTGGTAATGGTGGAAATCTGAGAGAAAATTGCAATAAAACCGGGGGACCCTTAACTTCACAGGTTTTGGTGTGAGAAACAGAGATAGAAAAAAGTAATGTAAAGAGAAAGAAAGACAGAGAAAATGTAGCTACTGACACAGAAGAAAGCTTGGTAATGTGGGGAGAGAGAGAGAGAGAGAGAGAGAAAGAAACAAGCTTCATAATATGAAGACCGAGGGAGAGACTAAAGTTTGATAATATATAATACTGCAAATGAATCATAGGATCATAGGAAGTTACTAAGCTATTGGTCCTGAGGCCCTTACAAACCTAGCCAAGAATTTAGCCCACGTTCCAACAAGTCAGCACCTAATGCCACTGTCCAGCAGTGACACAGATGGAATCCCAGGAGTGTATTTTCTGTTCCCCATCCAGTTATCCAGGTTGAGCTTAAAAAGTGCTAATGAGGTACTCTGTTTGACATTTAGAGGAAGCACAAAAGGGGAAGTCTCTGGGATACAGATCTGTCCCACCAACAAGTCCTGTTAATGTCATACACAAGCTTGAGGTGGTGTGTACTGGTTACTCGAGTGGAGCCTGACTTGTGGATATGCAGCAGTCTCATCAAGGTGGGATCTGAGATTACTTTGTATGCCAGACAAAGGTCACCTCTGAGGAGTAGAGGGACAGGGCCTTTGTGAAGCTATTTATACCTTCCTTCAGGAGGTTGTAATCAGTTTTGGAGAAGCTTTTTTTTTTTTTACCCGAGCTGGCGGGGGGTGGAGATGGTGACTTCAAAAGTGATCAAATCTTACCAGGAATTATGACACTGTAGGGATGATGCAGGGGTTACTCATGTTGGTTAATAGCAAGTCCAAGATATTTTCACGTCTTGTGGGGGTGACAACCAACTGGTCCAAGGCATTTGCATTGACAAACTCAAGGAATCTCTGGGCATTTGTGTTTTGGCATGTGTAACTATCCATCCATCGACTAGAAGAAATAAAGTCGCCCAAGATCAGGGTAAAGGGTTGAATCTTGATAGATTTGAAGAGGTCCAGATAGGCGGAGTGGGCATCGTGAGTCAAAGTTGGAGGGGCCTACAGCTAGCTATGATTTGAACAGGTGTCTTGTCAATTGTTAACTGCACCTGGAGTGTCTCCTGTGTGTCATAATGCTTGACCAATATATATTGCAACTTCACCTCCTTTTGCTTTGCTGCCCATTGTTTGGGGTCTGAATGTATGACAGGATGAGTAACCTGATATGGCTGGAGTGCTCTCCGCAGCTTTGAACCAGGTTTCTGTGACTGAACAAATGTCAGCATCTTCCAAGGTTAAGAATGCTTGCAATGAGTGCAGTTTCATGTTTGAACTGGTAGCATTTAGCAGCATGACCTTTAATTTATGTTTTAAAGTTAATAAATAGATTTTCCATCTACACTGTAATCCTAAGTGAGAAAATTTGTCAAGGTACATGGCAAAACTTAAATGAGCGAACTGAGGGGGCATGATTTTATTTCTTCCTTAATCATAATTTTTGTTCAGTCTATCACTGGATCAAAACATTGATAAAAGCTCTAAAATGCCCTACACAGCATTGCATATATACATATATGGAACCATTACGAAATACCGAACACTCACTCTACCAACACCCAAAATCCCGAAACCAAACACCCGAAACACTACAATACCGAAAAACGAAAACCGCAAAATTCAAACTACTGAAAACTACACACAACATACACCACACACAGACACATACACATACTTTCCCCCAAAACACAAACCTAACCTACAGACAAGCAGGGAGGCAAGCCCCCCCTGCACCCCCCATGTGGAGGGCTGCACCCCCACACACCCCCTACTTAAATATTCTAACTTCAAGGTCGCACTACCCAGACAAACACATGAATACACCACCACACACCCACACCCCCCCCTTGTACACACACACATCACACTTACAACACACACTTACACAATAACCTGTAACCAACACAGTAAAACAGAAATACTTACCTGCCCTTCCACCATACACAGAAGCGAATTTCAAACTCCCGATAGTCGGGATTTTGAAATTCGCACTTCTGGTCTTTCGGTAGTTTGGGGTTTCGGCTATATGGTCTTGAAAGTTTGAAATTCTGTATTTCAAACTTTCGAGATTATGTAGTGTTCCCACACACACACACACACACACACACACACACACACACACACACACACACACACACACACACATAGATATGGATTCACTTCATAACACTGAAAACTCAAAACACTGAAAATGAGAAAACTTCATAATATAGAAGACCAAAACACTGAAACTTCAAAACACTAAAAACTCAAAACACTGAAACTCAAAACACTGAAAACACATATCATACATATACTGAGTTTAAACAACATAAATCATAACACTTTCCACCAAGTGTAAACAGGGGGGCAAGCCCCCCTGCACCCCCCATGTGGGGGGGCTGCTCCTCCCACACCCCCTGCTACTTAAATATATATAGACACACACACACACATATATGTATACACACACATATACATATATTAGTTTTATTTTTTGCTTAATATGCACACTGCTACTGTAGTTCATCAGGCAATCAGAATTCTTAAACTTATATAGATATTGTGTAACAAAAATTTGATTATTTGCCGCTACCCCTCTTTTTTTACAGTAAATACTTAAAATAGCAGCTATCGAGTTTGTTGTTGAAACTATATGTACTAAAACCTGGGTTAGTAGGACTACATTGCTAGAATCATGCTTCTGTTTGATCCTTACCCAAAAACATACCTTACTCACTTAGCCTGGTGTTGCATATTCACATTAGATCAAGTGGTATCCTTTCAGCTTAACATATATTCCCTTAACTAGCTTTAATTAGACTTTACTGTGTATGGTAATGCTGATATTGCACATCTTATGTGATAGTCAGAAGTGTGACTCTCAGTATGCTACCTGGCCCAGTTAATTCTTTTTAAGAAAATGTTAAAAACATTTGTTTTTACAAACATTTTTCATATATATGTTTATGGAGGTAGCAGAAGCTTTACATTGTTTAATTTGTCATACATGTGTCACACACAATGAGCAACGTACAATTTATTCTATGCTGATGTGCCATCGTTCCTGAATGTTCCTGTTAGCTTTTTCTATACTGAATTATTTGACCATTTTATTGTTCTTCTTCGCATATCAGGAAAGCACAGTTTCAGAAAACCTTAGATTGTTCTGTAAGCTACACTTTAATACCCTGCTTTCTCAACTTAGTTTTTAGGATACTAGATGCACGAATATACTAAAGTTTTAAGTATTTCTTCAAATAACTCTGCTTACCTGACTACAATATTCCTAAATTCAGTTTTGGTGGAATAAGGAATAACAAGTTATTCTGTTGTAGGTGCATTTCCCACATTTTTGGAGGAAACCTGCATACCTCCTTTAATTTTAAAACAACTAGCATTATTTTATTAAAGGATCTTTGGAACCACATGGAAGGAAGGAAGGCCAAGCAACTGTAACATGCATCAATTTTTTTCTTTCATCTGAACAGATATGACAAGGCTGTAGTTCTCTCGCATTTATGAATAACCTTCCTTCTGACTGGAAGACTTAGTAAGGCATTAAAATAAAATTACTGGCAACACTTAAACACATACAGCTGCAAACTACACTCCTGCCAGTAAGATTGCAACACAATACCCCCAGCAACTCTCTGTGTCTTTCCAGTTACAGCTGGTCTGTATCCACAGCCACATGATCCTGCTGCCTGGATAACACAAGCTAAGGCTGTAGATTTTGTTGGTTTACACTGCTTTTCCCCACGTTATGTAAATTACATTTTCAAATATCCATAGTTCGTCTGTATTCTATGCATAAATTTTACTACAAGAAAATACAATTAAGTGGGAATACTAGTAGAATTAGCTAGCCACTAAATTCTATTTACAGCAAAACATAAAAGAGAAGGCCCTAATAATCACCATGAGACTAGACTTTGTACAGTCACATATTATAATGTTTTTCAGTTTTCTATTTTATTGTGCTTCAAGGAAGACTTTTAGTCTTGGCTCTGGAGATACAGCTCACTAGCCTGACTAAAAAGTTATACGCATGAACTGCTGGCTTAATATTATTGCTACAAAAGTGCTGCTTTTGCATGTATAAACTTATGGTTAATTATTAGCAAAGAGGAATGTTTATCCTTGCAGGCTATAATATGAACTATAGGAGGATTTTGTTACTTGCCAAATATTATTTTTCATATGAGTGATTATACAAATATTATTTAGTTGCACAGTTTCACAACTGCCTTCCCCTTACAATAACTGTAAAAGTCAGTCTTCAACTTACTTCCTCATTATGTCTAAAACTGTTTCTGTTCATCATCAGATAGGTTATGTTATCTTTCTGAAACTACACTTTAGCAAGAATTTATGATTCAAGATGGCCAGATTTATTAACTTGAAGAAGGTACAAAGCACATTTTGCAACCTTCAGCTAGCATGAAGTTAGGAATCAGTATGTAAGAGGTTCCCATTTCATGACCAGATTTGTTTAGTTGAAGGAAGGACAAAGTATTCATTATAAGGATACATAGCCTCCTGCAAACTTTCACCCAGAAGTAAATGTAGCACACAGCTCTCTGAAAACATCTGCAAACATCAGCAAAAAAACAAAAAAAAACAAAACAAAAAAAAAACACCAGGGATCTTATTGGCTCTAACTTTATTCTCACATTTATATTAATATTTAGGTCATGTGACAGCACATAATTCAAAAGGACAAGCTTTCTGACTTTCTGCAGCCTTGAAGGTTGAAAGTCCTCTTATCACAACCTTAGAATTAGCCTGGACAAGACAACAAGAAGTATGAAATGAAACCAACTATCTCCTACAACATGACCAGAATTCATTGTTTTAAACTAATGAAAAGACATATTTTTTTCTAATCAATTTTCAATAATGCTACTTTAACTTACAGCAATGCCATTACTGATTTCACTGGTAATAATTCAGTAGTTTCAGATAGTGATGATTAATTTTATTCTTGTACAAATGAGATAGTTCAATCTAACACTTAATGTTCACTGAACGCTTAATATTTAAAAAGCATAAGTGATTTAGTTCCCAATTATAAGGAGAATTAAAGAGATGTATTTTTATTCATCTGTTGCAGTATTCTTTACATGAGAGGGAGTTGCCTGCCTAGGTGACCCGATGTCGGCCAGTATACCAAAGTCTTTTACTACTGAAAGGTGCATAGTATATCTCGGATGTAGGTCTAAATGAGACGTATGTGCTCACCATCCTCAGAACTTCTTTGCTGCCAGTCGGATCACCAGTCCCAAATGTTGCTCTGCTGCTGGTATTGAGTACTTGTTCTAAAAGATAAGTGCCCCATTGGGGATCCTTTTGTGTCTTTTGCTGCTGAATTCCTTCTCCTTTGTGTTAATGTCATCCAAGAAAGGGAACTGTGATTGTGAAAGACAGATTCCACACAAAAATAGTCACTCCCAGTGTCTTTTTTGTCTTGGGCCCAACCACAGCTATAAGAACTGTTCTACCTGTAGTTGTTTTTCCCCAAGGCTCTCTGGAGCAAGCTTTCCTCCCTCGCAATTTATTTAAAGAACCAATGCTTAAAAATCTTTTCCAAAAGCACAATGGAGGGCTCCACTGGCTTGATAACCAAGCTGTCCATGAAGTGGAAGGCTAAAAGGCCTATGCCTAACGTTTCAACTGCAACTCTCCCCGCAGATGTCTCTCCTGAGGCAAATGGCAGCCCAGAGACCCATTCTGCTCAGGATCTGGAGCCTCAGACTGAGCCACTTTTGCAGGCTGCCTTAGACCTGGATGACAGCACATCCAGAGAGACTTCACAGGCATCTGGTACAGATGTCCAGGGGGAACCCAGGCTCATTCTGTCAGAAGGCCCTAGGGGAATCACTCAAATCCCTGTGAAGGAAGAAGTCGATTCGGACATACTGGAATGCAGGCCTACTTCCCAACCCTGAACATTACATTGGGTGGAAGTGCCTGCTAAGAAAAAACAAAAAAACTAAACATATCATCCCCCCTCAAGACCCCCAGAAAGAGTGGCAACATTTTGGACAAGGTTTATTCAAGGCCTTCGTGGCTTTGAGGCCTACTGCTGGGTCCCCTACTCTTTCCTTGTCCTGGCCTACCTCTCCTCAAAAAAGGGTCAGGCAACAACCTGACTCAAAGGAAAAACTTTCCTCTGAGGATGACAGTGACTCCTTGGCTTACTCCTCACAAATTCTCTCACCATTAGACTATGCATCCCCTGAGGAAGAAACTAATGAAACAGACTCCCCTTTGGAGGAAATCTCCTTTGGAGAAACCCTTATAAAAAATGAGAGACCACTTTAAGTGGGACAGCTCTCAAATGTCTGATGTCCAGAACAGGTACTACGTTCTACTCCAGGTGGAAACCCTCAGCCCTTCTGCTATCCCACCTGTTATCTCTGACTTTTTGGACGCCTTTGCCTCCATGTCCTGACATCCAGACTCCCAGCCTCCAGCTCCTAAAAAGACGAACAAATACTATAAATTTCCTCAAGATTGCAACTTCCTCTTTAAGGCCCCTTTTACTGACCCCCTCAGTAATTTCTGTGACCTCAGACAAAGCTTTGAGGTCCCTTCCTTCCATCTCTCTCCTTCCTTCGGGCAAAGAAAGCAGACAACTAGAAAGGGTGCGGAAAACAGTGTACACTTAAGCTACCCTAGCCTTTAGGGATTTGAATTATCAAACCTATATGACCAAATATTCCCTGGAACTAATGTCACAACTATCAAAAATTGTCTCTGACATGCCTGACTCAGAAAACAAGGTTTTGGCCTCTTCCCTGATTGCTGCATTCTCACAGGTAGCCCGTCACTCAATTAAATGCAGCTATGATGCTGTGGAAAGCCACCTCTAGGGCAGCTGCCTCTGCCTCAAAGATTAGCATGGTTAAGGCATTGACCCTCCCTGAGGATATTGAGGCGAAGTTCATGGATGCTCCCCTTGATAATTTCACATTATTTGGTCAGGCCTTAGCTAATCTTTTCAAACCTCTGCAAGAAAAGTGTAATGAATTAAAAGACATCAAACACATCCTGAACTTTTCCCCAAGTTCCACACTTGATTTAAGCATTTTTTTTTCATTTAACTGCATTTATTTTAACTGTATTTGCTTTAATATTGCGCACTCAAGTGTGCTAGCTTGCACTGCATTTAAAGTATATCACTTGTGCCAGAAAGTCTGCTCTTCAATTTTCCCCTTAAGATCTTGCTAGATCTCTTCTCTCTTGAACTTTAATTAGCTTATTTACCTTTCACTTCATCAGGCTTTTTGTAGCAATTATTGTAGCACACATAAGTGCTATCAGCATTAGAAGTCTTATAAGGAAACAGCTCCAGTACTTAGTAATGACCATCCCTCCTGGCATGTCTAAAGGTCAGTTTCCTCTACTTTCTCCTATTAACCTGGTAAACTTGGACATTCTGGGGCAGTGTAGCAACTGCCTCATGTACACAGACAACCCTATCCTCTTACCTCCCAACACTCAGACTTGTGAGAGATGTGCTTATATCTCCAAATTAGAAGCCATGCACTCTCCAGCCAAGACCAGAAAAACTGGTCAAGAGGAGAAGGTCAATACCTGCCGCACATCACATGGAACCCATAGCCCTCCAGAACACCCACCATCACAGCCCTCACATAAAAACACAAACCACACACCCACCTTCCTGGAGGCTCTCAATAGAAATCTACCCAAACAGCAGAGACCTCCAAGGCAAAAATACACTCGACCATCACAACACAGCACACACCACAAGACACATAGCTCACCTATACAGTGTGCCTTTCAACCTAAGCCCCTAAGGCAAAATAGCTTGCCCAATACAATAATCATAGGTGACTCAAAAGTGAGGCACACTGATGTCCCACTCACTAGGTTGAATAAGGAGAAGGTAACAGTCAGGTGTCTGTCAGGTGCCAGAATCTGGCACATAACACATGCACTCAGGTCATGCCACAACAAGTACAAGTATGGCTCTGTCATTGTCCATGTGGGTGTGAATGACCTGAGACTTACCTCCCTGGACTACATGAAAAGAGGCATGGTGGAGCTCTTGGATTATGTGGCCCAAGCCGGTATGACCCTAGCCCTGAGCACCATCCTACCATTGCTAAGAATGATACCACGGTAGAAACAGAAAATAATTGACTTCAACAATTGGTAAAGTTTCAGGTGACATTCTAAGGAGATCCAGTATCTGTCTGCTTGGGATGACATGATTGACAGACATTGATGCTTTGCCAGAGATGGCCTGCATCTGTCACCCCTGGGCTTCTGGGTACTGGCAAAGGCTCTTGCCACCCCTGTAGTGCCTTTTTTTAGGTGGTTTTCCAAAGACCAAATTACCATTGTAACAGCTATAAATAAATGCAATCTGAGGGTCATGCTGCTCAGTGTTAGAAGTCTAAATCTCAAGATGCACTTGTTAAAATGGAGAACATCGACATTTGTGCTGTAATGGAGACCTGGTTTAAAGCAGCAGAAAGCACCCCTTCGCTACTAGACTATAACTCATTCCACACCTTTCAGCTCCAGAACATGGACCGAAGCTCCAAAGCTGGTGGTGTCTCCATATTCATAAAGGATATGCACACCTCCAGACAAGTAGCCCAGCATAACGCATCTGAGATACTTCAGGTACAACTAACATTGGGTAAGACGGAGATTCAGGGCATAGCCTGCTATAGGTCCCCAACCATGTCCCAAGACTCTCACTCCACATTCCTACACACCCGGAAACTATTAAGATCCAACCCAACACTCTCATACTAGGTGACTTCAACTACCCCTGCATGAGCTGGGAAAACTACTCATGCACCAATGCACTGGCCCAACGCTTCCTGGAATTCACCAATTCCAATGCCCTGGACCAGCTCATTCTTACCCCCACTAGAGGAAGCAACATCCTTGACCTGGTTATTACTAACATGGGCAACCATTGCTCTACACCAATAGTCAATTCTGCCCTGGTTAGGTCCGACCACAAACTAATCAGCATAGAAATCCAAATCTCACCCACACCCCCTGCAAAGGTATCCACCATGAAAAACTTCTCCAAAGCTGACTTTGGACTCCTAAAAACAGAGGTGGCTAACTTCACAGCACCCATGCCAATGGAAAATAGATGCATGACTGCTGAATCATACACCAATGCACTGTACGAACACTTACATAAATGCATGGAACTAGCCATACCCAACAAAACCAAGACGCTCCCCTCCAAAAAAAAGGAATCCAATCTGGTGGTCCTCTGCCATTAATAAACTCTACAACAGAAAGAAGAAACTGTTGCATAAAAAGGTGAAGTCCCAAGATGGGAAAAATTCCCTTATCAGCCTCAACAAAAAGTTGAGATCCCTCATCAAAACCTCCAATGAAGGCAGAATTGTAGCAGACACTAAAAACAACCACAAAGCCTTCTATAGTTCCATCAAGAGTCTCCACAGCAATACCCAGATTTGTTCTGAGTTACTGCACAATGGTACCTCCTATATTGAGCCAAGAGATATTGCCAACATACTGACAGACAGATTCAGTGCCAACTTCACCCCCCCCCAAAGGACCAATCTCAATACCAGAAAAATGCCAGGCACCAAGCATTACTGCAGCACAGGTTAAGACTGCATTTTCCAAAGTCAAGAATACAGCTTCCATGGGACCCGACAATATCGCTGTCTGTGTTCCACATGACAAAGTGAACTAGCACCACATCTGTGTGCCCTGTTCACTCGCAGCCTCACCTCAGGCTTTATCCCTACTGAATGGCGCACTGCTACAGTCGTCTCTCTCCATAAAGGAGGACCGACTACAGACACTAGAAATTATCACCCTATTAGCCTGACAAGTCTGCTACATAAGGCTATGGAGCGCATCACCATGGAACTAATAAACAAGGATACAGGGAATCGTCAAACTCTAGATCCCACGCAATTTGATCTTGTGAAATGTAGATCATGCCTGCTCAACTTGGTTGACTTCTTTGAGTCAGTCACTAGAGCTGTGGATGAATGTAAGGCAGTTCATACAGCCTACCTCGATCTGGCCAAGGCCTTTGACACCATTCCTCACTTCAGAATTATTGATAAACTCATCAAACTAGGCATCAACCCCTATATCATTAGTTGGGTTGCAAACTGGCTCACAGAGAGAACCCACAGTGTGAAAGTAGCGGACCCCAAGTCAGACTGCCAACCAGTCACGAGTAGAGTCCCACAGGGATCGGGCCCGGGACCTCTCCTGTTTGAGATCTACTTCTCAGAAGTCCAGGCCAACACGGAGGGAATCTGGCTGACCAAGTTCTCAGATGACTCCAAGCTGGGAGCCATTATTAACTCCCCAAGTGATGCAGACATCCTACAGAAAGGCCTCATTGAGACCAATGACTGGTGCCGAAACCATGGCCTTAGGCTTAATGGCAAAAAATGAGTAGTCATCCTCTTTGGGAAAAATTCAGTTCCGACTAATTACCACATCAATGGGAGTCCATTGAACATTGAAGGCATAATAAAAGATCTGGGGATACAAGTTAACAGCAACCTCTCCTTCGACCACCACATTGCCACTGTGGTCAGAAAGTCCTTCTATGTGGCACATCTCATTACCAAGGGTTTTGCATCCAGGAAGAAAGAGATCATAATTTCTCTCTACTCTTCCCTCATTTGACCAATCATAGAGTATAATGCCCCATTTGGCATGTACCTCACTGGACACCTGCAACAGCTGGAGAGGCCACAAAAGTACCTCACAAAGAGAATCCTAGGCCTTAAACACGTCATACATGGACAGACTCAAAAAACTCCAGCTATTCTCTGTCTCATATCATTTACTAAGAGGCTCTGCTTGACTTACAAAACCATGTCTGACCAAGCACTGTTAGAAATGCTACATCTAAAGAAATCCCAATCCCACTGCACCACATGCTCCACAGACCTCAACCTCATTACCACAATCAACAGAACATGCTGGAGGGACAGTTTCCTAACCCAGAGACTGCTCATGCTCTGGAATAGACTTCCCATACATGTCAAGCAAAGTACCTCACTGGCCCTGTTCAATAGAAGTCTTGATGAGTGGATGGGAAATAGAAAGTTGACCCTGGGGATCACTCCAGTGACTCTACTTGATAGAGGTACTGGGAACTAACATCAGATGTCACAATGTCAGCCACTTCTATGGGCTAGGCTTGTAAAGGCTCCAGGGTCATTAGCCTACGCCTACAGACGCAGCCTTTTCCTGACACAGCAGGTTCTTCCTGACTCCTCAGGACTGCCTTGTGCCACCTCTCTTTCCCTGCACCTCTCCCTATCCCTTCAAGCCCGGGAAGCCATCACACAAGATGCCTGGGTCTTGTATATCATAAAACACAGATACTTCATGGCATGACACATGGTTTCTCCCTTCAGGGTTATCCCACAGCACCTGCAGAACAAGTCCCCCTTTTCCCACAGACACTGACAGACCTGCTAGAACAGGGAACCATTCAGCCAGTGCCTACATACCAAAAAGGAACAGGCTTCTACTATCACATTTTCCTAGGACCCAGAAAGGAAGGCCCCTGGAAACTCATCCTAGATGTCTCCTTCCTCAACTGTTTCGTAAAGGTACACTCATTCAAAGTGCTAACCCTTCAGACCTTGTTTCCTCTTATCTTCCCACAGGCCTATCTGGTGTCCACATACATCAAAGATGCCTACCTGCACATTCTCATTCATCCCAAATTCAGGAAATGTTGTCCATTTCTCTGTGGCATCCTTGCACTTTCAGTTCTTGGCCTTGACGTTTGGTCTTTCTACAGCCCCAAGAGTTTCACAAAATGCTTAAGCCTGGTAGTCACATACTGCAGGCTCTAAGGAATTCAAATTTTCCTTCATATGGATGACCTCCTGTTCCAGGCAAATACAAAAAAACAACCAGCAATGTGTAGCCAAAAGCAAAAATAACTTATACCAAGTAACAAGCCAATGAGGTGGATAATTCCCAATAAGGTCCTGACAAGATGTCATAGTATAAATAACACTTTAATACAAAAACAAAAAATGGTCAAGCGTTTTCGTTCACAAAAGGAACTTCTTCAGAACCATTTTGCATAAGAAAACCACCATTTAAATAGTATTTAAAATCATCATGTGACTTGCTCACTCAATGTTTCCTTAAAGAAACAGTAAAATTCCACTAAATATATCATAAAATCATTGCTTTTTTCTTTAAAACAGGCAAAATAGGCATATGTGCATTAATACCAGGCAAAGTTGTTGCATTCAACCTTAGTTGCCATTTAAGTTCACATTCCTCTACCCTATTCTCCCAAACACCTCCCTTGTCATCCCTTTTAACTTTTTCCAAAATGCCAAATAGGAATTTTGGGTACTAATGAAGAAACTGTAATTAAAACTACTCCAGTTGACAATTCATTTCCAAACTCTATGGTTTTACAATATAGCGGGGATTCCACTACCTTGACAGATATTATAACAAAAAATTGGGTAATGTTTAAAAGTAGTGCTGAAACACTTGATATTTTAGGTTTAAATCCTACTTTTGTGTATAAAACAGGGTGGAATTTGAAAAACTATTTTGAAGACCCCAGAAATGTGAACAGTAAAATGATTAATGGAACTAAAAAATGTGGGAGATGTAATTATTGTAGTTACATCTTACAAAACAAAACAGTGCCTGTAGGTAACCTGGATCAGCGTATTAGTTTGGACACAGGAAATTGTGGCATTTCTGGTCTTCTATACATTGCAACTTGCTCCAAATGTAATGATTTTTATATTGGGAAAACTGTTAGGAGTTTACGTAAACGTATATATGAGCACTTGTATGCCATTAAAAACAAAGATGAGGACAATGCTTTATATAAGCATACTAAATACTGTGGCTATGATTCAAAATTCTTATTTGGCATTTTGGAAAAAGTTAAAAGGGATGACAAGGGAGGCTTTTGGGAGAATAGGGTAGAGGAATGTGAAGTTAAATGGCAACTAAGGCTGAATGTAACAACTTTGCCTGGTATTAATGAAAATATATGTATTTTGGCTGTTTTAAAGAAAAGAGCAATGATTTTATGATGTATTTAGTGCAATGTTACTGTTTCTTTAAGGGAACATAGAGTGAGCAAGTCACATGATGATTTTAATTGCTATTTAAATGATGGTTTTATTTTGTAAAATGGTTCAGAAGAAGTTCCTTTTGGGAACGAAAGCACTTGGCCATTTTTTTGTTTTTGTAGTGAAGTGTTATTTATACTGCTACATCTTGTCTGGACCTTACTGGGAATTATCAACCTCATTGGATTGTTACTTGATTGCAGGCAAATACCCCAGAGGATCTGCAGAGGAACCTCCACTCAGCTACTGACATCCTGCAACAATTAGGATTCACAATCAACTTAAAAAAATCTGCCCTCACCCCATCTCAAGACCATTTCTTTCTGGGGTGCAGATTCCAAGCAGACAGAATGATAGTGCCTCTTCCACCTCAAAAGGCCCAGGAGCTCTGCCAGACATTCTCAGACCTCCTTCCCCTGCAGCTTTTGTCAGCAAGACAATTTCTCAGGATCTTTGAACTGATGACCTCCACCATTCCTATGCTGCCTCTGGCAAGGCTTCACATAAGGAAGTTTCAGTGGTTCTTGAAGTCAGTGTGGACACAGCATGCACACCCTCTGGCATTCCAAATTCCACTCCTATCATGCCTGAAAAAGGAGCTCCTATGGTGGATACAACAAATGTCCCTCAATCCGGAACTCCCCATCCACTCCTTGGTCCCAACTCAGGACCTCTATACAGATAACTTTGGATACAGGGCAGGAGACCTTGTTGGTTCCCAATACTGTACAAGGGCAGTGGTCTCCCTCTCAGGTAAAAGATCACATAAATGTAAAAGAAATTAAGGCTCTGATTCTAGCCCTTCAGTCCTTTCATACCCTTCTCAACCCAGGTCACTTGAGGATCTTCACAGATAACATGACTGTCCTCTGGTACGTGAACAAGCAGGGGAGAACCAAATCATACCTCCTGTGCAGAATATCTTTACAGGTTTGGGAACTAGCCCTCCAACTTCAGATTTTTCTGCATGTGGCTTATATCCCCATCCAAACAGAACTCTGTGGCAGACACCCTGAGGTGATCCACAACACAAGCCCATGAATGGATGCTTCACGGGGATGCATTTCTGGATATCGTCCACCAGTGGGGTATTCCTCAGATAGTCTTGTTTGCCTCCTCATGAACAGACAACTTCCAAAATTTTGTGCCAGGGACCCCCCCCCCCCGGCATAGAAAGTGGACACCTTATCAATATCCTGGAAGGGAAAATTTCTGTATGCATTCCCTCCCCTCCAACTATTTCCAAACCAGAAATCTTGCTGGTGACTCCCTACTGGCCAAAACAGCATTGGTTTTCCCCCTTTTCCTGTACTTAGCCAAGGGCAATCATCACAAGTTACCCGTCGCTCTCCTACAATAGAAGAGCCTTCGTGGGTTCTGTTCAGGCAGCTTTATTATATACAAACACATCACGATAGATGTTTACTGACTTTAACTTAAGTAACATATATACAAATTAACTACTGCAATCATACATGCTCACTCTTTGGCTGCACTCTCAAAATGGCACTGGAATTGCATGCGCCTGGTATTTATATGTGCACGTTCAGTCCTTGATATGCTTCTTAAAGATACAGCACATACACTTTGATCTACATCCTCCCTCTTTGAGAAATAGATCATTCGCAGTTATGGATCTATTTGGCATACAAATAATACAACTAGTTTTTTTGTTATGCAATTATACAGGACTAGGTACACATATACAGTTTTGTCCAAGTTGCCGTTTATTTCACACTGGGCCTGGAAATTCCACCATATCGTGTGACATAAAACTGGGAATTAGGTATAGCAACTGGAGCTGTCTCTGCAGAATGTTCAACCTTGGGAGTACTTGGAACATCCTCAAGAATGGAAGTAGAGGTTGAGACACACTCTGTGATGGGAATAATGCCTGGTTTGCTCTGAGATCTAGAGCCTGTATCACAGGAACAATGCTGCAGTGATGATTCTGGTACTGGAAGATGTCTGCAATTTCTCCTGTACTCCACACCCTCACATTCTACAAGGTAGGATCTCGGTTTGGTATTTATACCTGTAACTTGACCAATCTGGTTGAAACATTTCACTGTTTGTATCCTCACTGTTTCTCCTTCGGTCAATAGACGAAGAACTCTGCTCAATTTATCATAACTGGAATTCTGAATAGAACGCTTCTTGAATAATTGAGCCTTGATGGTTCTGTTGTTCTTATCTTTAGGCCTCAATAAACTGGAACTAATAGGTAGCACCATTCTGGTTTGCCTGGATAGAAGGCTTTGACCAGGTGAGCCACATTTATCATCACAGGGTATGTTTCTGAGATTAAGTAAATTCAAAAAGACATTGGTATTGTCACACTTTGACCTTTCAAGTAATTGCTTTGCACTCTGCACTGCTGGTTCAGCTAGTCCATTTGACTGTGGATATTCAGGACTGCTAGCAACTTGCACAATGTCCCATTCTCTTGCAAATTTATGAAACTATTAAATTGAGTACCATTGTCAGAAATAACTTTGTGTGGATTACCATGGACTGAGAAATGATGTTTCAACTTAGTAATAACAGTAGTGGATCTTAGATCAGGTAGCAAGTCAATTTCAAACCAATTTGAATAAGAGTCTACCAATACTAAGTAGTGTTGATCATCCCACTCGAAGATATCAATGGCTACTGTTGACCAAGGCAATTCAGGTACTTGACTTAGCTGAAATGGTTCTTTCTGCAAATGTGGTTTAGTACTATTGCATACTAAACAAGAAGAAAGTACTTTATCAATGTCTTAAACTAATGAAGGCCAAAATACTAATTCTCTCACTCTTCTCTTAGTAGCTGCAGAACCTGGGTGACCACGATGCAAAATCTGGACATATTCATGTAGTAAGGAAGCAGGAACAACAATTTTAGGACCTTTGAAAATAATGCCATCTTCCAGCAACATTTCATCTCTGTAAGGAAAATAGGTTTACACTTCTGGTGGTACACTAGATTGCTTTGATGGCCATCCAACATTAATGTAGCGGTTGAGCTTTTGGAAAACTGGATCGGTCTTTGTATGATCTCTCAGCTCATCATGTCTAGTGGTAGAAAAATGATGCTCTGCCATCACATCAAAGTCAAAATTCTCTGTGTCAAGCTGTTCCGTCATATTTCTGGGCAATATGGATAAGGTATCAGCCAGATGGAGAGTTTGCCTTTTGTATAGACCATTTTGAAGTTGTACTTTTCCAATCTGAGTATCATTTTTTACAATCTTGTTGGAGTTGAATGCATAGGCTTCTTTAGAATAGCAACTAGAAGTTGGTGATCAGTTTCAATCTGAATAGCTCAACCATAGATATAATAATGAAACTTTGAACATGCAAATACTATTGCCAAAAGTTCTTTCTCAATTTGAGCATATTGCATTTCAGTTTGGGTAACTGTTCTAGATGCATAGGCTATTGGTCTGCCCTCATGAAAAATAACTGCGCCAAGACCACATTTTGAAGCATCACAGGAAACAGTGACTGGTTTATTGACATCATAGTATCTTAATGTAGGTGTGGAGGCAATTTTCTGCTTAAGGTCTTCAAATACATTTTGGTGTTGCTCTAAGCATGACCATGTAACATTTTTGTGCATCAACTCTCTTAAAGGTGCTGTAAACTCACTGAAGTCTGGTATAAACTTGCCTAAATAGTTGACCAGGATTAGGAAATGCTCTAGAGCTTGAATATTATCTGGTGCGGACATCTCAAGAATAGCTGCTTGCTTGGTTGGGTCTGGTCTCAAGCCAGTACTGGTAAATAAATGACCTACATATGTAACTTCTGGTAGTCTGAATTTGCACTTTAAAGGACTGAGCTTTAAGTTTATTTCACATGCTCTGCCTACAACTCTTTTTAAGTTTTTGTCATGCTCTGTTTCACCATTCCCTCCAACCAATAAATCATTTACTATTATAGCACAAGGATAACCAAAAAAAAAAAAATTGCTCCATTACATGCTGGAAGTCTTCACTTGCAGAATTTATTCCAAATGGGATTCTTAGGAATTTGTATCTGCCAACCAGGGTACTGAAAGTGGTTAGTAATGAGGATTTGCACTCAAGCATCACTTGCCAAAATTAACTTTTTGCATCCAAGACAGAAAAAACAGTGTTATTCAGTATTACAGCTGCGACCTCTTCGACTGTACGCATTGGATGATGCGGTCTCTTCAATGCTTTGTTCAGATCTCTTGAGTCAATACATATTCTGATTTCGTCTAAGCCTTTTTTTTGCGAGCTGCTACCATGGACGACACCCATTCAATTGGTTCTGTAACTAGACAAATTACACCTTGCTATGCAGTTTTATCCAGCTGACCCTTGACTTTATCCTGCATAGCTATTGGAACTCTTCCTGCTGGTCCGACTACTGGAATGAACTCTGGATCTAACTTGATGGAATACACAACTGGAAGTTTGCCCAACTTGTCATTGAAAACATCAGCATACTCTGAGAAAATGGCTTCAGAAAAATTGGAACTAGGATATGCACTTATGTGATAAACTTCTTTGGTAAAAGAAAGCAGATTCATCCGCAAACTGTCTTTGAGACCCAATAATGACTGTGCTGGTTGTCAGGCTACATAGAATAATAAGCTATAACAGTTCTTAGCCAAATAACATGAAAGCATCACTGAGCCTTCGGTTTGAATTTCTTCACTTCCATAAGCAACAAGTGTCGCACTACTGGCCACATTGAGTTGCTCATTAGTTCTCACCTTAGCAAATGTGTCTGCTGATATAATATTACACTTTGAACCAGTGTCTACTTTAAGCTCTGTGGATTTACCACTGATCTGCACTATATAAAACACTTCACTCTTTGCCAATAAATTCACTGCATCAGCTCTTTCACCAATCATTGATATACCATCTCTACATAGAAAGTGGACTGCTGTAACCCTACTTGATCAGTTTGATTTTCTGAGTGACCCTTTTTTACAACTGTGTAGGGTTTACTTGATTTACAAAACTTTTGAAAATGGTTCCATTGTTTACACTTGTGACATTGCTGACCAAATGCTAACCATTTCTCTCTTTTAGACTCATGGTTGGCACCACAACTGCAACAGTTAACAGTAAAGCTGGACTTGGGTTTTGCTGATTCACATTTGTACTGCACTGAGCATGCTCCTTTAACTGAACTAGTCTTAGAACTTGCTGAAAAACTGCATGGTTTCCTTGGTGAGCCAGTAGGGGCTGCGGCTGCCATGTGTTTAGGCCTACTTCTGTTTGCCACATATTGCACGATAACTACATTTGCTCTGGAATCTGCTGAAACCAAGCTCTTTTCACTGACAAACATACTTGTGTGTTTTTCCGTAACTTCATGGATTTGACAAATCTCTATGATTTTACTCAACGTTAAATTGCTGTCACAAAGCAAAACCTTTCTTCCAGCAGCACCATTAATACCACATATGAGCCTGTCCTTTATTAACTCATCTTTTAAGTCACCAAACTGACACATTTTGGCTTTGTTTCTCAGGTCAGTAATATAAGTTGCAAATGTTTACCCTGGTTTCTGATCTCTTGTGTAAAACAAATGCCTCTTTAATGTAATATCTGTTTGGGGATGACACATTTCTCTGAATCTGCACTTCAAACACTCGGGATTTTTAATTGATTCAGCCTGTACAACAATATGACAATTTTCACCTTCTCCCTCATATAACACTAGTGCATACACAAATGAATGCTCTCTTTCAATGGCCTTTGACCCAACTAGATTTAGCAAAATGAATCCCATGGTGCATGAATCTTTATCTGAATAAGCTGCTTGTATAAAAATATTGTACTCTTACTCAAATATTCTCCAATTTTCTGCAATATTCTGATCAAATACAAGTGGTAAGGGCTTTCGAAATCTGTCTGCCATATTAACACATACCAGTGAAGGGTTTTGTAAATAAACACGAACACATACACATACACATATGCCAGAAATTTATACCAGTATTTGTGACTTTGCCCAATAGCACAACAAGCCTCCAAATAACTGAACTTTGGGAAATAAGTCTTTTGGGCACCATAATACTCTAGAAATTACTGTATTGCAAGAATTCACCTCATCAGTATAAGAAACATTTCAAATAACAGCACCGTGTGAATGAACTGGGCAAAAGAAGCTCAGAGTCAGAAATATTTCAAAGTAATTGCACTTTGCGAATAAAGAGTACACAGCACACTGAAATTTACCCCAAATGGTGGTAGCTTGCTAGGTAATTCTTTATGGTGCAGAAACTCTCTGTAATGGTGGCACTTTGTGAATAGACACACCCAGCACAAGAAACTTTTCAAAATGGCTATACTTCGACTGTACTTCACAAAATAGTTATACTTTGCATACAAATAACTCTTCAGAATACATACACAGTAAAAAGCACACAGTATAAGCACTTTTACACACTTTGAAATATTTTAAATAACTTTAGTTATGCCCTTGATACAATACAAAGTCAGTTATGTCAAAACACAGCACTTTGCCAAAAAACATGCAGTCCTCTTGCTTTATTTATGCTTAATGTGCCCTTTTTGCCCTTATTATATTCGTTTTATCTCATTTAATCTCTTTTCATGCCCATTGTACTTTTCTTGTGCTCATTTTACTCTAAACACTCTGAGTTCTGGGACTTCAAACCACTACAGTGGTTTGAAGTCCCAGAAACATTGGTAGAATTAGTGCAGGCTATGTACAAGGATACAATGACTCAAGTATGAACAGTGTTCAGCCTCACAGAGGGTTTCCCAGAGGGAGTAGGCGTACACCAGGGTTCAGCTCTGAGCCCACTGCTGTTCATACTGCTGATGGACTACATTAGCAAACAGGTTAAAGGGGAAATATCAACAAAGTTGCTGTATGCAGATGGTGTGGCATTAGAGGCAG
Organism: Protopterus annectens; assembly: GCF_019279795.1. Taxonomy (NCBI): domain Eukaryota; kingdom Metazoa; phylum Chordata; order Ceratodontiformes; family Protopteridae; genus Protopterus; species Protopterus annectens. The sequence goes on from NC_056734.1 coordinate 96,835,348, forward strand.
ACTCTGAGCAAGAACTTCAGCAAAGGATAGGAGAATGGAATGCAAAACTAAAGGCATATGGGATGAAACTAAGCACAGATAAGAAGTGGTAATGGCAGCAGACTTGGGAAATGAGAAGAAGCTGAAAATAGATATAGAAGGGAAAATAGTGAAACAGGTAAACTGCTTCAAGTATCTGAGAGGGACGGTCGAGGAAAAGGGAAGTCTGACTGAATAGGTCAAAGCTAGAATCAAAGGGGCTGCAGCCAACTGGCATAGAATGTCAGGTGTAGTCTATGACAGAAGAATGCCAAAGAAGCTGAAAAGTAAGGTGTAAAAGACAGTGGTGTGACCAGTACTACTGTATGGTACAGACACCTGGGCAGTAAAGGCAGAACAGTTGAAGAAGCTAGAGATGATAGAAATGAAGTTCCTGAGAAGGGTGGTAGGATGCACATTGTGGCACAGATGAAGAAATGAAAACATAATAGCAGAAGCCAAAGTAGCACCAATTGCAGAAAAGATCAAAGAGAACAGATTACGGTGGTTTGGACACGTGCATTAAAGCAGAAGACAATCTAGTAAGGAAGATTTGGGACAGACAGGAAGAAGGTAAAAGGAAGCAAGGATGTCCAGCAAAGAGGTGGATGGATTGTGTGAAAGAAGATCTGCAACAGTCAGGCATGAATGTGAAGAAGGTAAGAGTGTGGCACTGAATTGAGAGAGTTGGCGACCGTTAAAACGATACCCTGACCCCATGTAGAAAAATGGGAAAAAAGGGGCTGATGATGAAGTTTTACTCTAAACATGCTTGCTTTTGCTTCAAATACACTTGTTTTACTTTAAACATACTCATTTTGCTTTTCTGATAATTGTTCCATCAAATATCTTAGTCTTAACCATTTTGCTTAATTAATAAATCTTTTGTGCCTCCCGCTTGTTTAAGAATGCGGTTTGTTGCGAGTTCAAGATGGCTACCGTCCTATAAACAGGGTAGGAACTCAGCTCTGCATAACCTCAACATCTTTAATCCAGTAATATGTGAAGAAAACAAGTCTACTCGGGAAAAAAATCATACCTTTGATTGGAGGTTAACATACTAACTCAGTATTTTACCTGGATTGCCTCTACTGTTTGTATAAAAATAGAAGATTACCTTGGATTAGTTCGGGCCTCCTGCTGTTTCACATACATGTGCTTCTGCTGTTCAGTTTGTCTCTGTGCTGCTAATTTCACCTGAAACAAATATTTCAGCTTTAAAGTATTTGGATTACTTGAAGAAAACTAATTACTTTTGGTATGTCACATATATCAGAATCGATGGACTTACAAACTACAAAAGCAAAGTTCTCTGCAATCTCTTCTCCTGAAAAAGAAGTTAACACTAAAAGGGCCAGGACGGGCAAACAGCAACAGCATCCACAAGACATATCTAAAGCATCAGTGAATTCTGCTTCTTCTAAAAATAAAAGTGACCCTAATAACATGGAAGATTTAAAACTAGCTCTACAGCCTATCCAAGAGGCTATTCAGAGTTTCTCCACACAATTTAAATCCTTCGGAGATTCTCTGGACAGATTGTTAACCAGAATTTCGGATACTGAATTAAAGGTCTCAAACAATGAACTAAAAATCGACCAATTACAAAAGGGTTTTGATTCCAATTGCTCCACTATCCAGGATTTGCAGGACAAAATACTGGATCTTGAGGCAAGATCAAGACGCAATAACATCATCATAAGAGGAATACCGGAATCTATCCCCCACAGGTCTCTTCCAGAAAGCATCACTGAGATTTTATCCCTTCTACTTGAAAATCCAGCTCTAACTGCTCAAATATCAATAGAAAGAGCTCACAGAGCCCTTAGACAAGTTGCAGATAACACAATAAATAAGTATCCCAGGAATGTTTATGTGAAGATTTTAAACTACCAGCATGCTGTCTCAATCTTACTTTCAGCCAGATCTAAGAAATCTATTACTTGGAGAGAATCTAAAATTACCTTTTCTCCGGATTTGCCAGTCCCTATCAAACTGGAGAGAAGAAAATTATCACCTTACTGTAGGTACCTCATCAAAAAAAGCATCAGATTCCAGATGAAATTTCCAAATACATTAGTATTTAATTTCCAAGATTCAAAACACGAAGCCAAAAATAGCAAAGAAGCCAAAGAGGTGTTCTCTAAAGTATTTAAGGTATGTCCTGAACTGGTATAAGTTATTCTAAACTTACTTTTGTGTCCTGGATGTTATCTGGTGCGGTTCCATATCATGGTAGTGCTCCGAACCATATATTAGCGCTCCCGACGACGAGGACTTGTCTTTTCATACTCCCAGGATGAGGGCCTGCTTCAGCTTGGAGGAATGACCACAGAGAACTTCATTTCCCATCAGGCTATCGCTCGTCGTCACCTCTAAACGCGTCACATCATGACGCTCGTCTTCTGTGACTGGCTGTTCAGCTTCCTCTTTTCTCCAACTCTTAAAGCGGCGATTCCGCTCAGAAAACAGTTAAATAGTAAACTGTTCATAGAGTTAGGTTTGCCCTTTTAAATAATTTGGAAAGTAAGCTGCACGCAGACTGACAAGGCTGTTTTCCTTTTTGTTTCTTCTAAATGGTCTCAACTGGTCGTCGGGAGCTTGGTTTGCTGCTGGATCTGGCAGTGTAAGGTCTGGAAGATATGGATCGCGAATTTCCTGGTCGCTGTTTGGGACTTTCATGTATATTCGACTTGGTATTGGAAGCTTTCCTGTTTTGTAAAAATGTATAGTGTTGGTTCATTTTAATAGTGTACAGCATGAAGAAAATGTTTCCTAATTCTTAAATTCTAGTAGCGAGACCTGTTTTTCTTTCTTTTTTGATACTTTGTGTAATCGGTCCCTGGGTTTCCTACAAGTTTAATTGCATTGTGGAAGGTATTTATCATGCAATTTCTTAAGTAGTTAAAGCCATAAGTGTCTTTTTATTGTTTATATGTTATAGGAGTGTTCTGAATATCATTCTGCAAACTTTTCTCTCATCTAATGTAATAAGACTTCAGTATAGTAGCTTCCTGATAATATTGTTGTGCTCCAATTTTGGACTGGTATCTGATAGTAATGGATTTATTTTTTGTAGTAACTGCAATGCAGATAACACGGTGAGGAGGTCTTCATTAAGTTTTGGGCTTACAGTGAGCCTATATATTTGGTCGCTAAAATCAGTGCATTCCTATAATTTCGTGTTTGTCAACGTGCTGGGACTAGTTATACAGGTATTTGTGAATGATTGGTTTTGGTAAGGTTACAGCCTTGGTGTATATTCTGTTCTATAGGCATGCTCACTCATATATGTCTTATCACTGTATACTTTATAGCTAGGAGTCACGAGATACATGGTCCATATATGGGGAGTCTAATTGTTGGGGCATCTTCTCCAGCTATTAATTATTAACATTGTTGTTGTTCTTTCAGGCTAAATCACCTAGTAGGGAACCAAGCTTTACCGTAAATTTCAGTTTATTCCTCAAGCACCCTATCTCATTAGTGCTATTGATTATTTTTATTACTACACATTACCGGTTGATGGTTCTCATCTATATCTATTAGGGGCTTACTTCCATTATGTTTGTCAAACACTGAATATATTGAATAGATTAGCCTCGAACTGACCCAAGGATAGTCACTCAGAGCATATTTGGTCCCTCTTTATACTAATGGGAAATTTTTTAGGTTATAAGCTTAAGGTATGTCTCTGGTCTTGACACACTATGAGGTATCTGTTTCGTATCTATTTTTAATTGATCTTTGCAGTCTTAGACATTTGGGTTAGACTATAGTTCTAGTCTCATATCTCTCTCGTAGTTGAATGTTCTCACTGCCTTCATGATGATTAGTATTTTGTCCTACTAACATGTGTTATTATCAATATGCAATTGTTATTTTTGAATGGTTTAGGCACCATTTGATTCACATTTCAAATTCTTAAATGCTGAGCTGGGTTCGAAATCCTAACCCTGATGGGGAGGATAAGCGGTCTAGACCCAAGGGTACTAAGGGGATTTTTTGGGGGCCCATACTTCCCTCAGGAGAGGGGGTGTTATTTGACTTACCCTTACGTTAGGTTTTCTGAATCAAAGTTCCCAAGAATCCCTTTCCCTTCCGGGCCTTTGGAGAGGGGTTTATGCTCGGTTGGTAGGCAGGAAGGGTCTTGTTATATAGTGTTTATTGCCCATATTCTACTAATAGAAAATTATAAGTTTCAGGTTATGCGATATACTTTCCATGTCTCTTTATTCCTTTTTATACTTCTATATCACACATTTTACCCCCCACTGAATAGGTAGCTGAATGATTATTATCGATTCTTGGAATATTAAGGGATTACAATTGATCAAAAAGAGGAGGCTCTTCATGCACATGTGCTATAAACCAAAAGCAGATATAATTTTAGTTCAGGAAACACATTTGCTCAGCCGTCAATGGGAGCACAAAAAAAGGAGGCCGTGGGTGAAAACAATCATTGACTCTGGAGTTAAGTCGAATAGTGCTGGGGTTGCAATAATAATAAAGAAAAAAATTCCCTTTTGATATTATTAAATTTGAATTGGATAAGGATGGTAGATGGTGTTTAATTATTACCAAGCTATCCCACATTGATAAGCCCATTGTAATCTTGAATATTTACTCTCCTTGTGCTAACTAACAAAATTTTTATATGAATATTTACAACATTCTCTCCTCCTTCCCCAACCATTATTTTATTATAGGAGGGGATTGGAACTCCGTTCAGAACCCCACTACAGATAGGTCGAATGGTAATACAAATTATAATAAACTCGCCGTTTCAGTGTTAGCTGAACTCAAGGAAGATTTAAATTTGTTTGACCCATTTATAACACACAGAAACCCCACTAATACAGTTAACTTTACTTTTTTTCCAGTTGTCATAAGGGTTGGTCCAGAATTGATTTCTTTCTTCTTTCTTCGGTCCTGGCTAATTGCCAAATAGAACTACATATTGATAACAGAAATTTATCTGACCACTCAAAGTTATCCCTCTCCCTAGATTGCAAGCAAAGGTGTAACAGTAGAAATAGGCCATTGTGGTGGAGACTTAATCCTAATCTTCGTCAAAAAGAAGGAATAGCTTTGATTATAGAAGATAATTTAAACCAGTTTATACAAGCATCAAAAGAGCAGGATATTCCTATAGATATATTATGGGCCTCCACAAAGGTGGTGATTAGGGGCATTCTGATAAATAAAGCTTCTTACTTCAAGAAACTATATTTTAAAAGGGAGTCTGAACTGAGCAAAAAGATATCAGAATGGGAGAACAAACTGCAGACCAAATATGATAGCGAAGTAGAATCTCGGTTAGTTAAGTTGCAGAAAGATTATTTATCTTTGCAGGCAGATAATCTATCAGTCCATGAAACCAAAATGTTGGCCAAATATTCCGATTGGGCTCAATGCCCGTCCAGGTTCTTAGCCAGACTAATTAATCAGATTAAGCCATCACACAATACCTCTCAAATTTCTTATCAAGACAAACTCTACCACGATACTCAGGATATTATAAAAATTTTTCAAAAAATATACACTGAACTTTATAGCTCTCCTAGTGACCCTATCGATATATATGTGTTACATGATACCCTTAAAGAATTATCTTTCCCTAAATTAAATATGGATCAATTTCACTTGTTAGATAGAGAAATTACTTCTCAGGAAGTCTTGGATGTGATCAATAACTTAAAACTAAATAAAGCCCCTGGCCCTGATGGGTTCACAGCAGAATTCTACAAATCATATCCCCACAAGATCTCACAGGCTTTATATTTGATTTATAATCATATTCTCCACCAGGGTATAGGAGATCCCCATTTTAATGCATCTAAGACTATTCTTATCCCAAAAGGTAAAACAGACTCTACTAAACCGGAAAATTATAGGCCCATCTCCATTATTAATGTGGACTTAAAGATCTTGGCTCAAATTTTTGCCAACAGACTTAAATTACTGCTACCTAATATAGTCTCTAAAGAACAATCAGGCTTCATTACAAATAGACAGACCTCAGATCATACTCTAGCTTTGGAAGCTATGATAACCTTCTCGTCTTTATCTAAGTACCCCCTTTACACTCTAGCAATAGATGCTTCTAAGGCCTTCGATAGAATGAGTATGAAATTTTTACTCACTATTCTACCCCTATTTAACATACCTACTTCGTTTACAAAATTTATTGAGACCATTTACCACAAAGCCTATACAACGCTACATATTAATAATGTTTTATCTGATAGGATTAACATAATCAATGGAACGAGACAAGGTTGCCCTCTCTCTCCTTTATTATTTAATTTATATATAGAACCTCTTTTCCTTCTTATTAAACAAAAAACCCATCATAACATCCCCAAGCTATTTAGAACTAGTATTCCCCTTTCGGCGTTTGCTGATGATCTAAATATTTACCTCTCTTTACCAAACTCAGACATAGAGGAAATCATGAAATCCATTAATATCTTTTCTAAATTTGCCAACTACAAGGTCAACAAAAACAAATCTCAAATTTTTCCGGTTAATGTCACTTCACCATACCTCCTAAATTTTTCTTCTGAAGTTATTCCTGTTAATCAAAAACGTCGCTATCTGGGGGTCACTTTCTCAACAGATCAAATCATTTCTTATCAGGAGAACATCTCTTCTTTATGGAAGGAGGTGCAATGGGATTTAAAGAGATGGACCCAACTTAAGTTACCCTTTCTGGCAAGATCAACTATTATTAAGATGAATATTCTTCCCAGGTTCTTGTATATTTTCAACTCGACTAACTCTATCATCCCTTTATACTTTTTCAATAAGTTACACTCAAGCTTCTCTAAGTTTATTTGGTCTCCAAAATCGGTGAGAATATCGTATTCTAAACTTACATACCCGAAGGAACTGGGTGGCATTTCTCTTCCTGACTTCAAACTATACTATGATATTATTCAAAGCAGTAGAATTATTAAGATAGCAAATTATACCAATTCCTCGGATGCCTGGCACCCTAACTGGGTATTACTTTACTTCAATTATATTAGATCCCTTAAATTTAATCCATCCGCCTTACCATTCTTAAACAAAGACAGTTTAGACAAATATAAAATCACCTATGGTCTCAAGTATAATGTTATCAGATTTCATAAACTATTATCATCTCTAAATCTTTTGCATGCGTTCATTTCCCTCCAACCATTACATCTAAACCCTAATTTAACTCTGAGCGGTAACATGATAAATTTGGACAATTTCCCCCTTATTAAGGATAAGTGCATGGCAGACTTCCTCTTAGTTAAACATCTGAAGATATCTGAGATTAGGCAAACCTTTAATCTATCTAGAAAATATACTTTAATAACTAGACAGATCTTTGATTTATTCAAACCATATTCTGACCATCCAGAGCTATCCAGGGAGAATATTGAAATTGCCAAGGTTATTTGGAAACTTCTTCTGCTAAAAAAGAAGATGATATCTAATGTTTACAAGTTTATGATTTCTATTAGATCTAATAATCTGCCATTATTTTCTAAATTCTGGACGGATAAGGACCTGAATATAACTCCCAGAGAAATGAAAGAGGCTTTCAAATCAAGTATTAAATTTATACCTTTTAAAAAACTATTTTATACGCAACTTATGATCACCAACAATGCGTATTTAACACCTGCAATTATTAATAAAATTCATCCCAATTCATCGTCTCTATGTCCATTCTGTAAGGATCAGGTAGCCGATATATACCACATTTTCTGGAGTTGTAAATGTGTGTACAGACTGTGGTGCGCCCTTAAAGTTATCTTGGAGAAAATGGGTTACGAGAAATCAACACTTTCTTTGCAATTTGCATTACTACATATCCCTCCTGATAATATTCCTAAAGCTCAGCTCAAGGTGGTGATTTCAATTGTCATGTTTGTTTACCTTCACTGTTATCTCTGCACCTCATGGCTCTGAATATCAATCTCTGGAATCCCAGTTCTGACACCATGTCGCTCTCCTACTTTGGATACAATAGGAGAGTCTTCGTAGGTTCTGTTCAAGCAGCTCTATTATATACAAACACATCATGATAGACGTTTACTGACTTTAACTTAAGTAAGTTATATACAAACTAACTACTGCAATCATACATGCTAACTCCCTGGCTGCCCTCTCAAAATGGCATTCAGAATAGCACATGCCCAGTATTTATGTGTACCAGTTCGGTCCTTGATATGCTTCTTAAAGATACAGCGCATACACTATGATCTATATTACCTGACAGAGTGGACCTACTCACCCAACACAAGGGCTCCCTCATCCACCCACACCTGGCAACTCTACAGCTGACTCTGTGGGTGATAGAGCCCTGATATGTTTTAGACACTTATTCTTAGAGGACTTGCTTCAAGATCTGCAGGAGTCCAGGAAACCCAATAACAGGAAATCTTATCTCCCAAATGGAAAAGATTTTCAATATGGTGTCTTTCTTGTAACCTGGACCCACTAACTGTGGATTTCCCTTTGTTTTTTTCATATCTGTGTGAGTTGCTCAATACTAACTTTGCTTATTTATCTGTAAAAGCACATATGTCAGCCATTTCTTCATGTATGCCTCTTTCCCCACCTTTAGATTCTAGACTTGAGGCCAAACAGCTTCTCAAAGGCGTCCCTCACATTAGACCTTCCAGGAGGCCTGTGCCCCCACCCTGGGACCTAAACTTTGTGCTATAGAAGCTGACCCTCGCTCCCTTTCAGCCAGCCTCCTCTTTCTCCTTAAAACACTGCACCTGGAAAACTGTCTTACTGCTAGCCCTAACCTCTGCCAGGAGGGTCTCTGAGCTCCAGGCCCTGATGTTATCTCCCCCAACTTGATTTTCCACAAAGACAGGGTCTTCCTTCACACCAACCCTACATTTATGCCCAAAGTGTTTAATGAATTATCTTTAAACAAGGCTACCTAACCTGCCAACCTTTTTACCTTTTCCATAAAACACCAGTGAGAAGATTTTGTACACACTTGATGTGTACAGACAACTCAGGTTTTACCTTCACAAAACTAAACCTATTAGGAAATCCATCCCATGGCTATGGGACTACCTGTGTCCAAATAAACTATTTCTAACTGGATCTCAAAAAACATTTCCTTCTGCTATGTCTACCATGGCAAAACCCTACCCTGCTTGATCAAAGCTCAATCCACCAGGGATGTGGCCTCTCAAAGGCCTAGACACCAATTCCATCCTACAGGCAGCTACCTGAATCACTGTCCACACCTTTACTAAAGATTACAAGCTGGATGCCATCTCCAGATCTAAGGCTGGGTTTGCCAGAGCCATTCTGCATGGCTTCCTCAAAAATTCTTGAACTAACTCTACCTCCCTCCCTTTTGTACTCTCCCTCATGTAAATAATACTGCAACAGATGAATAGTAGGACATGGAATAGTTGTGTAAGAACTTACCGTAATGATAGATGTCCTTCTCTTCTCTGTTGCAGTATTCTGTCCCACCCCAGTTCTCATGATTCTTGGATGTCTAGACTTCCCATTTCTTGGACTGTCTCTCCTCCTGGGGCTTCAGTTCTGAGGATGGTGCGCTCATACGTCTCTTTCATGGCCTACATCCAGCATCTGCCTACATGAGTTGTACCATGCACCTTTCAGTAGTACAAGACTTTGGTATACTGGCCGATGTCAGGTCGCCTGGGCAGGCAACTCCCCCTCATGTAAAGAGTACTGTAACAGAGAAGAGAAGGACATCTAACGTTATGATAAGTTCTGACACAACTATTCTTTCGCATGTTCTCAGAATGCTGGAATGAATATGATTTTAAAGATTTTTAAGATACCGTTAATTTTAATTTAAACAACTCTGGCTAGCATTATGTGATTTATGAAATAATCAAAACATATTTGCTTGTTTATTTACATTTTATCTACGCTTCTTTGACAAGATTTGTCCCATTAGGGTAGTGACCTCTTTTCAGAGGTGACCCAAAGTGGTATTTATACTACTAGGGAGCATTGTGTAACTTGTATTACCCTTTTTTGATAGGTGCCATGGGGCCTTTTACACTCAACTTAGCTACCACCAACTCATGTTGGTACCTTGGTTTAACATCTCATCTGAAGAACAGCCCACTCAGTAGTGTATCACCCACCTGATGCTGCACTACAATGTTAGCAATTTGAAAAATTATCACCTGGAGTAGGAAGAGAACCCACATTCTTTTAGTCTTCCATCCCCAAATCCCCAAAAGTGAGTGCGCTATCTGTTGTGCCATTGACATTGACATAGTGATTAAACAAGCTGATTAACACAGGAAAACTGTTGCAATGCATATTCAACAATATAAAAAGGTGTGTCTGGGCCATCTCAATGAGTGATATATTTAAGTTTCAGTGAATCTGAATAGCTATAATAATACTGTTCAAAGTTTTTTTGTTTTATGACAGAGAGGTTGTAGAGCTGGTTAGTTTACTATTCAGGATGTTGATAAAAAAAATATTCCATACCCATGCATAAATAACTACTTTTTATTACCTTCCTAAACTTCATAAATTTGTCTCTACTCCTCTAGACAGATCTATGGCATCAGGTAGTTTTACATTCATGGAAAATCTTGGTACAATAATTAATAACAACCTGCTTTACATTAAAGAAGCTTCCCACTTTATACAGAAAATTTTGAAAATACTGCAAAGTGATGCCATATTTTGGTTGACTCTGGCCATTGCTAGCTTTTGTACTATTATAGAACACACACAATTTTTGTGGTATCTCCCCACGATACAATAAGTCTGTTATTGTTTCAGTGACATCGATGATGAGGTATATCATAGTTAAAATGCATGGTGTGCTCTCTGTACTACCATATGCTTGTTTGGTTATGGGTTTATTTGAAAGAAAATATATTCATAATTTTGTACTCGTCTTGTTATGCTTTATTTTTCTTTCATATATTATCATATATTTTGTGCAAAAGGGGTATTCAAATAGTTCCTACATTTATTTCTGATCTTATAAACAACAGACTTGGCTTTGGTATTACAAACTTCGGTCATCCCTTTCAGATGAATGTCCTAGATATTACTTTAATGGGTTGTCCATGTTCATATACTACCACCAAACCATATAAAAATCCACATCTACTATGGTAGCTAGGTATCAGAATAATATCAAAGGCTTAACATTTCAACCTATCTCTACAGATTTTATAAAAAAACTACTGAAAAAACTGAAACCTACCACCATAGCTGGCGACAAACTGCCAGCAGTATTCCTGAAAATAGCTGCAGATGCCCTTGCCTATCTTGCATCCATTCTCATCAACCACTCAATATCTGAAAATATAGTTCCTGAAATCTGGAAAATTTCATACATTATACCTCTACATAAAGGGGGTAACTCTAAAGAGTTAACAAACTATCAGCCCATAGCAATACTCTCACCTCTGTCCAAAATATTAGAAAGATGTGTACACACACAACTTATGGACTACCTCAACACTCATAACCTTTTCACAAACACTCAACATGGTTTCAGGCCCTATCATAGCACCACAACTGCACTTATGTCATTCACCCACACAGTTAATAACCACAGAAACAATGGTAACTATGTCTCCGCTGTCTTTCTTGACCTCTCCAAGGCTTTTGACATGGTCAACCACAACAAGCTGATAAACTCCTTTTCCAAACTAAATCTTACTAATACTACCATGTCCTGGTTCCAAAGCTACTTGTCAGGTAGGCAGCAAGCAGTAGAACGGAAGCAAGAACTCTCACCTCTATGACCGGTCACTCTTGGAGTTCCCCAGTGCTCCATCTTGGACCGTTACTCTTCTCTATCTTCACTAATAACCATCATACTTCTACTCTGGAAGCCTCAGTCGTCCAATATGCAGATGACTCTAAACTTATCTGCTCATCTCCTTCCCTCCAAGAACTGCAAGCCAAAACACAAGCCTTCTTCCTCTCTGTGGAAAAATGGCTTACCAGCTCTCAATTAATACTTAATCCCAATAAAATGAATCTTCTCATCTTCCGCCCTACTAATCACTCTTCTCCCCCTCCACCCTCATTTACTATCCTTTATAACAACAATACATCCATCTCACCAGTGACACACACCAAACTCCTAGGTGTAGAAATTGACTGCAACATGAAGTTTGATACTCACATCTCACTCATCATAAAGAAAGTACACAAAACTTGGTGGGACTATATAGAAACAGAGCATTCCTCATAAATAGTACCAGTGCTAAATTAGCATAAACTCAGCTCATCTCCACACTTCTATACCCCTCTCCTATCCTCACCAATCTCAAAAAGTCAGAATTATCCAAACTCGACACCTGCTTTATCAAAATTGCATGCTTCGCAACCAACAGCCCCTATAAAACACTGCCCTTAAACAACTCAACTGGCTTGAACTCCCTCATCTCCTTCTCTATAACCAGCTCATACTAACCTATAAGATACTCTACTACCACGAAAAAACCTCTGCATTACAAAACGTAATACACTCTCACACCAATACTAGGGTTCTACGCTCCAACAATAAATTGTTTCTTCAGGTCACTAAGTGCAATAACTCTGCAGGGGCTTCCCTCTATTCTAACTATATTGCTACAAAATGGAACTCTCTGCCCACTAACATAGCAGCCACAACATCAGTTCAAAAATCTTTTAAAACACACCTACAAACTAACTGGGTGTGCCACTATGACACCCCAGCCTAATCCTACTCCGTCTTTTCAGGTTGACCCCCTGTCAAATCTCCTCCCTCTTTGTCAATCATTAAACTTCTCTTTTTATTGATAGTCTCACTTCTCTATGTTCACTTTTCTTCCATATCCTTATTCCCCTCTCCCACTTCCAAACGTATGATAATTATGTACACCGTATAATTTTGTATCAGTCTGTATATTTCTAATGACATACTGCTCACTGTATAATCTTAGCTTAACTTTCTTATGCTTAATTGATATGTAAATAAATGTAATCCTTGTCTTATCATGAATCGGTAAGATGTGCTATAACTGAAGCCTTTCTTCCTGGGCCTCCGCTGAAAAAGGACTTGTGTCCAGTCAGACTTTTCCGGTTAACAAATGTAAAATTAAATAAATAATAAATAAATAATAAATACTATGGATTGTTTACAACTAGTCATCACCTGTTACATCTTATGTCTTGTTTACCTAAAAAAAAAAAAAAATCATACTCAGAAAATTTGGATACAAATGATTTCCAACAGAGGCTAAAAAAGTAAGAGCATGCTTGTAGGCTACAACAGCAAACGATAAGAGTCTCTTTGGTACTGCTACTACTACTAATAATAATAACAATAATAGCTATAATACTAAATTAGAATTTTGTCAAAAACATGAATAGCATAAGTGGCACATTTATTTTGTACTGCAGTTCTATACTTTGATCAGCTTGTTATTGTCTAACACTATCATGTGTAAGTTCTTGAATCTTATGTTACTTCCTTTTATCATGGCAGGAGTATCGATGATACACCAACATACCACTATTTTAGGATTCCATCAGAAAATATAAATATGTTTCTTTAGCCACAACTGGGGCACTGCCCCCCTGATATAGTATTTCTGCACTGCCATCCACATCAGACAAAAATGAATGGCAAAAAATTCATAACTTCAAAGTATTATAACTGCTTGATTCAAGCAGTTACACTATTTCTTGTTCCTGTATCTTGTTCTATTTTGCAGAAGGCAATCAAAGCATATTATATATATCAAGAATGCTAGCAGCTAGCCATTTAATATTCTGAGACCTATTAATATGAGTCTCAAAACAGCAAGGGTGAAAGAGAAAAGATGTAGATGTACATATGCCAAGTCCAAGACTGCTGTTTCTTGGAGTAGTCTATTTCCCCAGAGATATGGCAATCTTGGATTCAGTATATGTAAGTTTAGGGGGTGTGAGGGCATGTTTCCAAACACTGGCGCTGCACTCTCCTTGCAACAAAACAACTTAGAAAGAAAACAGTGATGTTCAACATTTGCAGTTCTGTACTTTCATACTAAATTTTTCTTTATTCCAGGGCTCACACTAGCACCATGAGCTCTCTTGCACTACATTTGTCTGAATATCACAATAATCAGCCTGAGAGCCAGAGTTACCATTCTAGAACAGGTTTCCTGTGAATACAGATAAGGTAAAATGGCTGCATTATAAAGAAAATTTGTTTATTTTAAGGTTTAACACCTTGGTCAACTGTGGGCTAAATCAGGAATATCCTTACTTTCAATACGAAGTTTCCTAAGTGATTTTACTTAGTTTTTCATGTCTTCATTCATTACTTTGTTTTATTCAGATGTTTAATTGTTCTTCATAGGTTCACAGGTACTTATTATGCTATTGACCTGTGAGGATCTTAACAAGCATAGCCATATATTCCCATGGCGGTTCTTAGCCCTTATATTTTGCATACAAATAACCTAGAGATAAGTTGTATAAGGTTAAACTGGGACATTTAAATGTTTCCCCGATCTGTGAGAGACAGGGGTGCTAAACTGGTGAAATTTGCAGTTACACATCCATTCATCCAAATTACATTTGAATAGTCAGAGAAGTATTCTGCTATATGTGGAGTGAAAGACAGCTCCATAGAAGCAGCATTCTCTGTGATACATACCTGTTCCTCCAACATGTTCTATTTATTTTGCAAACAAGACTGAGATTCCCTTATGTGGGTGTTTATGATACCACTGGACCTGTGAATGCATAACAGTTCGTGAATGCATAACAGTTCTGATAGAAGAGGATATGTTGAAGCTCTACGGCAGAGGGCACTTCAGTGGCCTGCATAATACTAAGAAGAGGAACAAAGCTTTGTATGGCCTACATAGTGTTTACAATTCTTCAACTTCCTGCCGTTTCAATTTATTAATACTGCTTTTTGCATGTCTTGTTTTTTTATCCTGCCTGGAAGCCTGCTGACCCAAGACATAAGAGGAATGGGAAGTATATGTCATTGTTTATTTATGTTATTATTTAGTTGTTTTAGTTATTTAAAGATGTATATGATATACCTGAAATATGTTCTGATTATGGAATAGTTATAAATAGAAAAAATTTAAATATGAGTAATAATTTATGGAGATTTTAAGAACTTATACAGACACACACACACACACACACACACACACACACACACACACACACACACACACACACACACACAGTGTGTGTGTGTGTGTGTGTGTGGGGGGTCTACTTTTGTTTGTCGAAAGCTCATTATTTCAACAAACAAAAATTTGACCCTATGTATGTGAAGGTGCATTTAAATGAAAGTAGACTTTCGCGAATACTAGTTCACTGAACCAGTAAAATGAAAAAATAACACACTGTAAAGGCAGTTTTGCATATGGGAGGGGGCTGTGACCCCCACTACTTTATATATACTAACTTCGAGATCACACTACAGTGGGGAAAGAGGTATATTCCCTTATTCCCAATGTAGAGTGCTTCGATGCTACAGTGTTTATTTTTTTTTATACTACCGGTTCGGTGAACTGGTATTCACAAATGTGCACTTTAGTTTAAGTGCACTTTCAAGTAAATGGGGTCAAAATTTGTTTGTCCAAATAATGAGCTTTCGAAAAATGAAAATAAACCCCTATCTGTGTGTGTGTGTGTGTGTGTGTGTGTGTGTGTGTGTGTGTGTGTGTGTGTGTGTGTGTGTGTTGAAGACAAGCTCCTCATACCATCCAAACTTATATATACCAAACTGAGATTGCTATAGCTCAGAAGGAAAATGGAATAGTCTAATATGACAAACTCAGACTTAGTACATGTAAATCAGCATTTTCGGTCATTCAGTCTTGCTATTTCTGGACTCACACTAACAAGTACTCACAAATATGGGAGAGTGCTGCACTCCTTAGTGTTTTGTCCTCACTAGTAAGATCAGATCACAAAGTGGTCTCCTTTGAAATAAAGGTAAAACTAGTCCTCCCACCTAACCCCCAAAATCTTTAAGAACTTCTCTAAGGTAAATTACCCCTATTAAGTTACCCCCTATTAAGTGATGGCATAGCTAGTTTCCAAGCTCCCACAAATCCAGAAAACACAGAAACCTATGCAAAGGCACAATAAAAACGGTAGTACCAGACCAAAATAATCCTAACACCAACCGCAAAAACAAGCCACCCTGGTGGACTCCTAATATTAATAGGTTGTACAACAAAAGAAAGAAAATCCTGTTGAGAAGTAAAAAGGAATGTAGGCAACAGAGAAATAAGTCCCTCATTAGACCATGCTAGTCAAGTCTCTGAAAGTAAACTCTGAGGTAAAAATAGCCTCCAAAGCTAAGGATAACCATAAGGCATTTTTAATTTATGTCCACAATGTTAAGGACAACACCCAACAATGTGTGAAATTAATTGTAAATGGCAGCACCTATACTCAGCTGGAAGACATACAAATCTGTGGGTCTATATTAGATAACCAAAAGGTTTTTTAAGTGAACGCTCACATGAGCGAAAACGCTGGGAATTGAAAGGGTGTTTGTAAGGTCGTGGTACAGTGAGGAGTGGGATATTTGCCCTTTTCTCACTGTAGTGTGATCTCGGAGTTGGAATATATAGTTAGCTGGGGGTGTGGGGGGCACAGCCCCCCACAATACCAAGTTTGATTTCCAGCATTTTTGCTCATGTGAGCATTCGCTTAAAAAAACTTTTGGTTATCTAATACAGACCCCAAATCTGCTGGCTGACAAATTCAGCTCAAATTTCACCTCCCCATCACCCCCAGTTCTCCTGCAAAAAATACCCTCCACCACTCTTCCGTCAATTATCACCAAAGAACAGGATGACACTGCGCTCTCTAAAGCTATAAACATGGCTTCAATCAGACCCATTAGGATCTCTATTTAAACCACAGCCTCCAGACTGGCTTTGTCCCAATACAGTGGAGGACAGCAACAGTCATCCCTCTGCATAAAGGGGCCCATATACTGACCCTGGAAATTACAGACCCATACATTTAACTAGTCTTATATGTAAGGTCATGGAAAAAATAATCATGGACCTGATAAATAATAACATAGGAGATCTCCAAACACTGGAGCCAACCCAATAAGGCTTTGTCAAGGGCACAGGTCATGCCTATTGACCCTAGTAGATTTCTCTGAAGAAGTCATTAAGGCCATGGATGAGGTTAAAACAGTACATACCACCTACCCTGAACTGGCCAAGGCATTTGACACAATTCCTCACTCAGGTATTATAAATCATAAAACTTGGCATAAATCCCTAAGTCACCAGATGAATAGCCAATTGGCTCACAGTCAGGACACATGTGGTTAATGTGGGTGAATCCAGATCCAGCAAGAGGCCAGTTACTAGTGGTGTACCACAGGACTCAGTACTGGAATCACACCTGTTAGAAATATGTTTCTCTGAAGTCAAGGCAAATGTGGAATGCCTCTGGATGACAAAGCACTGAATCTCCCAAAGATGTAGATATCCTTCATGAGGGTCTAGATCAGACAAATGACTGGTACCAGAATGATGGCCTAAAACTAAATGCAAAAACGGCAGTATCATACCCTTTGGGAAGCCATATACTCCTACAAATTACAGCATCAATAGCACACCCCTTAGAGTGTACTCACAGGTGACAGATCTAGGTACGCAGATAGATAGTAGCCTGAACTTTGACCTTCATGTGTCTACAGTGGTGAGGAAATCCTTTTATGGGGCACGACTTATAAGTAAAGGTATGGTATCCATTATCCATATCCAATTACATCCCACAGCACCCAGCCCTCATTAGACTAATAATCGAGTATAGTGCGCCATTTGGAATGTACTTGACTAGGCACTTACAGCAGCTGGCATGACCTCAGTGGTTCCTCAAAAAGAAAATAAGAGGGTGTAAACAACATGAAATATGCAGACAGACTAAAAGCCCTATCCCTTTACTCTGTCTCCTACCGACTGTTAGGGGGTGACCTAAGCCTGACCTACAAGGCATTCACAAATTCTTCACTGTAGAGCTGCTACACATCCACAAGTCAAACAGCATGAGGGTCACCCAATCTAGGGATTTAAACTTAGTCAGTGACTCAAACAAAACATGCTGGAAAGACAGATATTGTCTCAAGAGATTGACCTTCTTTGGAACAGGCTTCCTATTCACATAAAGCAGAGACACTTTTCTGGCCCGCTTCAAAAGCAGTTTGGATCAATGATTGGGGAACTGCAAATTCTCACCTGGGGTAGTGCTTATGTCCCTTATGGAGAGAGGCAATCAGTAAGATACTCAATGCACTGGTACAAATCCATGCCATCCTCTTGCCCCTAGGGGCCATATATTGGGTAAAATCGGGTTATATGTACTAGGCTTGTAAGGGTCCTTAAGCCGTTAGCCTAGTAATCTTCTATGAATCTAAGTCTTGAAATATCAGCCAGTTGCCATATCTAAATATCTATCTATCACTCTACCTAGGTGTGTTTGTATGTGTGTTATATATGTTTGGTCAAACTTTCAGCTGGTCAAAGGATTTTCCAGTGTCAGATGTGGTCAATTGCACACTTTATCTATTTCAACAATAGTCAAAGCATGCAATGTGGAGTGCTACTTTTTCCCCTTATCACTTCCACTACTGCTGAAGAGACAGACTATAACTGAGAGATGTATCGGTAAGTATGGGTTTATATTAATAAAGAAATAAGAGATGGGTATAGAAAATAAAAATAAAAATGAAACCGAATAATTTCTAACAGAAGATTTCAGCCAGTCAGTCTGTCATACTTACAGCTTTCATACATGATCAATAAATATATTCAGCAAGGTTTATGGAATTTTATTACAGTGAATGAGTCATGTGAAGGGAAATGTAAGTATTACATGGATAAATAATTTTGAAATGAAAACAAACCTGGCACAGAACCAGTATTCGTTATACTTTACTGTTACACTACTTAATTTCAGGAGCTTTATGGCATTGTGTTATAGAAATTAGTACAGCTATTAAGTCATGTTAAAGTAACTACAGAATTGTAAAGAGAAATAATTCAGAAATAAAAACAGCCTGAACCTCAACTGTATTTGTTAGTATTTCCTCATTATATCATGAATCAAAAGATATATTTAGTTACTTATCATATTAAATATCACCGCTCTCATTTTTGTTTCATTGAAATAAAGGCATTTGCTATTTAACACTTATAAGTCCTTATTTGTGTCCATCTTTCTCTCTACTTTTTTCTTTGTGCTTTGTTTTTTCTTTATTTTCCTTTTATGTTCTGTTTTCTGCATGTCCAGAAGTGCCGGGGGCAGCTGTACCTCAAGCTTCCCAGGTGCAGAACCATTCACCACCTCCCCCATGCTGACCAGAGGACAAGTTGACAGGGTGGGGATGGTGGCTCCACTCTGGTAGGCACCCTGGCAAGCCTGGAATGTGGGCTTCAGGACATGGTTGAGGCAGTGCTTGAGAGGGCCATGGAGAGTCACTGAGGCCCTTAGATATTCTTCTCCAGCAGATGCAAAACTCACTGTCCTGGTTAGCTCCAAACTCTAAGCCACCAATGGTCTCAACCCCCCCCCCCCAACATCATAGTAATCCCATCCAGGAGAAACATTTTAGGCTGTCTGGACCAGGAAGGTACTAAACCCATGAATCTCCTCCCCCTCCCATTTGTGTCTGTCTGTCATCTGTATGTCTTGTCTCTCACTCCCATTCTCAGCCCACCATTAGGTTCTTGTCTTGTCTGTCTTTCATGTTTATGTGTTAAAAATGTATTAACACTACCCTAACCATGAATTCCGCAAGCTCTGCAATTATTCCCTCTCCATCTTCCCTAAGAAAAAAAAATTGAAAAAATGTGGGTCGCTTCCCATTAAATATATAATGCCCATCCTCTCTCTCAATTCTTCCAGCACAACCATTTTAATGTGCTCCTTTTGTGTTTTCCTTTTCTGCTCTCTCCTCTTGTTCTGACTAAACAATCTCTTGTCTTTCCAAACAAGCCTGGACAAGGTTTCCATATAAGGACACTTTCAGAGTGAATGCAAGTCTTTAAAATGTTTTGATTAGTTGCGGGTCATGGGTGCTAAGCCATAACCAGTGCAAAATCTAGTCGAAAGTCTCAAGACATCCACATGACTTAATGACTGCTACTGCTTGCCGAAAATACACACCATTTATGAATTTATGTAGATACAGATTTTCTTCTGCACACAACTAAACTCTAATTAATGACAGTTTATGCTAATTCAGATGGGTGTATGCATACTGAGTGTTCCCTCCTAAAGCTGAGAAGTTCTAAAACCAGTGACACTTGTTTGTACATTGCTGATTTAAAGTTACAAATCACAAATACTACGCTAAACACAGTTCACAAAGAATTAACTGGTATAGCACTTTCATCTGTTAGGCTTCTTCACAACCTTGCCTTTGGCTTAAAATTTTTCTATGCCACTCATTTGTGAATGGTTAGGAGATATGGAGTAAAAAAAAACAGTAATATCCTCTGGGATAGATAGCTGTCATGAAGTTTGACTGAAGTGAAAACTAAGAAAAAGTTATCTTCTGATAATACATAATATCTGTTTTATTTTATTTATTTTATTTTTCATTTGTTAACCAGGAAAGTCCACTGGACATAGGTCCCTTTTCAGTGGAGGCCGGGGAGAAAAGCTCCACATATAACAAACATGTAATGTATAACATATAAGATCAGGAATATTACAGTCAATACAATTAGACATATATCTTGTAACATATAAGATCAGAAATAATACAGACATTACATTACAATTTGTCAGCCAATGAAATAATACAGCATTACTATTGTCACATGTCTAAGAATACATCAACATAGAGATAAGTAAAGACTGAACTGGAAACAATCTGTCAGATTTACTATATCATCTGTATAATATGCAGTCCTAGGACCTAGCCCTATTAACACAACTTGAGGTGTAAGAAACGTCAGGTAAGAGAAGGACTGAGGAGTAATGTGGAGAAGGGTCTAACCTGGGGTATTACAGGAGTGTAGCCAGTTGTTACTGAAAATTTTTTTTAGTGACTGTTTAAACTGTGGGAAGGAAGGGATAGTAGG
Source organism: Protopterus annectens (assembly GCF_019279795.1). Classification (NCBI taxonomy): domain Eukaryota; kingdom Metazoa; phylum Chordata; order Ceratodontiformes; family Protopteridae; genus Protopterus; species Protopterus annectens. The sequence goes on from NC_056734.1 coordinate 96,856,446, forward strand.
TATATGACTAGGTAGAGCGTTCCAGATTTTAGACACGTAATTAGAGAAGGTGTTCCCCTGCTGTATTATTTGTATTATTAGATTTAGTTACTTTCAGAAGGAATTTGATACTGGAGCGAAGAGTCCTGTTTTTAGAGTAGGGGAGAAGTGGGCTTTGTAGTGCAGGGATTTTTTCTGATTGATATAGAATTTTATGAGCCAGAGAAAGTTGATTGCAGTGTAAGAGTGGGGGAGTTCCAGCCAGTTGAGCTGCCTTAATGATGAGCAGTGGTGCGATCTAAATGGGGAGTCTGAGGAAAATCTAGATATTTTGTTATAGCAGGAGTCAAGCTTAGCTAAGTCTGCTTTCCTAAGGTTGGCAAGAAGAGGTGAGGCATAGAGGAGGGTGGAGATAAGGTGAGCAAACAAAGCATATAGTTGCCTTTGTTTGATTGGTAAGAAAATGTCTATTTCTATAGAGGGTACCTTGTTTTTTATGAACTTTCTTGATAGTCCAGGAGATATGAATATCAAATCTTAGATTATTATCAATCTCTACACCAAGAAGTTTGGTGTGTTCAGTGGGAGAGATAGTAGTTTTCTTGCTGGACATAATGTTAAAGGTGGTAGTTGATGAGGTGGACCTAGTAGGTTTAAATAGCAGCAGTTTGGTTTTAGCAGAGTTAAGTATAAGTTGGATTTTGGATAGTTATGCTTCGATTGAAAGGAAGGATTTTTGTGTTAGTGTGTGGAGTTCCTGTAGTGAGGAAGCTGCACAAATTAACATAGAATCATTTGCATATTGTATGACAGATGCACTGGGAGTAGAAGTGTAGAGCTTGTTGGTATAGAAGGTGAAAAGTAGTGGGCCTAATATGGAACCTTGAGGTACACCAAGAGTGACTGGAAGAAGGGGTGAGAACTCTTGCTGCCACAGTACTGCAGATACAAATTTACCACTGTTTCTATGACTGTTTGCTGTATTGGTGAAGGACAAAAGGGCAGTGGTAGTACTATGGAAGGGCTGAAAGCCATGCTGAGTGTTCAACAGAAGTTTATGTGTATGCAAGTAGTCTATCATTTGCAAATGTATGCACCTTTCCAGGATTTTTGCTAAAGGGGATAATATAGCTATTGATCGGTAGTAGGTAAGGTCAGTAGAATTACCTCCTTTATGGAGGGGGATTATATGTGATATTTTCCAAATTTCGGGGACCATGGCTTTTGAAAGGGATCTGTTAATGAAAATGGCTTTTTGGGGTATTTTCTTATCCTATCTATAGAGACACGTTGGAATTGGAATGAGTTGTTGTTTGTATGTATTGTGCAGGGTTCAACAAAGGGGGGGGTCTGTTTTGATTGTTCTGTTGGTTGGCTACGGTTAAAATTGTCTCAGTACAGAATCTGTTAAATTGAATAGCTATGCTGTCAGAGTTGTTTACTAGGGTGGGGGAGGGAGTACCACTTTTGGCTGGTAGGAGTAATTTGTTAATGGCTGCCCAGAACTTTTGAGGGTGGTGTTGATGCTTAATTTAAAGGCTAGAGTAGTAATTAATCTTGTCAAGTTTTACTAGTTTCTTAGCTTTATCTCTAGGCTCCTGATATTTTTTGTTTTGCGGCTTAGCACTTGACAGTATGCCATTGGTCCCATGCTTTGCCTCTGCTTTGAGGAGGAATTTGGTATCTTTGGCAAGCCATGGAGTGGGATTAGCTCTGATTCTGATAGTTCTAGGAGGGACATGTAGGTTTAGAATGCCTAGAAAGGTGGTATTAAAGTATTTAACTGCCTCGTTTAAGTCGAGGTATTTCAGGGGTGCTCGGTTACAATGTTTTAGGACAACAATGAAACTGATGGGGTTAAAGTTTTTTATGTTTCTAATGAGTTGGTAGAAAGTGCCTTTGGCATGATAATTATTCTGTCTTAGAAGCAAGGTTGGCAGATGGTCACTTAGACCATCTGGGAGGCATCCTGCAAGAGAGGAGTGGACTGGTATATTAATTAGAATCCAGTCTAGGATTGATTCCCTGTTAGTTGCCTTGTCAATGTTTGTAGGTGTTTGGATGGTATGGGTAAAGCTGTGGAGGTTAATATGATTTTCTGGGGGTGGAATAGTTACAGGTTAGCCAATCAATATTAAAATCGCTCATGGTAATGGTTTCATTTTGGCGTGACATACAGGACCAATGGAGTAGGTTTTCTAGAGTGGATATATTGTTACCGGGTGGTATATAGCAACCATTTATGTTTATTAGTTTTTTGGAGTTGAGTTTCAGCTGAGTGAAAATTATTTCTGGATTGTCCATAGAGGGATATTTTATGTTTAATGCCTGTACCCTGAGGTGATTCTTGAAAAATATGGCAATGCCGCCACCTTTTTTATTTGTTCTATCCTTCCTTAGGATGTTGTATCCTGGAGGAATAATTTCACTGTCACTGATGTGAGGCTTAAGCCAAGTCTCAGTTATGACTACTATATCTGGCATGTACCCTTTATATTTAGAAAGAGTAGGTCAGTTGGTTGCCTAGGGAGTTGATTTAGACTAATGGGGTGGTTGAGAAGTTGAGGGATGGGGAGGTCTGAAGGAGTAGCTGGTCTGGGGGTTAGGATGTATATCCCCACAGTGCGATAATTTAGAGGCAATGTAGACAATAGACTGCAAGAGTTTTGTGATTTGTCTGTCGTATTTTAGGAAGAGCTTGGAATAGCTTGGGTGAGGTAGTAGTTTTATATAAGAGTAGTCAGTGGGTAATAGGGTGAGGATAGAGGAAGAGATTAGGAAGTGATTTGGACTGCTATTATAGTGAAAGGCAGCATGTAAGTGGGCATGGTAAGAGGTGAGAAGAGAAATAGCTGATAGTATAATTAGAGACACAGTATGCAGTATTAGCATGCTGCTATAATTTGTGTGAAGTGTAGATGATGACAATAAGAAGTGTGTAGGAAGTTTTTGTTAGTGGAGTAGTGATAGCAAGAGAGTAATAGGTGGGTCTTATCCTTGGGAGGGGTTATGGAGGCTAGTCAGATGATATAGGCAGGTATGAGTGATTGGATAATGAGATGATAGGTGTGGCTAGTTCTAAGATAAATGTAGGAGTAGTGGGGGGGTGTGGGAATTGGGGGTAGGGCAAGAAAGTGAAGTCAGCCTGAGTGTAGCAAGGGCAAACAGAGCAGGGCTACACCGGCTGGATGAACAAAGCAAGGAAACACAAAACATCAGTAGAGAAAAGGTAAGTAATGGGTGCTATGAGAGGAGCACTAACAGACTTTAATTAGTGAGTAGTTAAGGGCAGAGTAGGAAGAGAGTGTTTAGATAGGGTGGTAGTTATTACAAGGAATGTAAGTGTGGTGTATGACAAACACAGGAAAGATAATACAAGAAAGAGGGGGTGTAAGGCAGGTTCTGGTGGGTTACTAACTACAGCACGATCCCTACAGAGAGGCAGAGTGGATATGGCTGATAAACAGGATATAACCCTGTTATTGACTTTGTAACTAAAGTTAAATTCAGTGAGACGTGAGGCTGTCCTTTGTAGTGGATGACTGATGTCTCTGTGGGAGCTAGCAAAAACCTGTGTAGTGGGTTGCTGGGCTGGGTTACAGCAGGTTGAAGTCCGGGGACCAGATAAGTCACGGCCAAGTGATGTCCTGCAAGATACAGGGTTAATAAGATATCAGCTAAGTTATACTAAGTGTGGAGTATAGGGGAGATAGGAGGAGAAGGTAAAGAGAGTGGTAACCACAAGAGATTTAGGTAGCAGATAATATCCTAAGCAACAAACCACTGTATTTAAAGGACAATAAGTACAAGAGGTAAGACTGAGTATTACAGACAGCTATTAATACATAATCTTATATTCACTAGTGTTACAGTTTCAAATTACAACAGATTTCAGCTCTTTGAGTCAGTAATTGTGTTAACAACCATTTGTAGCAAGGAACAAACCCAAAACTGTTATAAGATGGGTTACTGCTATACACTATATAACAAACTATATTAGCACCAGTGTTTGAGCTTTATAATAAAAGACAGCAGATAAGCCATAAAGTGTTTTTACAACAGTCATCAGTCCCTAGCTGAGCATTTAAACATGAAAGCAGTCAGTATGTGTTATATAACACCTTATTGGCAACAGTGATTGAGCTTAACAATAGTAGCCAGCAGTAAATTCCTAAACTGAATCTACATTTGCCAGTTCCTAGCTGAGCATTTAAACATAAATGCAGTTGTTATGTTCTATATGAGAAGTTGAATTATCAACAAAGGTTGCTTTTTACAATACTAGACCACAGATCATCATAAAGAGTTTCTACAGCAATTGCCTGTCCCTAGCTGAGATATTAACAAGGTATGTAGTCGCTATACACAATATAGCACATTATATTCTCAACAGGCATTAAACTTTACAAAAATGGACCACAGTTCACCTTAAAACTGAAATTATGACAGTCACTAATCCCTGGTTAACATTTAAACAGGAAATACAGTTACTACTCAGAGAATGTCCCACAGCAACCAAGGAACACTATGCTTATTCACAAATAACTGTTATTTACTTAGATTGCAGCAAAATACACAAAAGTGCATAACACATACCTCTGCCACATTGTTTGGATACATTAAATGGTCACATTTCGTAGTATTTACCACCAGAACCCCTGATGCTCTGAAGGTGAGGAGTGAGTTAAGGAATGGATAGATGACAAAAGAATGCACCTTTTCCTGGAGAGTGTTTTTAAATGGCACAAAGGGTTATGGGAGTGTAAGAGGAAGAGCCCCCTTGAGATAGTATGGGTAATGGAGTCCTAAGAATGTGAGAGGAAGTTAGATAGATAAGGATATACAGAGAAGAGATCCACACTGGCTGGATGAACAAAGCAAGGAAACACAAACAAGGAAACACAAAAAACAATCGGTGGAGAAATGGTAAGTAATGGGTGCTACGAGAGGAGCACTGACAAACTTTAATTAGTGAGTAGTTGAAGGCAGAATAGGAAGAGAGTGTTTAGAGAGGGTGGTAGTTATTGCAAGGAATGTAAGAGTGGTGTATAACAAACACAGAAAAGATAATAAAAGACAGAGGGGGTGTAAGGTAGGTTCTGGTGGGTTACTAACTACAGCACGATCCCTACAGAGAGGCAGAGTGGGATATAACCATGTTATTGACTTTGTAAATATAGTTAAATTCAGTGAGACCTTTGGCAGTACTTTGCAGTGGATGACTGATGTCTCTGTGGGAGCTAGCAGGGAACCGTGTAGCGGGCTGCTGGGCTGGGTTATAGGTTAAAGTCTAGAGACCAGATAAGTCATGGCCAAGTGATATCCTGAGGGTGTCCTTTGTAGTGGATGATTGATGTCTCCATGGGAGCTAGCAGGGAACCATGTAGCAGGCTGCTGGGCTGGGATATAGCAGGTTGAAGTCCGGGGACCAGATGTGATGTCCGCTGCTATGTTGCTATGTTATTTGGATACAATAAATGGTCGCATTTCATAGTATTTACCACCAGAACCCCTGATGCAGTGAGGGTGAGGAGCAAGTTAAGGAATAGATAGATGACAAAATGACTATGCTCTGTTTTGTACCTTAACAGCCACTGTAGTTAAGGAAGTAGGTGGGGAGGTGGTATTAAACAAGTTCTGGATGTGAATGCAGATGGATTTGTGTTGGGTGTACAATAAACTGATGAGAACTTCCAATCACTGGCCACTCATCATTCAACATGGTGTCAGAAATGGGATTAAATCTCATCAAAGTGCAATGAGTGACTGAAGGGCAAAGGTAATTGAATATACATTGGCATGGCAGAAAGATTTCATAGACCCGAACCTCTGGTGTTTGATGGCAATGTCGTAGAGAATTGGCATGTGTTTGCACAAGAATATGATATGTTCATAGCAACTGCACATTCAGACAAAGACACATGCACACGAGCATTTATTCTTCTCAATTTGGCAGTCTAGGAGGCTATCAAGCGAGAATGTTATTTTGTATATGCACCCACTGTTTATGCAAGAGAGGGAGAAAACTGCCATGTCACTGCTCAAGCTGAAACGGGTCAAGAGCTGGAATACTTAAAACATACATTCCAAGAATTGTGTAACTCCCAGACAAATATAATGATGGAGAAGCATAAATTCAATGCAAGAAATCAAAAGCTTGGTGAAACTATTGAAGCATATGTCACTGATTTAAGAAATAAAGCAAAAACATGCAGATTTGGCGGTCTACAAGATGATTTAATAAAGGACCACCTTATATGTGGTTTTAATAATGAGATAGTGAAGAATATTCTATTATGTGATAGTGAATTAAAATTGAGCAAAGCTATTGAAATTTGCCAGATACATGAAATCAATGCTGTATCTGCTGCTGCAAATGTCAACAATGTGCAACAAAAAACTAAGACAATATAGCCTCATATGTGTAAACTGAGGAGCTATGCCACACCACCTCCCATCGTTAATTGTTGTAATTGTGGAGGCAGTCACAAACCTAAACAAGAAAAGTGCTTAGCCTATGGTCAGCAGGGTCGCAAATGCAAAAAGTAGAATCATTTCAAAAAATTCTGCAAATTAAGACAGACTCATAATAAATTTTATCTGAAGCAGACAGCTGAACAAATTGAGACTGTAGCAGACCCTGACAACCATGATGAAACCTTTTATGTAGATAGTATTTTTGTGGTCAGTGAAACAGGTGACACAGTGGATTCCCTCTTGTCAGCAAATAGTGAAATATTTTGCACTGTACAAATTGATGGGAAACCAGTAGAGCTTAAAGTAGACACTGGATCCAAATGTAATGTCAAGTCAGCAAAAGCTAATACAAAAGTAAAAGCAGGAGAGAACCTTGAATCAACAAAGAGCACAAAACTAGTTGCTTACAGTGACAAAGAAATTCAGACAGATGGCGCTGTAGTTCTTGCTTGCCATTCTGCAGGTAACAGCTATAACTTAGAATTCTGTGTAGTCAGAAAAGATGTACAGTTATTACTAGGCCTTGAAGAAAGCCTAAGAATGGGACTGATTTCACTTAATAAATAAGTTCACTATCTAAATGCAAACAGAAATGACAGTTTTTCACAACATATCTTTAAAGAATATGCAGACATCTTCAAAGATGAAATTGGTAAACTTGCAGTTACATATCCCATGCAGCTGAACTACGAAATAAACACTGTTGTTAGACTTACACGTACGATCCCAGTAGCAATGCAAAGTAAAGTAAAAGCAGAATTAAGCAGGATGGTGAATTTAGGTGTTCTTACTCCTGTGGCAGAGAGTACTGAATGGGTATCATCTATGGTTGCAGCCCACAAGAAAAGCTCAGATAACATTCAGTATGCATTGATCCTACAGACTTAAATAAATACCCTTAAATTTCCTCAACACCCAATGTGCACAGCAGAGGGGGTAGCAGCACTAATGTCAAATTCCACTGTTCTGTCAGTTTTAACAATGCATTGACAGATGTCACTTTAATTAATGAATCTCGTGTGGGTTTTATTCCACGGCGACAGCTCTCTGCACAATTAGATTATACTGCAGGCCATGATGAAGATTAAGTACACTGATGGGGATTTAAGATTACATTAGCAGCTACAATATACACTGAAGGGAATTTAATTAGTGCAAGCTGAAGGACATATCTAATTACAGTGATGACTGCAAAGTAAGCACAAGAAAGGTGGAATGGAGTTTTAGAAATTATTTCAGAAAAGAAATGAAGGTTTCATGAAGGGGGAAACTACCCACAATGGACCAGCACTACTACTAATGATACTGCACACTCAAGTCTGAGAAATTACTGATTGCATACTTTGGGCCACGTACACTACTCAGAAGTAAGTTAGTGGATGGTGGGAGATGGTTTAAACTGAAGGAGAAGCAAAGCTCAGTAAGAACTGCTGTGTAAAATGAAGGAAACCACAGATTATAGTAAAAGTTGAACACTAAGTGGCTGAAAGCTGCAATTCTTAAGTTATCAACAAAGCTGCCTTTTGTTAAAAACTGATAGAACTAGAGAAGTACCTTTAGAGGAAATTCATTCATAACAAGACAGAGTCCAAAAGCCATCACTAATTTTAGGGAAGGTGTATTTTCTGTCCAGCAGCAAACTTGCTGAAGAAACATAGTTTAAAGCTTTGTAGCTGTAATTTTGGTAATATTACAAAGAGAAAGTTGACCCAGAATAAAAACAAAGCAGAAAATAGCTCACAGACTTTGGCATAATCCTCTTGGTTTTGTAAAATGGAACATCCTAATTACTTATGTTACCAGATCCTGTTTCAGCTCACACCTAAAGGAATGTAACCATAATAACTATGTCATTTACAGAACAAAGATTACTCTTCTTGATGTGAAAAGGAGGAAGGTGGTAGAAACATATAATGGGAAGAAGGTGGTGTCAGTTGTTTGTTAATGGAAATGTGTGGTGAGGTACTTTATGATGCAGGCTGCTTGGAGGGTATCTGAGGGGATCACTGTAATGAGCTGTTGGTAAGGGGTGATATCTGCATGAATATCACAGTGCTCGGCTGAAGGTGGTGAGGATGAAATGAAGTGTCGATGAAATAATGACAATGCACATCTGCTTTAAAAGCATTTCTGTTAATCAGCAAATATGTTTAATTTTTCATTTCCTGCTAAAGTTAGAAATCCTGCTCACCCTAGATTTGAACTGTATTTCTTTTGGTCAATAGAGATAGCAGTTTATTCCTTCCTGTTCAAAACAGAAACATTTACAGAACATTACATTACACTTGCTTGATGGCAGACAGACATAATCCAACCTAGTCTTCTGTTTAAGATCAGTTAACAGTATATTGTCCCTGTATCCTTACCTCATCCATTACCCCTTCTCTTCCTGCGTCATGCTCTCCTGAATGCTCTGCAGACTCCTTCTACTCCACTCATTCTGATAATCACTACATATATCTACAACTCTCTGTCTCTGTAGAGATACAAGTGGTCCTTTAGTCCCTACAGTCTGCTACATGTCCCCCTTAAGGATGATTCCTTTACATACGACACAATATTATGTACTATTATCATGCCCCACTAATCTCTTCTAGTCTCAAGTTAGAAACATTTCATCTCCTGTAGATTCTGGGTATATCCCTCCCCTCTTCCCACTGATACTTATAATGGTATTCTTGTGGATTCCCTCCAGCAGCCTGCTATCCCTTTCATTGTATGGCCTTCAGACATGCATACAACACTCACAATGTGATCTGACCAGGGCCCTAAAGTGAGGAAGGATTACCACAATGTGTCTAAAGTCTGTCCCCTGAGAATATACTCCATCATTGTCTGATGCTGCTACTGCCTCTTCTTGTGAGCATGTTGACACAGTTCCATTGTGATCAACACCCTCAGATTCTTACTCATCTTTGTGGCCACAAGTTTCACTCTTTTAGCTGACACTTCCTACGGGGACTGTGTGGCCTAAGTACAATCCTCTGTATTTGCACTGAAATACTGCCACCTGCGACACTTCTGACACCTTTTTCACCTTCTCCAAATACTTTGCTATATTTTTACCCTCATTTCCTACTGTTGCACTGATTTTTGCATTATCACTGCAGAAGATGGCCAATTCGCTCTTCCTTCAGATGTGCTGGAGATGAGCACAATGAAGAGTAGTGGACCCTACACAAACTCCTGCAGCACTCCACTCAGCCACCTCCTTATTCTTTCGATCACCCCTTTTTCTACAGCCACCTATTTACTGTCACTTACCATACAGCCATCTAGCCGTCTTCCTTGCAGCAAACACCTCCATATGCCCTCTAGCTGCCAGAGGAGATTTTTATCATGGAGTTTCAGCCCAGACATAAGTGTTTCCACTCCACACCAAGAGAAGTGAGAACAAAGTGCCTTATCCTTCTTCTCTGTCCACCTGTCATTTCCTCAAGTGACAAGGCCACTAATCAAACCCAGATTGCTGGGGTGTAGTCATAGCCTTAGCTCTCTACACCGCAGAGCTTAAACTTTTCATGTATATTTCAGTACCTATTGTTATGTCCTCTTATATACCCACCTTTAGTCTCTTTATTCCTGTCATGCTTACTAAATAGTGTAGTGCTCCATACTCAGTGAAGTCTTCATTGCCCCTTTATTATACTCAATACCCACTATCAAGTTTAATGCTTAACTGATGTCAACTGCTAAGCACTCTTTTTTGTATTTGACTGTTTCTGTTTTTGCCTCTGGCTCGAGCCATGGCTGCAAATAGTCCACAGATTATCTGACCTACTTATTTACCTGCAATATGCAGTGGTATGAAATGACATCCTACTCCCCGGATATTCATTGGATACAATGATGTGCTACTGTTTATGCATTTTCAGGCAGTAGTATTTGAAAAACAATAAGTTACATGCATAACAAATATAGATAATTTAAAACCGAATAGCATTTATTTCTACTAATCTTAAAAAACATGTATGTAAAATTGTGATTTCAAAGTAAAAAAAACAAAAATGCGCAGTTTGTGCCACATATACTTCCCTTGTCTTTCACTTGCATCTGTATTCATAATTTTTATTTGCAATCTGTGGTATCAGTCAGAAGCATGATCACAATAATTTAATGCATATGAAAGTTTATCCTGTCTCCAATCATATGCCAGCTATCGCAAATTGTATAATAAAGTCAAAATGCACATCATTTGCTCATGCTTTCAGCATGAAAATATCTTTATCTAACTTTCACATTGTAAAGAATATTTATTATTTCACTGTATTGATACAGTTATTGAATATTTACTATATTGTTGCATTGATACCGTTATCCTTCGTTAGTTTAAGGCCTCTTTACAAACAAGGCAAGCTGCACATTACAAGCCTACGGATTTTTTTTAGGACAGCTAGTCAGCTTCAATGATAATCTTTCAGAGGATAAATTATAGTACCTACAGGATACCAACATGGACATGAAAGAATAAAATGACTTCCTACACAGCAGCTAGAGGCCACGATCATACACCATTTGCTGGAAGCAGCAAAACTGATTACTGTACTACCATGCTGCAAAATCAGAACAAGATGGAAAGCCATGCACAGTCACAGCTACAATACTACATTATCAGACCCAGACAAAATAAATGACCTGTGTCAGCAATATCTGTTCTCCCAACACTTTGAATAATGAACTTATGAATTATTAACTGAACACAGGGGAAGTAAGATACACACACCAGCAGACTCATTTTCTAATGCAACAACCCTCTTTAGTAACAGTGAAGTAGTGGTTGCTTTGATGGGAACATTAGAATGCTTGCTTACATTTAAATTTAACTGTTCATTGAGCAGACACGAGGAGTGGTCTGTCATCCCTAAGTGTTTTTTGTGTCAGTGATAGTTAATAATACTCGTTGTTTAGACTGAGGTCTGCACGTCATTACTGTGGAAGAAATACATGACACCACATAGCTAAAGACTGCAGTGGAATTGCACATAAACATATCATAAAAAGACAGTACCTAGTGCACTGATGCACCACCAATGTAAACAGTACGATTTAACCATTCAGAATATTCCCATATTAAGAAGCGACTACTACTAATACACTCCTCCTTGCTTTGCATTGTGACGGGGTGTGTGTAAGTTACAGTCATATCAAACACACTGTCTGTGGCTTTAATGGTCTTACATTATGCAATCAACACTACTGATATTAGTTAGAAAGCAAGAGGTCTGTAAACCACATGCTAATGTTATTGAGCAAGTAGTTTCCATGTCACTTTGCAGTCAGTATTCAGAAAAAGATCGGCCTGAAGTGTTTAGCTTGCAGCCTTTAAATTAAGCCTTGCTGTGTTTTGCTAGGAAAGTCACTAGATGGATATCAGTTCATAGCTCGGTAGGAAGGCATGATTTTTTTTTTACTATGGTTTTGGAGGTGCTGCTTCTGAGAACGTTTTCTTAGTATACCCTCAGAGTATTAATGGTATAGTACAGATCTTGCATACTTACTATAATTTATTAGTGTCTTATCATCTCTGCAGACTTTTGTTTTGAATTAGCCGTCATTAAACATGGTTAGTTGGGTATTAATAGGATCCTTTTTATCCAGCTATCATGTACTTTATTCCTGTATGGTTTACTATGAAGTGGTGCACTGTAATAAAATAGCAAGCATTCTGCATTTCACATTTTGAGTTTTATAGTTTACATATCTATGTACTCAATATGCTGGATTGAAAAAAAGGTGTTTATTTTATTTTGTTTAAAGTCTGTACTCTTTGCCTGTTGCAGTACTGTTCCATTTCCCAAATAAAAGAGATTGATGTTTTGTTTATCACAAGATGTGGATTGAATGAGTGTTTTTGCTTTCGTCTATAAAAGTGCTATTCTATGGTTTTTAATTAAAAATAGAAAAGAAAAAAAATAGATTCACCTGCTCCAAACTATTTTTCTTTTCCTTAACTGGTTGTGTGCACATTTGTATAATTATGGTTTGTAAAGTGTACAAAAGTCTACTGGTTGGCCTAATATGTCTTTATCGATGTATCACTGTAGTGAACCAGTGATGAAGAAGTTTCCTTCTCATACAGACTTAATGACAGCAATATATACTTACTTAGTAAACATTTTCACATTCCGGAGTGGACAAATTCATGACTTAGCATTACTTCAAAGCAAAAGAGACTGTACTAAATCTGATTTTTCAAGACAGTGCTCCTTGGACTTTAAAGTGGTATTCCTTTTATCTTGCAGTGGGTTGCACAGTACATTAGCTTCCAGACAAGAGCTGACATTGCTAACTCGGTTCAGGAAACAGTCTTTAATGAATGACTAAATGTCTATATGAAGTATGCCAGACTCTATAATCTGCAGTCTCTCTAGAGAGACATTTTTTCAAGCAATAAATACATTCAGTTTCTTTTTTTAACAATCATATTCGACTGAATAAAATTACAGATTTAACCTCTTGCCTCTAATGACTGCATAACATCTCTCTTTCATCTGATTATCTGCGACTTTGAATAAGCAACACATGTGCCCTTTGAATCTCTCCAAATATTTCAATCCATGGACAAGCTGAAAATATTTTGGAAGCTGCACACATAAAAATAGATTAATTTTAAGAGCAATGATGGGTGGAAAATCCCATCTGACCTTTTAGATCACTGCAAATTATACAATTTCTTGTCTAGCATTGCAAAAATGTACACATACTGAATAGCATGGTATAACAGAGGTAAATTCTTCAAACTTGCGTAAGGTACGTTGAGTACGTACACTACTCATTCTATTAATTTGAGGTAATAACCTTCAGTACAAAGGATTTTCTCATAATTGGGAGATGTGCAGATCATTTGTGGGACATAGATGAGGCTCTGGGGGTGTAAGCTATGCAAAGTTAATTTTCTTAAGCATCAATCCATACTAGGCAAGCAACACTGCTTGCTATTTACAATTACTGAAACATGACTCAGCTTAATAGGTCTTAGTTTCAAGTCATTTATATTTTTCACTGAACTAATGCAATCACCAACACATATGTTAAGTATATTTTTATAATGATATGCTTGAAAACTAGATTTTATAATAGACAATGCTTTAAGTGAGTGTAGTAATTAAAATATAAAATAATACATAATGTTGTCCTCTATAATCAACGCATATCGTGTTGGAAAGTAATTCCATTTGGTGCTGAATGGTTTTACTTTCCTTTACCTTTATTAATTTTAGACAACAGCAACTTAATTGTACAGCAAATATAGTATGATGGAACTTCATGATCAAAGCTAAATCATTATGATCCAGCCTAGCTAAATATCCCTGCAACACCTTACTACACTTAGCACCGATTTACCAACACATCAAATTTAAAACTATAAAACTAGCAGCTGATAAGCGAGAAGGAAAAATGAATCATATGCACAATAAGAAAAATAAGGTTAATATGTATATATATATATATATATATATATATATATATATATATATATATACACACATATTGAATTTGCTGGTTAACACAACATAAGTGGGGAGTGAGATATAGAAACTTGCTGATGCTCTATAAGTATTTTTGAAGAACACTGAGTCTATTGGGGTATATTCAGAAACATTTGATGCACCATGATGCAGGCTAAAATAGCAAAGATGCCACACTGTGTCATTATCCGTGACTGTAAAGTGATGAATTAGGACAAACATAGCAACGGCATACAGAGAAAAGGCCTGCACAATAAATGTCTGCAGCCGCATTAAACAAAGCAGTTGTGTTGCTGAATTGCAGCAAAGGGACTAAGCTACTATTTGTCAGTTTATCACTGTGACAAACACAGCATGCCTAAGGCACAGCATGCTCACACATACATCAAAGCAATTCATCTGTACAACCTGCGTGCAGTCAGCAGGCTACATAGAGTCAACACAGCTCATTATAAGACTTCAGAATAAATGGGAGTTATTAAAGGTACAAAAGGGAGGGATAGCAAGCAGAGAAACATATAGAAATGTGATAATAAAGAATGATGGGGAATAAAGGTCAAACTCTTTTACATATCTGACGAAGAAAGGTGGATAGAGAATACAGTGATGAGTTTGCATCACAGGGATAAAGGGAATAGGAAAGGTAGCAGATAAAGAAAACATAAAATGCTGACACAGACAGACCAAGGTGGCATGGATCCATAACATGGGGACAACAGTAGATCAAAATAAACATACAGGGGGAGGGGACTGCTGGTGATAAAGAGGTCTGGCCTGCAATTAGAATGTGAGAAATGACACATAAGGAAGGAATACTTAAGGATGGGGGTACACAAGATTAATGGGGTCTGTCTGGTAAGCCTGGAGGAGAGCCCACTCAGACATCAGTCACCTTGAGGGTGACATCTTGTTCAGGCTTTGCCTTTGGTGGCCTGATGGTGGAAGACAGTATTGTTATGTGAGAATACAAACAGCTCTGGCAGTGCTCTGTGTGTTCCTCTGATACAACCAGCCTCCAAACCTGGTGCTAGGTGACCAGAGGTCAACCCATCTAGGCCACTATCAGGAGAGAAGCCTTTATCCACCTCTTGACAGATGACCATGGAAGCCACCATCAAGCCATCCAGATTGCATTCAGAAGGGTTATATGAAGGCCTGGTGACTATTAGTGACTCAGCACCACATGTACCACCTGACACCTACTCAGATGCCCTCTGCCACTCTCCAATCTACATTGCAGCAGAACCTGTAGAAGGATGAGACAAAACAGAAACATTAAAAAATAACACATTAGTGGACATGTATGTTGCAGATGGAACTGCAATTGTTTGGTGCAATCATGTAATCCCTTTGAGAGAGAGTTTTTCAGATTTCCTCAAGACAAGCTTCCTTACAGAATTCACACTCCTTGTAAGATAGAAAGGAGGGAAAGATTCAGTATACTCTGAAACTATTAAAAAGAAACCAAGAAAACAAAAAATAGCTGGAAAAGAAAACAAAGTACAAATGCACAGTGCATATATAAAATAAGGCTGACACATTCTCCCTAACCTCTACTTCCAGCTAGTAAAACAGGTCAGGGTGGTGCCAATGCAGGCCACTACTGTGATGACTGCACTATTCACCAGAGGGAATGATGCCCTCATCTCCCTGAGCGCCAAATATTCACTTTTTTAATGCGCCATAATAGCACATCAGGGGCTCCAGACAGTCCACATGCAGCAGATACAGGAAAATGCTAGTGCCATGAACACAAGAGGCAGGATACCTGCTGAAACCAGTGCCTGAACACGGTATATCCATTCCATTCTACAGGTATTCACAATGAACAAAATGGTGATCACATGTGCCTAGCCACACACCTGAATACTATGTGACATGAATCACTGGCTAGCAATAGTGCACTTATTAAAGAATTACTAGCTCAGAGTTATGATACTATGCGCTTCACTGGCTCCACTACAAGTATGGTGTGCAAAAGTACATTCAGTCCCATAATGGGCAGACATCAGCATTATAGCACTGCTTGGCAGTGCAGCAAAGTTAGTTATGGTAGAGATTCAGAGGTAATAGTGTTAAATTCTCTCATTAGTATAAATGCTGAACCACAAGGCATGTTTTAACACAATAAAAACATGACCACATTGCAGGACACTGTCTTAGACAAGTAATTCAAGAATAGGAAGGTACAGTGAAAGAAGACAAGACACCTAGTAATATACCTCTCCACTGTAGTGAGCATCCATTGTAAATGGTAGCAAGAGGGTCAGATAGCAGATGTAAACAAGGTAACATAACCACAGGTAAATGTACAGCTAAGAGGTGCACACTGTGACAGAGAACACAGTAGAAGGGCATAACAGGTATATGTCCTGTTGAGGGAACTTACTGTGGTAGGGAACACAGCACATGAGCATGACAGACACATTGTTCACACAGGGAGGCACAAAGTGTAACACAAGGTCCAGAGGACACAATGTTCTCTACACACAGGACACGGCATGGCTATGCATGCAGATGCTGCAGAAAGGCACAGAATTTGCACAGCACTACTGGCCACAGGCACACTGATGCAGTAAACAGGGTACTGATAACATGCCCATAGCTGTTGTCTGCATATGACAGGGGGAAAATGAACAAAGCATGACAGCAGAAAGATACATGGCAAACATATGAAGGAAAGGTACACTACAGATACATATGGTCAGCCAAGGACAATCCTATATACATACACACAGACAGACACTCACAGGCACATGCACACACCCACGCATGCACACACACACACACACACACACACACACACACACACACCATCTACCACAAATAAACCAAAAATTGTCACAGGACTACTAGAGCTGCAACGGCTGAAAAAGTTCACCGGCCACAAAAATCAGTTATTACTGCAGGCCCAATGCACAAATGTCATCTGCAGCCTAAACAATAGTAAAACAGACACAACTTTCCAGGACCAGTTGTGGCAGAGAGTAGTGCAGGACATCAGTGCTGTGCATGACCATTGTATAACACTATATAGGTGCTATATAGTGATGACCCACCACTGGACCAGTAATCAAGGAGCCTCAATCCTCACCACTGGCAAAAGCGGGGGATGTACACAGAGAGGATGACAAGGTACACACACAGTATTTCCAGATGCAGCTCTCTGCATCAACTGCAATTTCCCTTAAGAGCACACAGAGACCACAGTCAGTCTGGGGCTGGTTTATCTCTCTTTCTCCAGATCCCCGTAAGACTCCCCACTGGCACAGCTTCGGAGTTGAGATTTGAGCTGAGTGGCCAAGCCAAGACCCTCAGCACCCTCTATGTCCAACCAGTGCTTCATGTCCCTGCCTAAGTAGCTGACATACACACTCTTGGAGGTATAATTTACACACACACACACACACACACACACACACACACACACACACACACACACACACACACACAGACACCTGGGAAACGCTGGCACAGATTTACTAGCAATATCCTCCTTTTTCCCAGACCAGACTATAAGGTAGTTATCACTGCCACCAGCCAACTCTTATTAGCTACTTTAAGGCTATTAACAAAGGGTGTCCAATCTTACTGTGTAATGTTACTATTAATACAAATGGTAATGTGACCAAGAGCAAGGCTACTAGGAGTGACCTACACAGTGTCACCAAATAAATATGCAAGTACACTCAGAACTTAACAATCTGTACACGGATCAGCCACAATGAAAGTTTAAATATATGTAATAATAAATATTAAATAATAAAAGAACAAGACAATACTACATATATATTTACAGTGACATCAGAGTTCAAAACCACAGGAGATATTTAAAACAACATTGCAAGACAGTCTCAAATAAAGAAAAATATCTAAACTAAGTTTCACTATATTTCTGACTGAATCTAAGAAAGTTACTATACCCTAGTTAACTTATTTAAGAGCAAGGCAGATGTGGTGAATGGATCTTCTAGTTTTTGTCAGATCCAAGACAGAATACGGAATGCTGTGTCCTCTAAGAGACTTCTCAAATTAATATCTCAAATACAACTGCTGGGCTAGCTTGCAGAATGACATCATTTCTTGTCATCTGACTTCTAATCCAAAGGCCCAAAACAACCTTTGATGGCAGCTGGTAGCATTTAGCATCTACCTGTAAAAATACATCGACAATGACTTTTCCTCAGATCTTTAGCAGATGCTGGAAGTCATACAACAATAAAATATTTCCAAGACAACAGAGAAAGTTTCTCAGCACAGACATTGTGTCTGTAGCTGCCATAAAGCAATTTAATTTTAGCTATTTTTCTGAAGTTTTGCTGGACTGAAGTTAACCTCCTGTGTTCCAGTTTCTACTGTTAAAATATATACATTTAAACAGTTACAATAGTGCATGTACATTTCTATTCTATTCCAGTAGGGCATGCTGTGGTTACATTTTAAGCACAAGCACTTTATAAAATATCTTTTCAACACACATCTGTACAAACCCAGTTTGATATATACATGACATACAGTTCTAATGCAGTTGTAACACAAACATCTTATATGAATCGTGTTGATATTCACAAATGACATATAATTATTTACAAAATTCCAGACAGCTGGGCTGACAGTATCTCCTTTCATCACACCTGGTCATGAATATGACATGGTATGCCAAACCTAAGGCACCTAAGGCACAAGACACTGTCAGAGACAATTCCACCAGATGAGGTGTATCACTAGCACAGAAGTGTCTCACAGAGGTGGAGGTATTCTTGGTATTCATGTCCAGGGTGGTTAAGCGGACCTTCATACCTGGTAGTGGCCTGCATGTGGAGAGAAGAACTGGTGATGACCACCATAGTGTCTGTAGGAGATGCACCACATTAGTAATTCAAGTATATTTCCATGTTGCAATCTGGCCTGTGTGTGAGAACAACTTATTTGCACAATACACTGCATTTCTGTTTTTCAGGTACATCAGGGCTGCAACTACAACCCTATATACCACAATGTACATATATGCCAATATGCTATTCACAGACTTGTCATGTACCATTATGAGTAACACAGTTTGGGGAATTTGAGTCCTATGTTCCAACACAGCCACAGTTATGCTATCTTTATGTTTTTTGGGTTCCACTTGAGATGTTCAGCAAACAGGATGGCACAAGCCTGATGTCAGCAGGTTGTCTGTAGCTGACAATGACAGTATCATGCACAAGGTATAGTCAGATGATACAGTGGCACTTTCAGCAACACTAATATTGCAGGAGTCACATATATCCCTTACAAATGAAGGGGCAGGTCAAACTTCTGGCATCAACAGTGTTTGGAATTTAACATCCATTAAGAATGAACATTCCCCAGGCTACACTTGAATCACCACTACAGATGGCATTCATCAGCCCCACCATCTACAATATGCATATACATAATATGTGGGAGAGGTGTGCTGTTGCATGTCACCACCATGACGCCACATCTTTTAATGACCGGGGTACTACACTTCTCATTAATGAGTGGATGTGCAAGTTAAATACCCAGTCACATATAGCAACTACACGCATCAGAGTAGAGATGGAGAGCCTACTGTATGGTCTGTGTGAGGATGAGCACCAGCTGCATGGACTGCAGAATTACCTGTAGCAACTGCAGAGTGGCCTAGCACATAGGTATTTGGAAAAGAATGGTTGCTCAGGTCATTGGTAGTTCACAAGGCAATCACTGGTATGGCCACAAGGCAGCTGGCAATTGTCCTCCCTTGTGTTTCTGCACACCATACCAGGACAGACTGTGCAAAAGTCCAAATGTCAGAGGGAAGATCATAAGCTGGGCTTACTTAGATTTTATGCATCAATCCAGCAAACCGCATTAACACCACCCCTGGCTACAAAAGCCAAAACACACATGGGTATAGTCATTCTCACAGCTGTGTCTGATGACTCTACTGTTTTACCAGGCTGCCTGCTCAGTTTTCTCAATTCTACACCAGCCTTATCACCTGCAAACCATCGGAGTGCCATACTTATCCATAGCTGCCATCTGGGTGGTGGACTCTACCCTCCTACTGGCTCTTATTATGGGACATGGCATGAGGTGTCCTGTACACATGGTACACACTGCCAACATTTTTGAGCTCCATCCTGCCACTGGAGGATAGGATCCCTGATTTCCACCAACTCACTACTCACCAGAGTGAATACCACATTCATCTCCCATTATCCTTGCCCATATGACAGCACTGCAGTCACCTGTCATTCTGTCCCACTCACCTCTACAAATGATGATGACTGTAATCATCTTGCCCTCTAGCCTGTGGGAGTAAGGTAATGTGTGATGCACAATGTTTGAAGATATCATGGTCCATAGCTGGGACCAAATGCCACTTCTTTCCGAGTCCTGCAATTCACTGCACTGCACCAGCTTCTACCTTGCAAAGAATGCCACTGCAGCCAGTTACGCTCACAACTCTGTGCCTACCTACTCATCCACTGCTGCAGCATGTCTTTCAGGCAATACAGCAATGTCTCTATCTGAATATTGTTGCATCATATTACATTATGTGGTATCAGGCTACAGGTCTCAGGTGCATAGGCCAGTGTGCAACCAGATGTATTCAAGCATGGAAGTGTCCCTTTAGCAGTCCAAACACACACTTCATGATAATCTGTGTCTCTGAGTGTGTACTGTTATATGTCATCTCAGCCATGATCTGGTAATTTTAGATTGGGGGGGGGGGGTCATCATCCATTGTTTCAAGGTATATCCAGTATCACCGGAAATGCACAAAACTGGAGACAATTACATGTGACCTGCTCCCTGCCTGAATGGGAACAACATATCCTAGCCTATGCACCTGACACTGTATGCACCTACCAAGCAGATGACCCTGTAGGAAGTCTCCCTGCAAGAAAAGGTTACAGATCTCAAACGTATTCCAGATGTGGGAATCATGGAACTAGTCTGAGTGGTGCACAGACATGTTGTATATAATACTCTTAGCTTTGTATGTCACCTGGTAGCTGATAGAGTAGAAGCCCTTCAGTGTGGGGAACCAGTGACAATATGGAGTGGTCTGGGCACTGTGGGAGCAATCACTGGTTTCCAGGAATTAGAGAAGTGGGCATTGTTGAGCAGTCCAAGCACCTCTCTTGATTCCATGTGTGATCAACATATGTCTGCCAACTCATGTATGATGTCCCTAGCCACATGCTAGCGGTCAACAGGGCAATGATATATTAGCCAATAGTACACACATCTGTACCATACCATGGAGGACAGTGATGTATATGCAGACAATGGCTTCAAGGGTGGCCACTAACAGTTGCTGTTCAGCTTAGCTGCTGCTGTTCTTAGCATACTAGCAGGAGTGAATCTCCTGAGCACCATAAAAGCATGGCATTCAGAATGGATAAGTGCTATGATTCATAACACAGGATTCAGATGTCCTTGTATAGCTCCAACATATTTGATTTTGCTATCTCCATATATTATGCATGCTGGCACTCATTGTATGACATTATGCAGTCATTGCATACTATAAATATTACTCTATTTCTCCCATGCATCAGATGTAGTACATTTGTCTCTGAATCACCCCCCAATGTGTTGCTACTCATTGTAAGTGATAATGCATAATATGTTCCCAGTTACCCAATTCACCAATCTCACATCTCCAGCATGTTGGGCCTGCTACTGGAAACATCTGCTGGCGCCACAAGGATATGAAAAAATGCAGGACTAAGACTTTTCCAAGCAAATTACTTTCAACATGGGGAAGGCTAATAACATCGGAACTTTCTGTTCTTCTTTAAGTGAGATTTCAGACAAGATTCTAAGCAAGTTACAGTATAGGTCAGGGAGCATTAGAAGAAGTGGTTGTAGGAAATGGTATGCAGACATATATGCATAGCCTACATGGTTCTGCACTAAATATTGTAAAAGTTCCACTGATGTAAAAAGCCCTGAATCATTTAGGTTTTGCCCCTTTGTTTTAATTTAATTTAATGCTATTGCTGGACAAGCTTCCTGTTGTTTCACAGGACTAGAGACCTCTCTGCAAATAGACATTGTCAGCAGTGTGGTTAATGGAGAACGGAAACACCTATGAGCTAAGGAGGTCATGTTTATAAAGTATATCTCTGAACCACATACAGTCATAAAGACACTAAGATGGAAACCATTAGGATATGAGTCTGCATGTAACATGTGAGATTATTTACAAATAAGTAGATTTTATTATTTCTACATGCTTGAAAACTGCAGTAAGAGCCTGGAGTTCAAATAGCCAAAAACTGGATGCTCCCTTATTATATTGAGCATTACATATTGGGCGGTGCAGTGGTGCAGTGGTTAATGCTGTCGCCTCATAGCAAGAGGTTCTCTGGTTCGATTCTTGGCTGGGGTGCCTTCTGTGTGGAGTTCGCGTGGGTTTCCTCCAAGTACTCCAGTTTCCTCCCACATTCTAAAGACATGCTTCTGGAGCATTTCTCCCTGGGCCTCTACTGAAAACAGGATCTGTGGAACCTAGTCAGACTTTCCCAGTCAACAAATGTAAAATAAAATAATGATAAATAAATATTAATAACTACTGCTTTCAGGACAAAGACACATTGCAAGCTCTATGCTAGACAGCATGAATCTTTACAGAAGTAGTGAGTTGCAAAAAAAAAAAACTATTCTGGAGATGGTAAGCCAGAGATATTCTTGCAGCATTTTATCATTTAGGGCTGTTGTGGCTGGATGTAGGACCAGGGCCTAAAAAAGATACAATATCTGTCAATATAGAACCACTTTAATAGAAATTAAACACTGCTATGGGGAGAAGTTTTGAATCTCCATTGGATACCTATGATTTTATACATCAGGTTAACATTTCCCCTGTAGGTATTCTTGACTCATGAATACGGTATAACTCCTAAATGACTGAAAGAATGGGTGGCATTTCTAAACGGAAAGTGTTTCAAAGTCTGTATATTCATTCCACTATGTGACAAGGGCACTAATTCTGTGAGCTTCACTGTCTATCCAGATAGTGCTTGAAAGAGAAAAATGGTTTTGCAGAATGAAGGAATAGATCTTTCGGGTAAAATGACATTAGATAGCAGAATGCCTGCATATAATAACATGTCTGTATGCAAAGCAGGAAAGTTTTCAATATTCAAGGCAATAAAAATGTTTCCAGTAACTTCTGTCAGGGAGTCTACAGCAACATATCAAAATCTAATACTTCAGCCTGTATGGCTTTCTAGAAATAAAATAAGCAGAACATCTAAGATAATATTTAGCATAACTAATTGAGACAAGCATCAATCAAATAGCTCTGGAACTATAACATAACTGAAAAGAATTTGAGAAAAAAAGAAGGAAATAAAAAAGCAGGAATCAAATTCATTAATGATTATAAACAAATTATGACAACTCAGATTCATCTAACAATAAATTTTAACTCTAATTATTTGTTCATATCCTTTGGATGCTTTCTTCTTAAGGAGAAATTGATTTAAGATAAAACATTCGGACCTTTCATTGTCCAAAAAGCATACTATGTAGCCCAGTGAATTCTAAAAGGAATGTCTTATTAAGAAATACATTCAAAGGTTAAACATGTTTAGGCATAATTTAAACATCTGAAAATGATAAACCCCTTGTATTAGATCATATGGTAAAGGAAAATCTGTCTTTCCAAACCTGCAACCTGCAGTAATATAAACAAGCAAGTATTCTGAAACCTGTTTTACCCAGCTAGACCCTTCATGTCAAGCCAGGTAGAAAGGTGTTCAAGAAAACATCCTTGCACAGTCTGAACAAGACTAAAATTAGAAATAACTGAAATTTCCTTTTATAAATGAGGAATGATCACAGTGAACTATGACCTTTTCATTTTAAAGTTTGACCAATGGCAGTACTAATGCAGGGAAAGGGTTGTTGTGATGGCTAAGGTCTTGACCTCACAGATACAAGGTACAGGGTTTGATTCTGCCCACTGGTTATCGGCTAGGCTGGTAATAATCTACAGATTAATTGCTTAGTATTTACCTAGGAATGCAAATACTATCATGATAGTTACACATCTGGTAATGGTTACTCTCATTCTACCCAATAATATCATTACAAGACTGTCTAGGGAGATCCAGCCTCTCACAACATGGTCAACATGCAATCACTTTCTGGTAAACTATAATCACACGAGCCATCAAAATGATTCTTATGTTAAGGGCAGACCCCCCCCCCATACACACACACACACACACACGCGCACACACACACACACACACACACACACACACACACACACACACACACACACACACACACACACCTTTGCAGAGATATTTGTCCTTGCCACAGGTTTCTTATTCCAACTAACTATACATTAAAATGACTTCTGATTAACTTCTAAAACATATCAGCAGGTGCCAAATCATTTTAAAAGGTCCATCTCATCATGACTGCATAAAAAGTGACTAGATCAGACACAATAATTATTACACATCTCTAGGTCTGAACAAAGGCTATACAGTGACTCGCAGGATAAATCTCTTTTACACTAATTTTTGCTGCAAATGCTCTATCCCACCAAGGAACTGACTCACAGTTAAATATCCCACTATATTTATTTAAAATTTCTCAAATCTCAAAGCAGTAGAGGTAACCTATCCCACAAACTTTTATTTAATTTTTTTGGGCATAACATGTACAACCATCAATAAGCAAGCACATATTTGATTTTTTCAAATACTATGAAATCTCAACATTCATCTTCCACAATCTGAAATACTATTTTAACTTGAAAAGATTTTACACAAATAATGCTTTATCGAGTTTTACCATGTAAAACATAACTCAAAAAAGCATTTTTGTAAGGTGAAGTCTCCTTCACCCCCAAACCCCATTTAATGAAATACTGCAATTTCACAGTTGTACAACAACACTGAAAAGAGAAAATCCCCGGTAATACACAACACTAGTCTCACACAAAAAGTGAGGCCACTAAACAAAACCAAAATCATAGAGGACTATGATCTGGTTTCCAATAGTAACTGCATTATTATGTGTTCATGGCATCCAATTGTAATGTGTCTGAAACAAGGATGCCAAGAAATTCACATCGAGAGTAAAGCTTGAGAGGTGAATCATGGCATTCATGCTGAGAATATGTAATTAAAGGTTAGATTCAGAGACTCGATCCTAACTCTTTGCAATGCGTGAAGCTTTACCTGCTCCAGGTACTCCTGGTTGCAGAAAAAAGGGAAAAAAAGTATAAAGTGTTTTACTGGCTTTGAAAGTCCTTAGTGAAAGCTCTCAAATAGACAGTAGAGGAACACCTATTAGGTTTACCATTAGTGGGCTGGACAAAAGATCATAAGCAGAGACTGTCTTTAAATAATGCTCTTATTCACTTAAAATATTATGTATTTCTGAAGAATAAGAATTCTTGCATTCGGTTTACAACATTTTTGATGGACTGTAATTTGCAGTGTTTTACAAGAAAACCAAACCTATTTAGTAGGGACAAGGTGAAATATGAGATGAACACAAGGACAGTTGACAGAGCAGGCAGAAACAAAGCTATTTTTACTTCTGCCACTATCATTTGATTGCTAGCACTGGCAGCATTTAGTACCTAGCATAGCACCTGATATTAACTGTGCTTAGAAAGGTGCTTAACAGTTGTTAGGCATCTTTCTAAGCACTTTTAATATTAGGGTCTCACTTTAGAGTTGCATTTAACTATCTCATCTTTTCCATGATATTGGAGCATAATCATTGCTCTCCATACACTATAATGCTATTTAAAAAAAACTTGATTAAAAAAATGTGATCAAAATAGAGTCACAAAAGGAGAATATAACCAACTGCAGCACAACCCTTCCAAAAAGCTAATGCAAATCCTTTATTTTACAATCTGCAATGATTATAGATTATAAATTATACCACTTCATTGAAACATTTCCACATAAAACAATGTTGACTTATTCTAATAATTTTCTAATAGAAGTTTATACATACAGCGTCACTGCACAAAAGCTAGATAATATAAAATATACAGCTTCATATAAGTGCAGATGTCTGGATCAAAGCCCAGTAAACTGCTAACATATGTTTATAAATGCTCAGAAATACAGCGATTTGGGATTCAATATTAAAAAAGATACAAACCTAAGACAAGATTTCACTATAAGAAATTGAAGAAAGACAAAATTGGTCACAACCTCTACAGCCATTACAAGCTACTATTAGAAATTAGGTCACTAAAAAAAATTTAAAACAGCCACAAAAGAACACCTAAAAAGTTGCTGGGCAATTCCGTTCCTACATAGCTTATTGTCTGCCCTCATTGTTTTTTTATTTCTGTTATGTGTCAGCTCTCATAACCATCTTATTAAGGTAATTAATTACCTGTCTGTTAAATCCTAAAAATATCTCTACTGATATACTACCTGTATCATCCTCACTAACTGTAACTTTCTTAGCTACACTAACAAACTCTGTATATTGTTTCTACACAAATGTTAAATGGTAACTTAAACTCTGTAAATAATTTGTAAGCTTTTACTGAAAATGTTAATGTTTTGTTTCCAATACAATTGTCTATTTTATTTTTATTGTAAATCTGTGGAGCTTTTCTCCCCAGGCCTCCACTAAAAAAGGGCTATCAGCTCAGTCAGACAAACCCTGTCAACAAATGTAAAATAAATAAATATAACCTCCAAGAAAATGACATTATTTTAGGTAGTCAAGACAGTAATACCAAGTGTTTGATAGTAAGCATCCGAACAAAATCAGCTTAGATCAAATGAGGACACTGTTGTAACCGTATACTCTTGTCTTGAAGTGTAGAGTCTCTCAAGTTAATTAATTTTGGGGGTAGATGGGACAAAATCCTGTACAGGGGGTTACGGTGGATCACACCAAAAGAAAACATTTTTTTTCCAGAAGTCTCTATCACGGATTTTGTGATTAAGATGGTTTTAGTTTAATAGTTTTAAATATTTTGGAATGGAATTATTATTATTTCCTCTAAGTCCAAGAACAGAATACTTTTGGCATTACTAAAAAAAAAATTGTATCACCAGAGTGCAGAAACCCAAGCATGTCTCCCACTTTTCTTGTTAAAACGTCAACAAGCTCCCATTATTTACGAACCAC
This sequence comes from Protopterus annectens, assembly GCF_019279795.1. Lineage (NCBI taxonomy): Eukaryota > Metazoa > Chordata > Ceratodontiformes > Protopteridae > Protopterus > Protopterus annectens. Next base: position 96,883,511 of record NC_056734.1, read on the forward strand.
ATTTCATATCACATGGTCTGCTGTGCTAGACACTTGTTACACCACAAGCCATGACTAAGCTCTCCCAATCAACTCACTGAAGATCATCTTTACTTTTACAAATGTTTATACACCATACTCAGCTGCACTTGTCAAAAACATCACAGGCCTAAGTATATTAGTTTCCTTCACTTTTTTGTTCTAAGCTGAATTTCAGTAAATAACATTGCAGTAAAAAACCTAGTTAGTATCATGACTAAAACAACATACAATTAATGGTGAAAAATGTAAGCCTTTAAGCTTTCACTAGAATACATATTTGTTTAAACTAAAAATGTCTGACTTTTAATTGCTTGAAAGAAATATTCTATAGGTAAGCCCAGAGTTAAAAAAAAAAGTTAGCTGTTAAGTGTAAATGCAAAAGCATTACAGGAGCTTATCTGTAAAACTTGGCAACCTTTCCTGCAGACCTGAACTACGAGTCTTAGCAGATCTCCTAACAAGTGCAAGTCAAGTAATGCAGTTTTAAAAGCCGACAAAAGTCATACTGTCATATGGCTGCTTCTTGCGAAGCATATTTCCAGTTACACAATTCTTTTAACGTCTCAAAATACAGACTACGTTCTTCCCCAAAGAAGACACGGTAAGCAGTATTCTAAAGTCTGTTTTTTTTGCTACTCAAACGTATTTGAACATTTAATGAAACAAAAACTGAAATACTAAAGGACAACTCCAAAAAGTATCATCTTTCCTTTATCACAGCCTCTAACAACGTCACTTATGACAACATAATTTACGACATGATCTTAAGATACATTATCCTGAATCTGTTTCTGCAGTTTCTCTGCTCAGGGACTTGGCTTTTTGAGTAATTTCTATGTAGTAAATTTCATATGTGTGACAACTTAAAGGTAGGGATGAGTAATTACATGCTAGACTTATTACTTTAAAGAAAGCAAAGTAACTAAAAATGGAACTGATTCTAGATACGGGATCAATAAAAGGTGCTCAACCTGGATGATTTTTGTGTGTGTGTGTGTGTGTGTGTGTGTGTGTGTGTGTTTAGTGACTGATGGCCAGCTTTGCACCTCAGGCAGAAAATATTGTTTCATCTGCAATTCTGAGTCAGAACAAAAGCAATAAAAGAGCTACTTGCTCACTCTAACATTAAGATGTACATTACAAACTTCTCTATGTAAGATATGTCAAATGATAAAGCATGTCATTGCAAAAGACAAACTGATGTTGCTGTCAGACACAGTCAAAAAGTAGGAAATCAATGAAATTAAAAGTTGCTGGACAGGTATTTCCACAGCTAAGTGTTGCTTTACTGCATTTTCTGCACTCATAAAATAATGATTACTCTAGCACTGATCTGGTCAGGTGCTATTGCCTTATTCCAGTCCCCCAAAATTTTCTCTGCTAACACTGTAGTTTGTGCAGCTTGTCTGTTAGTCCTTGCAGGGAGTTTCTTCTTTTCTGTTGTGTGATTGTAAAGTTAGTATTGGGGTGAGGGATGTACTGTGTTTGTGTTGTATGTTTGGTTTTAGGGGTAGTTGTGCAGTCTTTCATTTGTCATTTACCATTTACCTGCTGGGAAAGCTGGTAGATGATTGCTCACATGGCAAACTAAAATTATACCAAGATGAAACTTTTTTTGAGGAGATGAAAACCTTGACAGTAAAACTGAAACAGTTTCAGCACTGTGACCCCAAAGATAACATTTATTAGTAATTACCATGCAGTGAGAAGCAGGGACACTAGTGCTGAAGGAAAGATTAACATATCCAAAAGTCTCAGTTTTTTTTATAGAGTAAAATAAACTTGTTTTAATAAAGAGACTTGTACATTTAGGTTTGATAAATCTACAGTCAAACAGATCAAGGGGCTGAAACTAATCAATGAAAAGCTGTATGCAAAAATAGGGGCATACACGTCTTTACTCACAGTTTGGATAATAAAACTGATCATAGCAGACATACACTGCATGCACTTTCAGTGGATTCTACAGCTACAAATACTAGTTGGGAGCAATTATCAGTTACTTAGATAAGGGAAACAGCTGAAGTTTCATTTTCAGCCAGATTGCAAATTGTAGTTGCTCGTATATATACGGTTACCACCCATTCCATTGTCAGTGGGACACTCACGGGTTGAGTTTTGTTATCCCATTGTCTGCACTGTGAAGCAGTGGGACTTTAAAAATCATGTTTTTTTTATTTGCGCTGAATCGCCATGGAAAAGCTGAAAATACTTCCGGTTTTTCCACTGCAATTCGGTTATGTCACCAACCCAGACCTGCAGGCAGAGATATTCCCTGTTAGGCGGGTGTTGTAAATCATGCAGCAATTGGCTGCAAATCTTGAAGGGGGGCAGGGATTTAACCAGGAAGAGCCCTACAACGGTCACAACTGTACAGCGTTTTTTTATTAGGGCTTCTACAGCCGCTAATAGGACTGAGATTTTCTGTTTGAAGCCAGGATTCCAGCCAGCCATCAAGGAAGCCAGGAACCCATCCAGGAAGCCAGCCAGCCAGCCACTGAAGCAGGTAGGAAGCCTGTTTAGCCAGCCAGCCAATGAAGCAGATAGGAAGCCTGCTATCCAGCCAGCCAGCCACTCCAGCAGGCAGGAAGCATGTTAGCCAGCCAGCCATTCCAGCCAACCAGCCAGCTCAGCAAAGACTGTGACAGTGGTAAGTACAACAGTCAATAGCATTTTGTGGCTCTAGTTATTTAAAATGGGAATATTGTTTTATTTAAATTTAAGTTTTTTAATGTTTAGAGGTAAATGGGGTGCACTACGCAGTATTTAAATCTGTACAGTGGTTATTTTGAGATTTCCAAATAGTAGTTTATAAAGGTATAAAAAGTGTGTATGTGTGTAATTATAATTGTTGTGGTTGTTTTGGGATGATTTGGAAGCAGTTTTTAAGACTGAAATGTGTGCATAGCAGTTTTGTTTATTTCTGGTGGGGGGGGGGCAGTCTTTATAGATAAATGTAGTGCGATATATTTCTATTGTCGTGGCTTTTTCATGGTACTTTCTGTTTACAGATACAAAATGTTCAAGTATTGTTTGTACATTTTTGCGTGTAAATGTGTGCAATTTAATGCTGTTTTCAAGAAGTTAAGATATACTGCTTTGGGTATTTTTTCCTAGTGTTAATTCTTGCAAGTCAATTTGCATGTGTGTATAAGTCTATTTTTTGAGAGGGAATGTTCATAGGTAACGTAATACATTTATTATTCTAGTAGATACATGTTGCCAACTTGCTGTAGCTGTTTCAAGGTAATTTGCTTTTATAGCTGGAAATGTGTGTATTTTATTTTTTATGCTGTCTTTAATAAGGTTAAAATGTCCTGCTTTGCGTATAATGTGAATATGGGCATGCTACTTTTACTTGGGCCTGTTTATTGCATTGTTGTGCTGGGTAAATTACTGTTAAAGGTTTATTTTTATTTCTCTTAATTGCTATGGTTGGAGGTAAAAGGGGTCCATGGGGTCTGCTGTTCATTGTAGTTTATTTTAGCTGCTCTTGCAAGAAGTACTTTTAAAAGGTAAAATGTTTACTTACTTTTAATTTTTTTTGTGTGGATGCATGTTCTGAAGTTAGTGCAGTGCATTTGGAATTGTAATAAAACATATCATCGTTGTTTCAGGATAGTTTGCTTTTTATAAGTCACAAAGTTAGTATTTTGTTTTTAGTGATGTGTTCAATAAATTTATAATGTACTACTTTCATTATAATGCAATTATGGCTTTTGCTGCTGCTGGGCCTGTTCTTTATTGCATCATTGTGCTGTATAAATTAGTGCTATATGTTTATTTCTTTTTTCTTAATTGCTGTGTTCAAAGGTAAATTGGGTCTGTGGTGTCCACTGTGCATTCTAATTCATTTTAGAGTGGGTTCATAAGTTCATAGGTTGGTACTAGGCTATCAGCCCTAGGGCCTATACAAGCCTAGCCATAACAATTCCCTGGCTATTTCTTCCCACATTATTTACTTCCCTGGACCCCTGTCTAGCAGGGTGACTGACATGATCCCCGGGGTGAATTTCCTTTCTCCCATCCAATCGTCAAGGTTCCTTTTGAAGAGGGCCAAAGAGGTACTCTGCTTGACATGTATGGGCAATCTATTCCAGAGTCTGGGGAGTCTCAGGGTCAGGAACCTATCCCTCCAGCATGTTTTGTTTATTGTGATGACAAGGTTTAGATGCCTGGAGCATGTGGCTCTGAGGGATTGGGATTTCTTTAAGTGTAGCATGTCCAACAGCTCTGGGTTTGACATGGCCTTGTATGTTAAGCAGAGATTGCCTCTGAGTAGACGATATGCGACAGAGTATAGCTGGAGTTTTTTAAGGCGGTCAGCATAGGGCATCTGCTTTAGGCCTGTGATTCTAGTGAGGTATTTCTGCGGCCTCTCCAGTTGTTGCAGATGTCTTGAGAGGTACATACCAAACGGGGTATTGTATTCTATAATGGGTCTAATGAGGGATGAGTACAGTGGGACAATGACCACCTTTTTTCTGGATGAAAAGCCCTTAGCAATGAGGTGTGCCACATAGAAGGATTTTCTGACTGTTGTGGCGATGTGGTTATCGAAGGTGAGACCACTGTCCACCTGTGTCCCTAAGTCTCTTATCACACTTTCGGTGTTTAGTGTACTGCCACCTATATGGTAATTCACGGGTACATGTTTTTTTCCCAAAGGGGATAACTATACATTTCTTGGCATTGAGCTTGAGCCCATGGCTCTGGCACCAAGCATCTGTTTCTATAAGGCCCTTTTGTAGAGTATCCACATCATTTGGGGATTCAATAATGGCTCCCAGTTTGCAGTCATCTGCGAACGTTTTTAGCCAGAGTCCCTTAGTGTTGGCCTGTACTTCAGAGAAGTAGATGCTAAACAAGAGCGGTCCCAGGACTGAACCCTGAGGTACTCCACATGTCACTTGTCTGGAGCTGGATTTGGAGTCTGCTACTTTTACAGTGTGGGTTCTATCAGTAAGCCAGTTAGCTTTTTTAGTAAAGTGAAAATAACTTTATTTTCTGGAGGGGTGGGGGGCATGTTCAGTTGTAAAAATAATGCATTTGGTTTTCTACAAGCTAATGTCCAGTTTTCAATGACCAAAATGCACTCCCTACATTATGTCATTTACTATTTTACCTTTTTAAATGATTTGTAATGTTAATTTTCTTCTGCTCCGTTCGTCAGGAATTTCTTATGCAAATGTTTTGACAGTTTTTAGGTGCCAATGTTTTTCAAACCGGTTCTTTCACATGCCAGTGTTTCTAGGCAGTCTTCAGTGAATCTATATCAACTACTTTAGAAAGTGCTTCATGTTTCATATGGCAATGTTTTGACAGTTTTCAGGTGCCATTGTTTTTCAAACCAGTTCTTTCACATGCCAGTGTTTCTAGCCAGTTCTTTCAAATGCCAGTGTTTCTAGCCAGGTTTTTTTTTTTTTGCATGTCAGTGTTTCTATCTATCCCTCTACAGCCCTTTTTCCACCATTTTTGTACATGGGGTCATCGAGGTGTCATTTAACAATGACAGTCATCTCCAACCAAGGCCAGTTCTTCCTCAGGTCTTCAGTGAATCTATATCAAAGAACAACTTTAGAAACTGCTTCATGTTTCATATGCCAATGTTTTTATGATCATTATCAAGTGCGGGTCTTTTTCAAATCAATTATTTCATGTGCCAAGTGTTTTTTCCCAGTTCGTTCATGATAGTATTTCTAAACAGTTCTTTCATGTGCCAGTGTTTCGAGCCAATTCATTCATGTACCAGTATGTTAATGCATCCTACTAACACAGCTTTGTTAAATATGCGGTATATCAGGTAAGTACAGATTGAAGAATGAAGAGAGCAGCAGCTTCATCACAGTCTACCTCCAACAAGAGAATGTGCAAGTGTCAGGATGTTTGGATCAAGAAATGTTGTAAAAGCATTCTGCAGATACTGCAAAAAGGAATTCTCAGTCACCTGTGGTGGAAGAAACAATGTCACATGACATGAGGCAAGTGAACAGCACAAGACTGCTATTCTTCAAGCAAAATCCAGTCACCTGATGACAAAGTGGGCAAGGAACACAAACCTTGAGGGACCAGAACTTAGGATCACTGCAGCAGAAGCCCCTGATGTGTTCCATGCTGTTAAGCACAATATTTCCTATAACAGTCTGTACTGCTGACCAGCCAGTTGTACAGCAACTCAGACATTGCAAAAAAATGCATATATCTTGCAGAAGAACCAAGGCTGAAGCCATTGTCAAAAATATTTTGGGACTGCAAGGCTGAAGCCATTGAAAAATATTTTGGGACTGCATTCATTGGAATCCCTCCTGCATTACTTTCAAAATCCAGGCACTTCATTTGCAATTTCATCGGATGCTTATCGGATGTAAGCAAACAACAGATGGGGCTTCCAACAAGGGGAACATAAAATTATTTCCACTTGTTGTGAGGTATTTTTCTAAAGACGAGGGGGTGGTGGATGGCCTTTTGGACTTCTATGAACACCCTGATGAATCTGCCCAGGCTATATCACAGCATATTTCGAACATTATGGAAAAGCACTCCTTGTCCTGGAACAGCATTTCAGCATGTGGCGCTGATAATGCCAGTGTGAACTATGGGAAGAAATCTGGTGTTTATTGCAGATTAAAAGAAAAGTGCCCATCACTCAAAAAGGCTAACTGTGTTGCTACATTATTCATAATGCAGAGAAAAAATTTGCAGCACAACTTCCTTATGATGTGAAAGTATTTGTGATGAAACATTTCAGCCATTTCTCAGGTTGTGCCACAAGGACCAGAGACTTGAAAGACTTCTTTGAGTTTTGTGGCATGGAATTTGAGTGTCTGTTAAGACGTGAGCCAATAAATAGGCTGTCACTACTGCCATCCATTGAAAGAATAATGAAAAATCTCCAAGTGCTCCAGTCCTAGTTCCTCTTCCAGGGAGAAGAGGAGACCCCCCCCCCCCCGGCAAATATGGCAGTACTTTTCAGCTAATGAGCATGGCAAGAATAAATTGCCTTCACTGCCCCTATACTATTTGCACTTTCTCAGTGTTGCTCTTGTGGATTTCAAAGAACATATAAGTACATTAGAAAATACAGCACTTACTGCAATATTTTCAATAATGGTCTCTCTCAAGGAAAAACTGCAGGCAACAGCTGAAGATGCTTTCTTTGGAGGAAAACGTAACGCACTTATGAACACATTAGACAGTGCCTCTGTTAACAAACTGAAACGAGACTTCATCACGTTCTTGGAGACAGCAGTCAAAGTACTTAGAACGGTGGTTTGATTATACTGAAAACAACTACTTGTTTACACTGCCTAAATTATCTTTGACCAAGCCCTTTGTTTTCAGTGACATACTTAGTGTAACCACTGGCTTGAGTCTGCGGGACGCAGATGAAGACCACCTTTTCCCGGGACAATTTAGCAATTAAGCCATTTCTCCAACAGTTATGTACCACAAGCTTGTCCCCAGGAGAAAAGTGGCTGAGGCTTTTCAGAGAAGGGCCTGAGCTAACTGCACTATATCAGGTAATTCCTAGGGTATTTGTGATGCCTGTGCACTGGCCCAGCAATCAAGGAGCCTCAATCCTCACGACTAACACCAGTGAGGGCCATCCACATTGGGAAGGATAACAAATATGCACACACAGTAAAGTACAATTTCCAACACGAAAATGCAAGTCCACTGTTTGGCACAATAAAGGTTGTCCTGCAATTCCACAGTACTATAGAAAGGCGAACTCTTACAAAGTAGAACCAAAGCTCTTTATTTCCACATAAAACACACAGACTGAGCGTGCTTTCATCTCGTATCACGAGACTTCATCAGAATCTCCTCCAATTCTGTCAACATATCAAGTTAACAGTACTAGCATTTAAAAAAGTGCCAAGACGGTCAATCACTGATATTTCTAGATTGGTCCCAATTTAGTTGGGAGCTATGGTCCCTAGTTTGGTTCTTCGCCCCAGATTAATGCATTAAAAAGAGGGCATACACAATTCAACTGGTCTTGCTCATCTCTACCTCGGCTGTAAATCCAATCAATTTACGTTTAAGCATTGCCAATTTAAACTCTTATCTTCATGTACTGTACAGTATGGTTTGTATCTCCCAGATAACTCTGAAAACGATCCACTGGGATGTTTTAAAGCAAACTAAAAGATCAGGTATGAGCAAGGTACTTCGTTTAACCCGAATGGGAAAGTTTAGAATCAAGCCGAGTGAATAGGAAGAACCAAAGTACAATTTCCCTTAAGAGTACACAGAGATCACAGTGAGTCTGGGACTGGTTTCTCCCTTTCTCTCCAGATCCCCAATAAGACTCCCCACTGGCAGAGTTATAGGGTCCAGATCTCAGCCTAGTGGTCAAGCTAAAACCTCCAGCACCCTCTCTGTCTAACAAGTGCTTCGTGTCCCTGCCCAAGTATCTTACACACACACACTCTGAGATAAGAGCTATATACAACACACAGACACTCCTGGGGAAGGCTGGCACAAGTTCCCCAGCTATACCCCTTCCTGCCAGTCTATAAGGTAGTACCAGGTGCCACCAACCACTAATATCAGCTACTAAACAGGCCCTTACCAAAGTGTGTCCAATTATTAATGTGCAATATTATTATCCAAATAGTAAATGTGACCCAGGGCTAAAGCTATTGGAGTGGCTTGGACAGTATCACTATATATCTGCAATGTACTCTAGAGCTTAAATTATCTCTAAACAAAACAGCCACAGTTAAAAGGTTTAAAAACATTTAATAATAAACAATAAAAACACAAGACAATACTTCTTACTACACATTGCTAGTCAAGAGTTCAGAGATCACAGGAAAATGCTTAAAATAATACAGCAGAATAGTTCTGACATCAATATAAAAAACAGCTAGACTAAACTTAGTATTTTCTATCTTTTCCTAAGAGCAATCACAGTTCTAAATAAACTTACATACAGAGCAAAAGCAGAGTACTGGTGAGTTGTTGTCAGCTTTAGACAAAATCCAAAATGCTCTCTCTCTCTGTCTCTGAGAAAGTCCTTGATACATTGATAATACATCCTGCTGACTCATTTTAGGTTACATCATTCTTAACAATTTTCTGGTTTCAAAGGTTAACAGAAACTCTACATTTACATTTCTTAGTAAGCTTGCACCTGGTCAAGAAACCACAGGAATTAAAGGCATTATATATGTAAAATCTAGCAATTAACTCTGGTCTCAAAACAACAGAAGGAATCTGCTGTCTCAAACACCACAGCTCCGAGTTCTGAGATCAAACAGTCGTAAAATGCTTGACTTATCAACTTTCTTACAACAGAGTTCACTGTTGTTACATTTTTGCAGTTCAACATCCAATACAGTCTTCTCACATTTAAGAGAACAAGCCGCCTATGGCTTTTATTAATATTTACAAAGACATAGAATTATCTACAAAATTCTATCTAGCTGGTTTGGCAACCTTCACATATCTTCACCCCCCCCCCCCTTGAGAACTCAAGCAAGTTTTCAAGTGTCCCTTGAGGAAAAAATTGCTTCAGAGAAACAGGTCTATCTGAGTATACCTTACCCCATTCCTTGTCTTGAGAGCCCATCTGCGTTGGCATTGCTACTCCCACTGCGGTCCTGCACTGACATATATGCTTGCAACCTTAGGCTCCATCTTAGAAACTGCGCATTTTGCTGGCTGGCTCTGTTTAACCATGTTAGAGGATTGTGATCTGTCACTACAGTGAATTTTCTTCCATTCAGATAAGGCTGAAGTTTCTGGAGTGCCTACACTATGGCTAGACATTCCTTTTCTACAGCTGCATAGCATTCCTCCCTAGGTTGGAGCCTACAAATGAGATAAACCACTAGGTGCTCTTCTCCCTCTGAAGAAATCAGGCTAAGTACAGCCCCCACACCATGGTTCGAAGCATCCACCTGCACAACAAATTCTTTCCTGTAATCTGGACTGGCTAACACAGGGGGTCCTCCCAAAGCTTTTTTAAGCTTCTGGAATGCTTCCTCACATGCTGACTCCAAACTACCTTATCTGGCCTGTACTTCCTTGTCAGGTCTGTGAGGGGAGGAGCTATGGTACTATAACTGGGGAGGAAATTTCTGTAGTACCCTGCTGTGTCTAAGAATGCCCTCACCTGCTTTTTGGTAAAAGGTGCAGGCCATGCCTGAATGGCTTCTACTTTGGCAGGTTCTGGCCTGACCTTACCACTCCCCACTCTATGTGCCAGATAGGAGACCTCCGCCATACCCACCTGATATCTGCTGGGCTTAATGGTCAACCCTGCCCTCTGAAGTCTGCCCAGCACCTCCCTCAGATGTTGAAGGTACTCTTGCCAGGAATGGCCGTAGATGGCAATATCATCTAGGTAAGCAAGTTAAACCCTCCTGCTCCTGCTAGGATATGATCTACCAGCCTCTAGAAAACTGCAGGGGCATTTTTCATCCCAAAGGCCATCTTTGTGAACTCATACAAGCCAAAAGCAGTCACAAAGGCTGACTTCTCTCTAGCACTGGGAGTCAAGGGCACCTGGCAGTAACCCTTGGTAAGATCAATGATTGTAGGGTACTTAGCCCCACCCAGCTGCTCAAGGACCTCATCCTTCCTAAGCATGGAATAAGCATCTGACTCTGTGTGACTATTTAATTTCCTATAGTCCACACAGTACCTGGTGCTTCTATCCTTCTTTGGCAACAGCACCACTGGGGAGGCCAAGGGACTGTTGGACTCTTGAATTACCCCCAGTTCCAACATTTCCTGTATCTCCTCCCTCAGAGTCTGTTTGACTCTCTCAGGCACCCTATATGGGGCCTGTCTAATAGGCCTTTGGGATTCTGTATCCACCTAGTGCAGCACCAGGTGGGTGCACCCTGGTTTAATAGGGAACATGTCTCAAACTCCTGTAACATTTATTTATCATTTTATTTATTTATTTAACATTAGTTAACGGGGAAATTCTGACTTGGAACACAGCCAATTTTCAGCGGAGGCCCGGGGAGAAATGCTCCAGATGCATGTCTTTGTAACATTGCTCAGATTTCTCAAACCTGGGTAAGAGACAGCTGCTGGGACATTGCTACCCCTTCCACTGAGGTGTCAGTCCGAGCCTCCCTGAGGAGATCAGTCGCCAGATTTCCCACAAACTACTCCTGCAACCCACTGCAAATACTTAGCACAAGGGCCTCCCTATCATGGTAAGATTTCATCATGTCAACATGGTACAATTTGTGCTCCTGCCTCCTGCCTAGCAGTTCTACCATGTGGTTCATATCACTTAACTTCCTTACCACCTTGTAGGGTCCCTCCCAAGCTGCTTGCAGCTTCTTGTGTCTGAAAGGAATGAGAACCATTACCTGCTGCCTTACAGCATACTCTCTAGTGCAAGCATTCCTGTCATATCATACCTTTTTCTTTTGTTGGGCTTCTGCCAGGTTCTCCTGGGCCAAGCCCAAGAGTTCCCTGCGCCTTGTCCTGAGGTTTAGGACATATGCCACAACAGACTCCTTGTGAGATTCACACTCACCTTCCCACTCATCTCAAATTAAATCTAGAGGTCCCTTCACCCTATGCCCATACAGCAATTCAAAGGGTGAAAAACATGTGAATTCCTGGGGAACCTCTCTGTAAGCAAACAACAGATGGGGCAAATACTTGTCCCACTCCCTCTTAAACTGGTCTGCAAATGCCAGTAGCATGGACTTGATTGTAGAGTTTAACCTCTCAACAAGATCATTAGTCTGGGTATGGGTAGGGGGTGGTCTACAGGTGCTTCAACCCACAGTACTTCCACAGACAAACCAGCAGGTCTGACATGAAATTGGCACCTCTGTCAGTCAATATTTGTTTTGGGAAACCTACCCTGCTGAAAATCTCTAACAAAGCATTTGCCATCTTTTCTGCCTCAATGGAGGACAAAGCCACTGCCTCATGGTATCTTGTAGCATAATCTACTACCACTAGGAAATACTTTTTCCCTGTGGAACTTGGGGTACACAGGGACCACACAATATCCATAACTTCCCTCTTCTATCTAGCTGGGCTGGCAGCCTTCACATATCTTCACAGTATTAACTAAACCAAGATCAAATCCATTTGCAGAAAGAGTTTTTTCTTTGGTGAAAAGTAAATGGACATATATGCAATACCGATGTAGTGTGGACTTGTTAAAAGCCGAGCTAATGATGACTATAAATTACTGGATGAAATGTAGTGACTTTTAGTCAAATATTGTATCAAACTGGGCCCTTCTTCATAGGTTCATAGGTGTGTACTAGGCCAACGGCCCTGCAGCCTTTATAAGCCTAGCCCATAGAAGTGCCCTGGCATCATGCCGCCGTTAGTTCCCAGTGCCTCTATCAAGTAGAGCCACTGGAGTGATCCCCAGGGTGAACTTTCTATTTCTCATCCACTTATCAAGACTTCTCTTGAAAAGGGCCAGTGAGGTGCACTGCTTGTCATGTATGAGAAGTCTATTCCAGAGCATGGGTAGTCGCTGGGTTATGAACCTATCCCTCCAGCATGTTCTGTTGATGGTGGTAATGAGGTTGAGGTCCCTGGAGTGTGTGGTGCAGACAGATTGGGATTAATAGACGATATGAGACAGAGAAAAGCTGGAGTTTTTTAAGTCTGTTCATATAGGGCAAGTGTTTAAGGCCTAGGATCCTCTTTGCGAGGTACGTTTGTGGCCTTTCCAGCTGTTGCAGGTGTTTAGTGAAGTGCATGTCAAATAGGGCATTATACTCCATGACTGGTCTAATGAGGGAAGAGTAGAGAGAGATTATGACTTGTTTTTTCCTGGATGCAAAATCCTTGGTAATGAGATGTGCCACATAGAAGGGCTTTTTGAACATAGTGGCAATGTGGTGGTCGAAGGAGAGGTTGCTGTCAATCTGTGTCCCCAGACCTCTTATAACGCCTTTAGTGTTCAGTGGGCTACCATCAATGTGGTAATTAGTGGGAAATTAGTTTTTCTCAAAGGGAATGACAACACATTTTTTGGCATTAAGCTTAAGGCCATGGTTTTGACACCAGTCGTTGGTCTCAGTGCGGCCTTTCTGTGGGATGCCTACATCACTTGGGGAGTTAATAATGGCTCCCAGCTTGCAATCGTCTGTGAACTTGGTCAGCCGGAGTCCCTCCGTGTTGGCCTGGACTTCTGAGAAGTAGATGCCAAACAAGAGAGGACCCAGGACCGATCCCTGTGGGACTCTACACATGACTGGTTGGTAGTCTGATTTGGAGTCTGCTACTTTCACACTGTGAACTTTTTCCCAGGGTTAGGAAGCACTCAGATACCACTGCAACTTTTCCATTTTCCCCACTGTAGTGCAATCTCTGCGTTGGTATATATAGTTAGGGGGGTGTGTAGGGGTGAAGCCACCCACTTGGGTGGGTTTGATTTAGTGTGGTGTCTGTTCCAGAGTGCTGGTGGGTGAGTGGTTTCTAACCCTGGTAAAAAGTCCGGGGTTTGCTGAAATGAGTTTTGCTGATTAGTGTTCGATGAATATGCATTTGATGAATAAGTATTTCAATTAAGTGATATAGACCCACATAATCCCACATTAATATAATATGCTAATTGTCTTTGCTCCATCATCCTACTAAATGAATACAATGCTTTTATGAATCACTATGAAGCATGACATAAGAGCAAAGCATAACAAGGAATATTCTGAGTAAACTATGTCAGACACATTATGCTTTATTCACCTTCCATTTCCTGCTGCACTGTGTTCTTCTTCATGCCAGTGATTCAGTCTGTGTACTATGCATACCTGTGTGTGATTCAGATTACAGCCATTGTTTTAGACTCCATGTCTAAGAACAGCAATAATGACAGGTAGCGTATTAAACAAAGTACACAGAACATAGTCATAAAAGTATGCACTCTCCTTACAAATATGCTGGCATAATATTATGACATCGATTGCTTGCATTTTTACATGCATACATTTTTATTTATTAAATTTTTTTTGTAATTTATTAATTTTTTAATCAGGTAAGTCAACGCAGACCTTCTTAACAATGACTTAGGCTACTAGGCAAATGCATATAAAACAAACAACCAGAAGTCTTTTCTTGTGTGTGTTGGGGGGCACTATTTGGAGTAAACCCATAAAGACTCACGTAGAACATATAAACTCTAAAACCAAGGGACCTGAAATCAGGAATGAAACATGATTCTGGAGTTGTGTAACAGTGATTTTATCACTCAGCCTTCATGCTGCCAAAACATAACTACAGTGTCTAATTTTATAACTACACTCAATGACCATCAATATGACCTATTTGGCTTTACCATATTAAAGCTTATTTCAAACATGCTTCTCAGCAACCAAAGTTAGGATCTGATAGATTATTTCTACCAATAATTTGCTTTACATTGGACACATTAACGGACCAAAGGGAAGACATACAATTATGATAGCCATATTCCACAAGTCAGTGAACTGAAGGCTATCGACGTGAATACTAAGAAAAAAATCTTTATATTCCAAGTACTACTGAAAGCAGAGTTGAACTAAGAGTTTAGATAATATCCAGGAAAGAGAATTCTTAGATATGATGCTTACTAATAAGAAGAGCTGATTAAATTTGTAATGGCAGAATCACTGGCAAATATGCACATATAACACTGTGGTTTATCACTAAGGGAGTGATGTGAAAGCCCACCTCAGAAATCAAAGTACGAGAGAAGAAGGGTGAATTTAAAAACACAGCCAGCAGTCTATTAAGTAACAGAGATAAGTGCCAGAATTTATACACAGTGGAAGATTTATTTATACAAAAGTATTAAAGGTATTAAAGGTATTAGTATTAAAGCCACTGGGGATGCACAAGCCAGTGCATTTCTTTGTGCCGGTCCCAAGCCCGGATAAATGGGGAGGGTTGCGTCAGGAAGGGCATCCGGCGTAAAACTTCTGCCAAAAATTACTGATGCGGAGAACTTTTCATAATTGCATACCGGATCGGTCGAGGCCCGGGTTAACAACGACCGCCACCAGTACTGTTAGCCAACAGTGTGCTGGCGGAAATTGGGCTACTGTTGGCCGAAGGAGAAGAGGAGGGCGTGCCCGAAGGCAGGAAGATAGGAGGAAGGTTAGGAGTGTAGCAGTGAGTGTAGGAACTTTGAATGTTGGCAGTATGACTGGTATAGGAAGAGAGCTAGCTGATATGATGGAGAGAAGGAAGGTTGATATATTGTGTGTGCAAGAGACCAGATGGAAGGGAAGTAAGGCCAGGTGTTTAGGAAACGGGTTCAAATTGTTTTATCATGGTGTGGATGGCAGGAGAAATGGGGTAGGGGTTATACTGAAGGAACAATATGCCAAGAGTGTTTTAGACGTGAAGAGAGTGTCTGACCGCGTGATGTTTATGAAGCTCGAAATTGATGGTGTAATGATGAATGTTGTTAGTGCATATGCTCCTCAAGTTGGGTGTGCGATGGAAGAGAAAGAGAAATTTTGGAGTGAGTTGGATGAAGTTGTGGTGTGTGTACCCAAGGGTGAGAGACTAGTGATTGGGGCGGACTTTAATGGGCATGTTGGTGAAGTGAACAGAGGGGATGAGGAAGTGATGGGTAGGTATGGTGTTAAGGAGAGGAATGCAGAAGGTCAGATGATTGTGGATTTTGCGAAAAGGATGGACATGGCTGTGGTGAATACGTATTTTAAGAAGAGGGAGGAGCATAGGGTAACGTACAAGAGTGGAGGAAGATGCACACAGGTGGATTATATCCTATGTAGGAGGGCCAGCCTTAAGGAGTTTGGAGACTGTAAAGTGGTGGCAGGGGAAAGTGTAGTTAAGCAGCATAGATTGGTGGTATGTAGAATGACGTTGGTGATCAAGAAGAGGAGGAGGAATGTGAAAGCTGTGCCAAGGATTAAATGGTGGAAGTTAAAAAGGGTGATTGTGAAGTGGAGTTTAGGGAAGAGTTAAGACAGGCACTGGGAGGCAGTGGAGAGTTACCGAATAGCTGGGTAACTACAGCAGAACTAGTAAGGGTGACTGCTAGAAAGGTGCTTGGTGTGACATCTGGACAGAGGAAGGAGGACAAGGAGACCTGGTGGTGGAATGAGGAAGTACAGGAGAGTATACAAAGGAAGAGGCTGGCGAAGAAGAAGTGGGATTGTCAAAGAGATGAAGAAAGTAGACATGAATATAAGGAGATGAGGCGCATGGCAAAGAGAGAGGTGGCGAAAGCTAAGGATAGGGCATATGGAGAGTTGTACGAGAGATTGGACACTAAAGAGGGAGAAAAGGACCTGTACCGATTAGCTAGACAGAGGGACAGAGCTGGGAAAGATGTGCAGCATGTAAGGGTGATAAAGGATAGTGAGGGAAAGGTACTCACAAGAGAGGTGAGTGTGTTGAGTAGATGGAAAGAGTATTTTGAGAGGCTGATGAATGAAGAGAATGAGAGAGAGAGAAGGTTGGATGATGTGGGGATAGTGAATCAGGAAGTGAAACAGATTAGCAAGGAGGAAGTAAGGGCAGCTATGAAGAGGATGAAGAATGGAAAGGCTGTTGGCCCAGATGACATACCAATGGAAGCATGGAGGTGCTTAGGAGAAATGGCAGTGGAATTTCTAACTAGAATGTTTAATGAAATTTTGGAAAGTCAGAGGATGCCTGAGGAGTGGAGAAAAAGTGTTTTGGTACCTATCTTTAAGAATAAGGGTGATGTGCAGAGCTGCAGTAACTACAGAGGGATAAAACTGATTAGTCACAGCTTGAAGTTATGGGAAAGAGTAGTGGAAGCAAGGTTAAGAAGGGAGGTGATGATTAGTGATCAGCAGTATGGTTTCATGCCAGGAAAGAGCACTACAGATGCAATGTTTGCTCTGAGAGTGTTGATGGAGAAATACAGAGAAGGTCAGAAGGAGTTGCATTGTGTCTTTGTAGACTTGGAGAAAGCATATGACAGGGTGCCTAGAGAAGAGTTGTGGTATTGTATGAGGAAGTCGGGAGTGGCAGAAAAGTACGTAAGAGTGGTACAGGATATGTACGAGGGTAGTGTGACAGTGGTGAGGACTGCAGTGGGAGTGACAGATCCGTTTAAGGTGGAGGTGGGATTACATCAAGGATCAGCTCTGAGTCCTTTCTTATTTGCAGTGGTGATGGACAGGTTGACAGATGAGATCAGACAGGAGGCCCGTGGACTATGATGTTTGCAGATGACATTGTGATCTGTAGTGAGAGTAGGAATCAGGTTGAGGAGACTCTGGAGAGGTGGAGATATGCTCTAGAGAGCAGAGGAATGAGGGTCAGCAGGGCAAAGACAGAATATATGTGTGTAAATGAGAGGGAGGGTAGAGGAATGGTGAGGATGCAGGGAGTAGAGTTGGTAAAGGTGGACGAGTTTAAGTACTTGGGATCAACAGTTCAGAGTAATGGTGAATGTGGAAGAGAGGTGAAGAAGAGAGTACAGGCAGGGTGGAATGGGTGGAGAAGAGCGTCAGGAGTGATTTGTGACAGACGGGTATCCGTAAGAGTGAAAGGGAAGGTCTACAAGAGTGTAGTGAGACCAGCTATGTTATATGGGTTGGAGACAGTGGCATTGACAAAAGGCAGGAGTCAGAGCTGGATGTGGCAGAGTTAAAGATGTTAAGATTTGCAATCGGTGTGACTAGGATGGATAGGATTAGGAATCGGTATATTAGAGGGTCAGCTCATGTTGGACAGTTTGGAGACAAAGCAAGAGAGACGAGATTGCGTTGGTTTGGACATGTGCTGAGGAGGGATGATGGGTATATTGGGAAAAAGATGCTAAGGATGGAGCTGCCAGGTAAGAGGAATAGAGGAAGGCCTAAGATAAGGTTTATGGACGTGGTGAGAGAGGACATGCAGGCGGTTGGTGTGACAGAGCAAGATGCAGAGGATAGGAAGAAATGGAAAGAGATGATCCGCTGTGGCGACCCCTAATGGGAAAAGCCGAAAGAGAATGATGATTAAAGGTAGAGTGTTAAACTGAATTTGGTCTGTATCAGGAAATAAAGGGAACTCAAGAAAAGGAAAAAAGAAAAGCATGGCTAATGAGCAGTTCAAGGTAAGCTATTAGCCACATGAAAAAAGTCTTAATTTGGAATAAAAGACTAAAACTAAATGAATAACTAGTAAATACTTCAAAGAGCATCTGTTCTTGTAAGACAGGCAAAACTAGATATACAGATGGAACTGACTAGGAAGTACAAGTTAAACAAAGGAGATTTATAGGCCTGCTTGGAGAACATATAGACATACTTAGATGCAGATATAGTTACTGTATACTAGTATATGGGCTGAAACAGCCTTAGACCACATAATATTAAGATACACCATTTACACACTAAAAAGTGTCAACTGCACGTATGGAAGATGTAAGGAAGAATGAAGCTGGTATGGAAGGTGAATGCTGAAATGACAGAACAGTGGTTGAAGAAGGGACAAGAGAGCTTTGGGACTTTAGCACAGGTGAAACATAATCCCTGAAAATATACCTCTACAGTTTTTAAAATATTTAGAACTAATGACTGGAGAACCACTATCAAACTCAGTCTTCTGTTACAAGCAGAAGTTCTTTGAGGCTGGGAGTTTGTAGTGGTGGTACAATTGTATAAAGGTAGATTACACAAGAAACATGGTCATGACAGGCCCATAGGCTATCTAATTTTCTCAAACCAACTAACAAAATTTGCAAAACATAACACTGATTCCTGATCTACAGACCTTAATAATCAAATTTAACTAATTTCCTTTGCTATAATACAAGGATCAGGAATGGGACATATATTATTCAACATTTTTTTTTATTTCAGAAATACCTCTGCAGGCAGACAACATATTATTTTGTGAGTGTTAGAAATACTGTCTCAGTTATTACAAAAACTAGAAGTTTGGGCAGGATAGGTGACAGATGGCTTTTAATCTACGGAAATGAAAATACATGTTTTTTGATATGGACAGTAATCATGCACACTGTTGTAGAAGTGATGTGGAGTAGAATCCAAAGTATGAAAATATTTTAGGGTGAGCAATCATTCATAAGATGAAATCCCATAGTTTGACATGAACAACTGTGATAAGGGCTAATAAGAAACTGAGGTGTGCTACAGAAGGAATACCTTCTACAGAACTGAGATCATTCTGCCTTTCTTCAGAATGTAGACAAAACTTGACCTTAATTACAGTAATTAGCTTTGGAAAACTTGCAATGTGAAGTTGTTAAATCTCACCATTTATTCTCACTGATGGGTTCAGAGCCGATCCTCAGCTCCGATACGGCCTATAGCAAAGCTCAAGGTTTGCCAATAGCTCAAGACTAAGCCCCTTATCCCACAATACACTGCTGGAATTACCTTAGATCTAGTTTGCCACGGCAAGAGATCTCGGTGATCCAGTCAGCTCGGACCATATTTTGCTTAAATTGCAAGTTTAAAAATTTCTTTCTCCTTCTTTTTGATATATATATATATATATATATATATATATATATATATATATATATATATATATATATATATAATATTCTCTATCTAGTGTGTGTGTTTCACTTTAAAATACTGTAGTTATATGTAGGTTAGATTGTATTAGGTAGTGCCCTGTGTTGGCTTAGTTTCTTAGAGTGTTGGGTCTTTTGTTAGCCCTATTTAGATTTAACAAATTTTTCTTGTTATTAGTACTTTTTTAGTGTGGGCCTAGTTAGCCCTGTATTTAACCACTATAAGTTAATTCTGTGGTGTGCCTGTTTCAAACTTTGAACATGTCGGATGAGAAGGAAAAGTCTCATCCCAAATCGAGGTTTAAGAAATGTCCAGATTGTGGACAGAAAATGTCTGTCACTGACGGGCATGTCCAATGTGTTTACTGTCTGGGGGCTAAACACCTCCAAGACTCTTTCAGTATTTTCCACTCTTTTTCCTCTAGGGTACTCTTAGAGAGAAGGAGAAAACTTATTGATAGGGGGTTGCTGCAGCATACTTTCTTTGTGGTGTTGGGTAGCCAGGAAGGTGCTAGCACTTCTTCAAAATCATCAAAATCTTCTGGAGATTCTAAAGTTACTAAGAAGGCGAAAAGAATAGAGGGTACAGGGTCATCGGTTCCACAGTCCTTGGAACCGAGTGTCCCTTTGGTTCAGAGCCAGCTCCCAGTCTTGGAGCCGGTCTCTGAGGTTCCCTCATCTCCTCTGCTTCAGTCAGCACCTTCGGTGCATTCCGTGAAGTCTTTAGTCAGCCTCTCAGATATGGATACGGATCGGCTAGTGCAGAAGCTTCTACGGGCACCAGGACTTGCTAAATTGTTGTCGGTCCCGACCCTTTCGTCGGAGCTGAAGACCATTGAACCGGACTTGACTACTCCTCCTCCGAGCCGTACTGGACTCTCAGAGCCAAAGGAGCCCAAACCGATAGTTGTTGAACCTATGAAACCGAGACCAGCACCTGTGTTATCAGTTACATCTACTCGGACGTCCTCGGCGCCGACCGAGTACGCTAGGAGCCGACACTCTCCTGTCTGGTTTGGGGAGGATAGTCGGACCGATTTGTCGGTGCCGACTCTTTCTCTCGGGGCTTCGGCTAGGATGAGCTTGGGTCCTACCTCGGGCTCGGAGCCCATTTGGTGCGGGAGGATCGGACGGTCCCTCTGGATCCGTCTACCCCTTCTCATCGGAGCTATGGTGCTTTCAATGCCATGAGGAGAGTCCTGTCTCCTACAACATCATCGGCATCAGTTCAGGCTTCCTTCTCCCCTCAAGCACCTGTGTCTGCTTCTATGTCTACCGGTCCTCCTAAGCGTAGAGACCCTGAGCCTCAAGTAGCCCCACAGGGTGCCCCCTGTTATTCTGAGACCTCCCCAGATCTCCCCACTGAGGAGGTACCCAGGAAGAGACTATGCAAGAGGAGGCACTTGGACTCCCCACAGGAGTCTTTGACATCTGATACTAACTTGGATGAGTCAGAAGGGTCCCCTCGATCCCCTCTGAGGATATCTCCTTTGCAGAGATATTAGAGATCTTGAGTCAGAGGGTCGATTGGCAGTCCAAAACCTCTACTAAAGATGAGTCAGTACTCTTGAAGGCTTTTGGGTCTCAACCTTCCACTTCTTGGGTGTCTCCGCCTTACGATGAGTTCATGGAGCTGATCTCTCATAAGGCGTGGGAGTCACCGGAGGCCATGGAACCTGTCCCTCAGAAGCCGGATAAGTTCATCTCTGCCGCAGTGGACAAAGCCTTTTTGACCAAAGGAGTTCCTGCTGATGCCATGGTGGTAGCTGCAGCCAGCAAAAAGGAAGTGTCTGAAACATCCGCATCTATTCATCCTCCTAACAGAGATTCTAGGATTATGGATAGATATGGGAAATGCATGTTTAGTTCAGCAACTTTTTCTCTGCGATCGCTGAACTATTTAACCCATTTCATAAGACTACAAAGAGATCTCCTGAAAGAGCTAGGAGATACTCTCCAGGGTACGGTAGCTGCAGGGGTTGTTGACAAGGTCAACACACAGCTCGCTACCCTAAAATCGGTTGTGAACTCGTCCATGCGTCTCATATCTTATGCAGCTGATGGTTCAAGTAGAGCTGATGGTTCAAGTAGAGCCGCTAGTTCAGGCACTGCTCTGCGGAGACAAGCCTGGATGCGTCTCTGTTCTTCTGCGGAGCCCTTTAAGTCTTCCTTTATCAACACCCCATTTGATGGCTCATCACTGTTTGGGCCTAAAGTAAAGGAAACTTTAACCAGGTGTGAGCAGGAAGGCAAGACCCTATCTGCCATTGGATTCCGTTTTTCTACCCCTACTCGGCCCTATCCCAAGGGCCCTAAGGGCAGAAAAATGTGGTTCCGAAAAGTACAGGGAGCCTTTCAGGACACACGTGGAGAAACCCCCTCTAGAGGCAGAGGAGGGGGTTATAATGGTAGGCGCCACCCACACGGCAGAGGGGGTCTGCAGCAACAGGGTGACTCAGGCCAGTTCTCTGGTCAGCCCTACCAGCGCTCCTGAAAGAAGGCCCAGCTATCCGGCTCTGGAGGCAGTTGAGGATCGCTTATCTTTGTACCCAGAAGCCTGGCTAAACATAACGTCAGATACATGGGTACAAAGCATCATTTTCCAGAGGATATTTCATACCATTCTCTTCCCCTCCCACTCCTGTAAACAGAATCCCAGATGTTCCACCCATTCTCAGGGAACAAGCAATTGTAGAGGTCCAAAAATTGCTAGAAAAGGGTCATCCAACCAGTCCCAGCAGACTAAGGTGGATTCGGAACTTATTCAAGATTCTTTTTGGTACCAAAGAAAACAGGGGACTGGAGACCTATCTTGGACCTCAGCAGACTCAACCAATTCGTAAAGAAAGAGAAGTTCCGAATGGTCACACTTCAGTCCATTCTTCCCTTCCTAGGGAAAGGCGATTGGATGTGCTCCATAGATCTCAAGGACACGTACTATCACATAAAGATGAACAGATGCTCCACGGATCACCTGCATTTCCGGCTGGGAGCCAATCATTACCAGTTTCGAGGACTGCCCTTTGGTCTCACTACAGCCCCCAGAGTGTTCACCAAATGCATGGCAGTGGTCACGCCTCACCTGAGGCGTCTAGGATTCCAGATGTTTCCATGCCTAGACGATTGGCTCCTCACCGCTACCACCAGGCATCAATTGACTCAGGCAACACAATATACTCTGACACTCTGCCATCAATTAGGCATTACAATCAACTTCAAAAAGTCTGCCTTATCGCCATCGCAGCATGCCGTTTTTATAGGAGCAGTGTTAGATACCTCAACCACCACTCTACGTCTTCCAATCAAAAGAGTCTCACTTCTTCGCCAACACGTCAACTCACTGGTGTCAAAGAACAAAGCTACAGCAGCAGAGGTCTTGAAGGTGCTGGGTTTGATGGCGGCAGCAATCCTAGCTGTACCACTCGCAAGGATGCATATGCGAATCCTTCAATGATTCCTCTTTGCTCAGTGGTCTTACCAAAAGCTACCGATGCACCACATGATTATCATCACAGATTCTTGCAAGAGAGACCTTCGGTGGTGGTTGACGACTCTTCATGTCACAATCAGAAGACCCTTTGCCCCCCCCCCCGTAGCCACTGAATCAAGGACGCTTCCCTGATAGGGTGGGGGGCATTTTCAGGGAAAGACTGCCCAAGGCACATGAATGGATCAAGAGTCACATCTGTATATCAATGTTCTGGAGTTGAGAGCGGTACTTCTGGCATTGCAGTACTTTCAGGACTCTCTTCCTCTAGGGACAAATGCAATTCAAACGGACAACATGTCAGTGGTCTGGTACTTGAACAAACAAGGCGGAACCAAGTCTTACCCCCTTTGTCGAGAAGCCCTCAGGGTATGGCAATGGGCTGTGTCTTCCCACCATTTTCTGATAGCAACGCACATCCCGGGGAAATCCAACGTGATAGTGGACAAGCTGAGCAGGGCAATACTGTTGCCTCACGAGTGGTCTTTCAACCAACGAGTTGCAGATTTGATTTTCCACAAATGAGGCCAGCCTTGCTGCAACTGCTTTGCCAGTTACATCAATACCAAATGCAGAAGCTACTTTGCCCTAATGACACCTCCAGGACATTCCCCAAGA
The DNA here is from genome assembly GCF_019279795.1 of Protopterus annectens. Classification (NCBI taxonomy): domain Eukaryota; kingdom Metazoa; phylum Chordata; order Ceratodontiformes; family Protopteridae; genus Protopterus; species Protopterus annectens. Next base: position 96,907,105 of record NC_056734.1, read on the forward strand.
GATGCACTCGTACACGATTGGCCTCTGTGTCTCCTATATGCATTCCCAGCTATTCCATTGATACCCAAGGTTTTACAGAAAGCAAAATCGCTAGGAAGGACAGTTATCCTCATAGCCCCCTACTGGCCTTGACAGATTTGGTTCCCCTTCCATCATCTGCTGGAGGATCCATGGATCCTGGACCCAGTTCCGGACCTTCTTTTACACCCATCAGGGGATCTCCATCCTTCACTGCAGCCCCTAAAGCTGACTGCTTGGCTAATCCACTTCCCCTAATTGCCAGGCTTCATTCGCTCTCAGGTGATACAAGACAAATTCTTTTGTCTTGTCACAAGCCATCCACCAGGAAACTATACCGCAGTAAGTGGAACAGGTTCTCAATTTGGGCCAATATACAGCCAAGCGAGCTCCTATATCGTCCATTTTAGAATTTTTGACAAAGATGTTTAAGGAAGGAGTAGTTTAAGGAAGGAGTAGCAGCTGCCACAGTTTGAGTCCAGTTAGCCGCCATATCAAATTTCCACCTTGGATTCGATGGGTTGAATGTTATGGGCCATAAGTTATCTAAGGCTTTTCTTAAAGGTGTTTTTCACAAGAGACCTCCTGTCAAAATCCCTTATTCTCCCTGGAATTTGAATTTTATGCTGTCTCAAATAATCCCCCCCCCCACCTTCAAACCAGCATCTTCTTGTGATCTCAAATATTTGTCCTGGAGGACTATATTTCTAGTAGCCATTACTTCTGCCCACAGAGTGTCAGAACTTCAAGCATTATCTATCAGACCTCCTTACATGATTTTCCATGCTGACAGAGTATCTCTCAGAACAAACCCCTCCTTTTTGCCTAAAGTCTGTTCTGAATCCAATATCAATCAGGTCATTGAGTTGCTTTTTCCCAACCATTCTAACAAATTGGAATACATGCTGCATAAACTTGATGTACACAGACAGCTGAGATTTTATCTTGATAGAACTAAGGATATTAGAAAATCAGATCAACTTTTCATATCCTTTTTGGAGGCCAGAAAAGGTAATCCAGTGGCTAAAACAACCCTATCTAAATGGTTATCAGATTGTATATCCTTTGTTTATGCATATGCAAACATGCCATTGACACACAGACCTAAGGCTCATTCTACCAGAGCTGTTTCTACGTCTTCTGCCTTTCAAGCTAAATTGCCCCATGACAATATTTGTGCTGCAGCCACTTGATCTAAGCCTCATACCTTTATCACGCATTACAAAGTCAATAAGGCTTCCAGGGACAGGTCTTCCTTTGGTTCCACGGTTCTGAAAAATGTACTTCCATGAGCCACCCAAAATTGAGGGTGCTAGGGATGCTACCCATCAGTGAGAATAAACAGCGAGATTTAACAACTTCACATAAAGAAGTTATGTACTCACCATAACGTTCCATGTGAGCTGTTTATCTCGCCTTTATTCTCATGTCCCTCCCTCCTTCCCCCTCCTGGCTGACAGCTGACTTAAAGGCTAGTACCACCCTGGTTATTCAATACTTTTTCTTCCCCTTTGGGAAGTGCTTCCTTGTAGAAAAAGAAAAAAGGAATATATACTCGCAGCAAACAAGATCTGAGGTAATTTTAGCAGTGCATTGTGGGATAAGGGGCTTGGTCTCGAGCTACTGGCAAACCTTGAGCTTTGCTATAGGCCGTGTCGGAGCCAAGGATCGTCTCTGAACCCATCAGTGAGAATAAAGACGAGATAAGCAACTCACATGGAATGTTATGGTGAGTACATATCTTCTTTGTTCCATTTGTACTCTGCTTGATAGACTGTAAAAGAATTAGTAAAATGGCCAAAGGAAATAAAAATATAAGAGACATAATAACAAGCTTGGAAAACTACAGGTGTATACTGTGGAATACAGGGTTGAGATGTAAAAAGTTTGTTTAAAATATATAAGATAAATTTAATGAGATAAAAACCACTTCCAAAAAACTGACAAAGACAAACCGAATAAAACAAAAAACAGGAAGGATACTAGCAAATTCATCTTTCTATAAACTTTAATATGGTGAAGTGCTTTTCACTTGTTGAATAACAAACTTCAGACTAATGAAGTTTGTTATTCAACAAATGAAAAGCGCTTCACCATATTAAAGTTTATAGAAAGAAGAATTTGCTAGTCTCCTTCCTGTTTTTTGTTTTATTAAATTTAATAAGGAAAGTCAGACAGGGGAAGGGGTGGTGAAAGGCGACTAGTTGGAATATCAGTTTGATTTAGCTATAAGTAAATATGACAGATGAACGAGACACTGGAATGTGATGTAAAGGGAGATATAATTGTAAATATTTACAAATGTTTTAAAAAGCTTCAGATAAAAAAACATAGGTTTCTTGTTTTCTCTATTTGAAAGAAAAAATGTGGAGACAACAGCAAAGGGTCTATCTTTTGTATGGACTACACAGATTTGAATATCATCAGCAGTGGACAGATATAGGAATAGGCCTACAGCCACAATGGTACAATCAGTATTGCATAGATACAGGCTTCTTCAGTTGGCGTAACGGTTAAGGTCTTCGCCTCCCATGCACAAAAGACAAAGTTGGATCCTGACCTCTGCCTAATGTCTGCATGGCATTTGTATGTTCTCGCTGTGATTCAATCAGGTTCCTCCCACCTCCACAAAACATACTGGGCATTTCCACCTCAAACTCACCCAACAATGGAGTTTTGGGCAACAGCAGACTCTAGATGGTAACTACTGGGGGAACAGTTGTATAAGCCAACTGCACTGGGCATCAGCTATGGTGCACAGTCACAGAACAAGGATCAGACACTGAGCACTGTGTCAGGATAGTCACTCGACAGTGTAAAAACTGGCTTCATGTGATTTGGTTGCATTGACTAATGTTGCCAGAAAATGGCCATGGATATTTGCCGATGATAAAGAGGGGTTGAGGAACCGGCCTACTCGGACCTATGCCAGGCACTCATGCAAACAGTAGTAGGAGGAGTCTATGTCCTGCTGTCTGCCATAAAGCCCAGCAGTCTTGGGTGTATGGCTACCTGTCATCCAGTGCCCAGCTACCCAGTTTAAGTTCCCTTGGATAGCTCTGTTGAACAAAAGCTCAAGACGTAAAATCAATCAACTTGCCAAATATGAACTAAAAATTGCAACACTCAGTAGAGGATCACTGACAGGATGCGGCATAGAAGTGGATGACATGATGGTAAGGTGGAGGCTGGACATCCTCTGTATCCAGGAGACAACACAGACGGGCAGTGCAGCAAAGCTACTTGGCTTGGTATCCAGAGTCTACTATTCAGATGGAGGACAGACTAGAAATGGTGTGGGAATTGTGGTGAAGGAGAGGCTTCAAAAGACAATAAGGGATGTCATCAGAATTAGTGACAGACTCCAGTGTAAGGATAGGGAAATATTCATAATCTCAAACTATGTCCCACAGAAAGATTGTGATAGTGAGGAAAAGAGTGCATTCAGGCAGCAGTTGCAGGACCTATTAGATAAAGCAGGACAACATAATCTGGGGTTGATAATGGGAGATATGAATGCACATATCAGGACAGACAGAACAGGATATGAGAACTGCCTGGGTCCACATGGGTGGTGCAACAGGAATAAACAAAAGCCACTCTACTCTTCTGTTTGGCAAATGGCTTGATGATGCTCAATACATGGTTCAGCAAGACAGACAGTCACAAGATCACATACAAGAGTGGCCAACATGCAACTCAGGTAGACTTCCTCCTAGTAAGGAAACGGCATTGGAGGAGACTCAGTGATTGCAAAGTCATTCCCAGTGAAAGTCTGCCTACAGCATAAACCACTGGTTGCCACAATCAACTGCAGGCAGTGGTCGGAGAAGGCCCTAAGGTCAACAGAGACTAGGCTGAAGACCTGGAAGCTGACTATAAAGATAGCACAAGCATTCAAGGAAATATGTAGGCCCCTAGCATCTCAGGAAGAAGAGGAAATAGGCAGAACTGAAGAAAAATGGCAGAGCCACAAACAGCATGTGTGAAGACTACAGAACAGATATATGGCCAAACCAGGTATGGAAATAAGGTACATAGGGAAAGCTGGTTATGGAATGTAGAAGTCCAGATGGAAATCTAAAGAAAGAAGAAATTCAGGATAATGTACATAGAAAATACAGACCAGGCTAACAAATACTGCTTGGCTACCAAAAGGCTAATAGGTCCATTACAGTAGCAAAGTCCAAGTCATCAGAGGCACTTTACCAGCTTCTGGAAAAGGACTCAACAGATTGTACAAAGAAACTCTATTAGGCTGCAGGGCAAAAGCAGACAGATAAAGAAGAGTCACCAGACACCCTTAATAAGGAATGCCATCAACAACCTTATCACCAGTCAGCAGATTAAAGGAGCACTTCTAATAATTTTCAATGAAGAAGACCTGTACTGCCCCAGATGCAGCTTATGATGAAAGAAGAAGAGAAGCCCATCCTGGAAGAAATAAGAACACTGCTAGGGACAACAAAGTCAGATCTGATCAAAATGTTGGATGACTTAAGAGAGAAATCATTCTAGAGACTACTCTTCGCAGTATGGAAAGAAAAGCATATCCCAGATGAATGGAGAATAAGTATCCTAATGCCAGTGTACAAGAATAATGGGGGCACTTACAACTGTTGGAAATACAGAGGTATCAAACTCCTCTCACACTGCATGAAAGGTCTGGACTGGATGATTGATAAACCAATACCAGAGTAGTAGAAAGTAAGATGGGAGATGAGAAGTTTGGATTCAGATCAGATGCAGCACAACTGCCCCAAAGTTTGCAGTGAGACAGATTATGGAGAAGAAGCTAGAGATGAGGAAAGAGCCCACATGGCCATTGCTAGACTTGGAGAAAGCATATGACAAGGTCCCAAGAAAGTTGATTTGGGCACTCCTGTGATATTTACAAGCCCCAGCAACATTGATAGAATTAGTGTAGGCTATGTACCAAGGACCCAATAATTCAAGAACAAACTGTTCAGACTCACACAGGGTTTCCCAGTGGGAGTGGGTGTGCAACTAGGTTCAGCTCTCAGTCCACCGATGTTCATATTGGTGATGGAGTACATTAGCAATCAGGTCTCAGGAGACAGATCAATAAAGTGCCTGTATACAGACACTGTGGCATTACTGGCAAACTCTGAGCAAAAACTTTGTATGATAAAGGAAATGCAAATGTAATAGGCGATGAAAACAAAGGTATTATAAGACTAATGGTGATGGAAGAGCAATCCTTTCTAACAACTGACAGAGCAGATATTACTGAATTAGAAGTCGAAGATTCTTCAGATCTGGTTAGAAAAGATATTCTTGCAATTTGAGATTCAATTATTAGAGAAACTGATACTTACATATGCAGAAAAGATAATGAACATCGAATAGTGTTATGTTTGCCAGGAGCAATAACAGAGGATGTGAGATGAGTCTTAAAATGCCTTAATGCAAGGAAGTACGGATCTGTTTTTATTCATGTCAGAACAAATGATCTCATTCCCAAGGACTCTCTGACTGTTTGCAGGGAACTTACAGTCCTCTTAGATAATATAGCTCGTATCATATTTTTCTCACATCACATATAGAAAGGAGAGTCAGGTCACCATAAATGAAAAGATTTTTTGGGGTACATACCTACATGAAAAAATGTCCCATTTAAAAAAACGGAAATGTGTAGACCATCCAAGCCAAACTGTGGGCACACATATCTTCAGACAAGGTGGCATGCATTTGTCAAGATAGGGGAAGAAAATTTTTGCAGCAGATATTTTGCAATATTTGACAAACACAAGGCAGGATTTTTGCAAGGTCGAAAATTTAATAGTATACAGACAGCAACATTTGATGCATCTCTGATAGTTGTTAATGTTAGGAGTATTAATAATAAAGTTCTTTTATTGGAAAAATTGCTATGTTCCCACAAGATTGATGTTGTTATTGTTTGTGAAACATGGTTAAAGAACAATGACTGGAAACCAGTCTGTCAGTTTTAATGTTGCAGACATTCTAAGAAAAGATCAGGTAGAGGTGTTATATATGGATTAAATATAGTTATGAGGCCTCAGATTATTACATATGCAATGATAGCACCCATACTACAGATTGTGTAGCTTTGACAATAAAGACAACCATGGAATATATAACAATTGCTGGATTGTACAGACCACCACAGTCAAGTGCGGATGACCTACATGAGTTCATAAATTTCTTGCATGAAACATAGGAGGGAAGAATAATAGTGGCTGGGGACTTAAATTTAGCAGAAACAGACTGGAATAGTAAGGAAATTATTCACAACGTATGTTCAGGAACAACAGTTGCTTCAGACTGTAAAAAAAAAACTACCAGGGAAAGGAACATACTAGACATTGTTTATGTTCCTAAAGAAATTACTGTTATTTCATGTCAAGTTTTACCACCATAGATGCACAATGTCTCACAGGGCTCTGTCCTATGTCTTTATTTGTTTAGATTGTATCTTTCAGACCTATTTTTTTCATCTGAGGTATTCTGTAGACTGTATGCAGATGACCTGAAATTGGGTAAACTGATCACATGTGTTACAGACATGGCATGTCTGCAAATGGCATGTCTGCAAAAGAACTTGATTGAATTGAACTTTTGGGCACAGGAGAATAATATGCTGATAAATACATGACAAGCTTAGTATACTAGGAGATTTGGGAGACACAAATTGAAAGGTGAACATTTAATACAGCAAACAGTGATTAAAACTGTAGATTCATTTAAGGACCTTGGCATATGGGTAGCTCCAGCTTTGCGTTTTTCTAATCTTATCAACCAATTGGTTAATGATAGTTATAGAACTACATGTTGTATAAAAAGATTTATAAAGCCTAGGAAATCAGAAATGATGAAGTCATTGTTAATTAAATAAGACCCAAAATTGAGTACGAAACAGCAATATGGACGTCTTATAAGAAAACAATCATGACTAAACTGGAAAGAGTACAGCGGAAATATAGCAAAGGTAGCCATGGATGTGAAAATTTAAGTTATTATGAAAGAATAAAATATCTGAACTTGTACAGTGTCACATATATATATATATATATATATATATATATATATATATATATATATATATATATTTAGGAGATCTAATTCAGGTATATTGAGAATTTAGAGACAACTACCTCTGGTAATGTTTGGGATTATCAAAGAGTACCATAGAGGGGGGGTGTCCAACATGGCAAGCTGATAGCAGCGTAAGATTTTTGCTCTGCTTCTCATAAACAATTTTGACAGGATTTATCTATCAAACTCATCAAAATATTCATAATGGGTGAAATATCATAAAGAAAAACTATCAGGGACTTTCTGATGAAAAAAAATATCTATTTAAATATTTTCCTGTCAAAACTACAAATCATAACAACTACTAAGAAAAATAAACCATTCTAAAGCAGCATTTCAAGAATCTTCTGTGAAGATCTTCAGTCTATCCTTAATATACAAGACATATCTTTGAAAATGGACAAACCTGATTATAAAATAGATGCAATTAAAGAAGATTGTAAAAATAGATTAATGAAGTTATCAAATAACTAAAACTTCAAATATCTAGTATGGAAGAATCACTTAATGGGACTGATGGTAGACTAACTGAAGGAGAGAGCAATGTTGAATTTATTCTTAAGCAGAACAATGAATTCCTGGAAAAAATAGATGACTAAGAAAATAGAGAAAGAAGAAACAACATCAGAATTTATGGTGTTCCAGAGAAGCAAGAAGGAGACAACATGGCTAATTTTATAACCTCTTGGTTACCAAAACTCTTAAACCTTCCTGAAGCTCTATATTTGGCATAGAGAGGGCTCACAGATCCTCATCTACAATAATTTCAAAAAAAAACAAGACTTCCAATCTAATATATGTAATAGTTAGATTTATCTCCAGTCACGATAAAGACTGAATTTCAAAAACTGCTTGGTCTGTTTCACCTATAAAAATAGGGGATGCTGTTATTAGATTTGACAATGACTACTCTTCAAAAGGAAAAACATGTATTCCCCTTTTAAAAAGCCTTAAAAAAGTCTGGAATAAAAACTCTTCTGATCTACCTAGCAACATTAAAATCATCTTTATCAGACGGTCAGAAAGCCATTGATTCCTTGTAAGATGCAGTTTCTTTTGTCCAAAAGAATAATCTACTTAACACTGCAGAAAAAAATGGGTGGAGTTCATCTTTAAAAAGACAAGCTACAAGAAGTGGCTGGGCAGTAAAAGAGAAGAATAAAAAGCTTAGAGATCAATAAATATTTCCTATGTGTTGTTTATGTTTATTCTTTACCATCAAACATAATTGAAACATCTTCAGAAGGGTAATAATTCTAATAATAATTTCTTATCAATATTAATTTAACAAAGTCTTAATTATACCTTTATGATATAATCAGTATGTCTGGTGTGTGAGTGATGTATTGTTTATGTTTAATTACAAATAACATATCTAGATAAAGCTGATTACAGAAGAACTAAGTAACCTTATAGTTAATTAGAACATATAAATAATAGTTATGTAAATAAAATGAAACTGCAGGCATTTATGGTGAGTAAGGGGTTTATAAAGCTTAAATAGATTGAATTTGGGATATAGTATTGAACAGCATGCATGCCATAGGCTTTTAACCTTTATCTATTTTGTTTATTTAAAATGATTGCCATTATAAGCATCTATTAAAATTACTGCTTCAAAGGCTGAGCTTGAATGTTTTACAATTCAGTTTGTCTTAAAATACTTACTTGTTTCCTGTTTAAGCCTTGAGCTTTCTTAACTGAATGCAATAAGAAACAGCTGTTATTGCCGCTGCATGTTTAAAGGTCAAAGGTTGTGATTGCTGATGACACTATGAATGTCTAAATGTTGACCGAAAAGCTGATATGAATGTATTAAAACAGTTTATAATTTATACATATAAGCAGATACACTGTGGTAGATATCTTATTTTCTTTTGTTTATGCTGGCATATGGTGCTATTGATTAACTACAGCAAGATTAGTATAGACATGTTCAGAATAAGTCTTGATGGCATCTTGAAAGTTTTGCTTAGATGGGCTACAGTCAATTTAAGTACTAGGATAAAAGCTCCAACTAATACATTGATTTAATCATTATTTGATATATCTCGAATGTGACAGTCATTGATAAACAGACATTTTATTAGACAATATAGTTTACAAGACTGCAAGGGGCTGCAATGTGGTAATATCTTGGAAAGGTTTCTTACTATGAATGTCATGTCATGTTCATGTTTCACATTTTATGTAGTTATTTGGCTTGTCTGGAAATAAAAAATGTAGTGTAGATAACATCAGATGGTGGTGGGGGTGGACTGCACTCAGATTGTCAATACAAGAAAAGAAGCCAACTTCAGCTAGTATAGTCAACCTTTAATGCAGAGGTTGTGCCTATAAGCATTTAGGGTAGATGTCACGGAGGTAAGCATAATCTAGGTAAAAGTGTGTCTCAACATGGGAGATTCCTTTAAGTGTTTTCACAACTCCTAGGTTTGACAACCTTCCTAATTCTATGTTCCATGTTTGTTTATGGATAGATCCGACTTATATAGGTTATATTTCCTGGTAGTTTGCTATTGGGTGGTTTAGTACACGAGAGATGAATTTAGCTGTATGGTAATATATGGAGGATCTGGCACAGCACAAGTTAGAGGTTTGGGTGGGGATAGCATATTTAATGTATTTATTATTAGCTTGCAATGTGGAAGGAGTGATGCCTATGAAGTCAAAATTCCATAGCTGCCCTTAGGCATAGGGCAACTAGGTGGCTGACTAGGGTGCCTCTCAAGCAGGGGCATTTTTCCAGTAATATGGAAGGTGTAGGTAGACCAGGATGGGGGCACAAGGTGGAGTTGGTGGGGATCCTGTGGAGACCTTTTGCCTAGGGCACCTGTTGACCAAAGGCTGGTCCTGAGTCCAACTCATTGGTGCTCATATTTTCCCCTTATTTTAGTTAGCAATTTAACCTTTTAGTCTTTTGCATGCTTTCAGAAATAAGTATATTAATATTTAAAGATGGATTAGGAACATACAAATATTATAAATACTATAAAATGAACAAGTACCTGTAATATGGGTCAGGAAAGGCGGTTCACCTTTGCCAATGTCTTGTCTGCTTGCCAAAACTGAGTGTTTAGCTCAAATGTAGTGATTTTTTTTGGCATGTTTACAGTTGAGAATATACTGGATGTGAGCCAAAAGTTTTATTAGTGACAGAAGTTTTAGTTTCCTTAATTATGGTGTTAGCTGCTGTTTTAGCTTTAGACAGTGTTAGATTTTTCTGTAAGTGTTGGAATAGGTCTAGCCATTGCTATGGGGAATTTGAAGATCAAGGGTGGGTTATATATAAGCCAAATTATTACAAGGAATTAGAAGGTCTGTTAAGAATAATGTCTTGAAATTTCAACAAGCTGGTTGATAAAAATAAAACAGAAAAAATAATATCATATATTAGAAAAAGTAGTGTGCATGAGATGCTCCTCCAAGAGATACATTTGACTAGCTCTGAACATATGATTTGAATAAGGCACCCATGTCTTCAGGGTTTCTTTGAGATGCAAAATTAAAGGTAGAGATGATGAAGAAATAAGACATATGCAAACTCACTGGACATATGTTGATGGAATTGTTTGTTTTGTGTTCCAGTTTAAATGATGGGATTGATGTGGTGAATTCCAGACATAGGAATAATCTCTGGCCCAGTTTCTTCTTACAGGAGAATCAATTTTTTTCCTGTTACAGCACGAGTGGACTGTGCAAGGCATTCATAATGATTTTTTTTTCTCCTGGAGATCACACAATAGATGTATCGGGATGGTGATGTCCCATGACTGACAGGGTGCTAGGACTTGGTCTTTGGAAGGCATCAAAGTTGAAATTATTTAATGGTCCTTTGTGACAGCAGAGGCAGTGTGTGACTGGGTGGAAGATTTGAAATTTGACTAAATGATGTCAGACATACAGCTGAATGAGTGGCGAGATGAGTGTGAAAATGCATGTTGCATTTTTTACATTGTTTTGTCAATGCTGTTGATAGTTGGGCTGCAGGCTGGGACTTGCGATTCTTGTTATCATGTAGCCTCTTACTGCTGCTTGGAGCAGTTCTGATTTGTTTATCAATGTTAGACAGACTTTATAACTACTACAAAGCAATATGGAGTTTCTGTTTGTCTGCTGCAGAGCTTAACAGACCAGATATAATTTGGCTGTGTTTATTTGATATACTTCATTGAACTAACAGGAATATTCAAGTCTGAGAATGGGAAAGCATTGTGCTATTATAATTTTTTGGCTACATTTGAATTTAGGATTAGATAGTGGTGTGGTCACTTACAACAGATGGAAATTTACTCTTTGTCTGACTATTATAATGAATAGAGTTTTAGATATACTTTTTTATAATGTTTTATTGGATGGTAGAGTGACTTGAGACATGTAGCAGCAAATGCAGAAGTACTTGTAGATAGGTAGGATGACTTTTGTGCTGGTGGAAATTATATTTCACAGCACACATTTTTCTTGTTTGCAGTTGTGTTTGTCTTATTGAAGAAGGTGTTGATTAGCTTATGATTGATGTGCTGTTCCCTTTTATTGGGGGAAGGGCCAGCATGTCTTGCCATCAGCAGTAAATCCAGAAGACATCTTGGATACAGATTGCTTAGACACAGGAAATCATTACGGTTTGATACACTATATTTCTATGCCAAATGACAGGACAGTTTATGAGCATCACATAAAGTTTAAATATTTTATAAATATTTTGATGAACATCATAAAAAATAAATGACTGCTCATATATACATATAAATTAAACAGAAATATTGCGATTTCAGACAACTTATTTCAACTGAAAATATCCACAGAAATGCAGTAATTAAAAATAAGTCAAAGATAAAATCAGGAAAGTACTGCTGAGCCTAATAATATAGAGATGAATGAATTAATAAATAGCTAAATAAACAGAAACAAGGCACATAGTCTCTACCTAGCATGCAATAAAACCTAGACTAGGTTAATCTGTCTTACTATGTAGAACTGAGATTTATGATAGGAAATACTGTCATTCTGTTTAAAAAAATGATATAAAAACAATGAAATAAAAATAATACAACCATAAGAAAAAAATGTGTGCTTTGGGAAGAAAGTGTATACACAATTCTAATGACAAACTATAAATATCTATTGATTTACTTTATCTTTTTATCAAGAACTTTAGCTTAAAATAGAAAATTTTACCTGCATTATTTTTAAGTCATTTGTACACATTTGCTAATAGACATATAGTGATATGACAGGTTATGGGAGGTGTGACCTTACTCCCTAAAGTATAGCTGGAAGTATTTGATGTCCCTCATGATGTGATGTTACCATATTTGTGCTGTGTCACCAGTGTTGCATGATGCGGCACCATACCAAGGTCACAAAATGTAACTATAAACAATTTGCTTTAATTAGCAGTTGCTTGATAAATGCGAGAAGAAAAGAATATTTCACTGTTCAATCTTCATGGATTAAAGATCAGGAAATCTGATACATTTTATCAGTTTTCAAGTTTCTCAGCTTCAAACAGCAATATACCTTTCATCACTGAAATACAATTATTTGTGGATGATAATCGTAATAAATTTTCACTTCAAAGACTAAGGTTGATTGTGGTATTCTCTTAACACTCATTCTGGTTTTAAAAATTTAAACTAATTTATATTATTCTCTACAATTTTAATGATCTTAAATGTTATTACATTGTTTTGAAATATATCCACAAAATTATTTTTATGTATCAGATATTAATAATAACTTTAATATTATTTTATTTATAGATGTGTGTTTTTAACTGCATTGGAATTATTCCTTTATAAATGCTCACTTCTTAGTTATATATTTCATCTAAGTTGTATGATAATAATACATAACAGTAGCAAAAATGACAAAGCAGGTAGTTTTAATGAGATTTCTCATCAAACAAGGAACAATCAGTTCCATGATGGGTTCAGTAATTATGATTACATATGTTTTAGTTAAATTATTTTTGACTTGTAATTCCATACTGAATTGCATAAATGGAACACTGATAATTTTAGAACTCATCTTGAAGATTTAAATGCATTGCACAATACAGGAAAACAAGGAAATAGTATCAGAAAATTACTAAGTAAAATATTCATAAGAAACTAAATCTAGAGCACATACAAATAGAAAAGCCTATAAATTTGACAGTTATTAAAGAACAAATTAAAAAAAGAAGAAAACAATAAAGCACCAAGCAATGATGGAATTATTCCTTACATTTGTAAATTGTTCACAACCGAATCATTAACTACTTTAGTAAAGGTTTATACAGAAGTTAAAATTAATGCCAATATTATACCCTTTTGGAAATATACCTTAGTATCACGTATCTTAAAACAAGATAAAGATTTAAAACTATGTTCTTCATACAGACCTATATATCTCTTAAATATAGATTATAAAATCTTTATGTCAATTCTAGTAAATAGAATAAAACAAATTGTGTCTATTTTAGTAGACAAAGATCAAACTGGATTCATTTTGCAAAGACAAACTCAAAATAATATTAAAAGAATCTTTTTATTAATACAGTATGCCAATAAAAAGAAAGAATTATCAATTATAAGTTTATCCCCCAGATTTAATCAAATTTGTGTAGGCATAGTGTAGGGACTACATGGAAACTACCATGTCCGTGTATGCAGTTCTCCCCTCGGTAGGCAGCCATAAATATTAATGATGGCGCGCTCCTGAGGGAAAGCTGTGGAACACAGTTACTGAATCAGTGTAGGGAGTGTATCACTAACTGTGTCCACAGATAAGTAACACACCCCCTGCACTGTCCAAGTGCATGATATCAATGTATGTAAGGGCTTTTTTTTTTTAAGTTTCAGCAGCGTGGCTCAGTGCACAGCAACTGACACATGCCAGACATCTAAAAATAGAAACCGGATGCATTTAAGTTTTGATTCAAAAGTCAGGTTTAAGCATAGCTTAGCGGGTTTGTGCGGCACACCGTGGTGCTTAGCAGTGCTTAAACTTAGTTCAGAGGTATATGCAAAAGTATAGCAGCATTACACATATCCACATAGCCAGGTGAATGGAGTTACAGCCTTATGTGCAGTAGGTGCGAAATTTCAATACAGGAAAAGGAAATTAAGCAATTACTTCTAAAATATAAATATGCTATTTTTTTTTTTTAAATCATTACCTGCTGCACTCAACTAAGCTCTGCTAAGCCATGAGAATTAGTGCTTAAACAACCTTTGTTTAGGCACTGCTTGGCAGTGCTTAGCTGTGCTTAGCTGGTCTACTAAGCACTGCTAAGCATTTCCAGTTTAAGCACTGCTCAGCTCGGCTGCCCTGGTTTCCATGGTGCTAAGCACTGCATCACATTTTTAAAAAATGCCCAATGGCATATAAGAGTGGGAAAACAGGCTATATTAAGTGCAACAGGCAGTAATACAGCATAACCAGTTAGAGTTTGAACTATGCAGGAACTATGACAGGAGTTGGAGAGGGTGCGCACTTCTGGGCACAGTGGTGGGGCATTCTGGAGTCCAGGGTCATGGTTGGACTCCTGGTGAATGAAAGACCATGAAGACCGGCTGTTGCAGGGGCAGTTCCAGGGCTCACAGTGCAAGGCAGAGGCCTGGGACCGGCTGTGATCTCTCCAGTGCTACAGGTATCCCCCGTACATGTGAGCAGGTCCGTCACCACTGTGATGACCTGAAGTGTTAGAAGGGGGACCTTCTGGACACCTGGGTTAAGGAAGCTCTAGCTGGGAATGACCCACATGTTTGTAACTACTGTTAGCATTGTTTTACCAATATCTAATAATGTTTAATAAACAGGTATGCATAATGTTGTGCTTCTCTCCCTACAGCTGTAGAGGAGACAGCTCGCAACCTAGAGGTGCATGCAGGCAAGCTTGTGCCATGAGTGTGGGGAGTACAGATTAATTTGAAATCTATAGTCAAATAAGCAAGAAAGAGTAATGCAGTAACTTCCAATAGGTACATACAGCAAAGATTTGTGTATTTCAATGAATGTGGATGTAGGCCTGTATTGCAATAAGTGACTGCTGCCAACTATAGTGGAATAAGCAGGGAAGACTAAGCATTAACCCTGATAATGTAAATGAAATAAAGTTTCTACTGCAATAATTGTGGAATTACAGCTGTATTGCAACACCTGCATTATATCAACTGTTGTGCAATAAAGACTCAAAACTATAACATTAAGTGAATGACGGTACCCCTAATAAAGCTGTGTTGAGCAATATGTTTGTAATCAGGGCTGGTTTTCATGAAACTGATTATGACATCTGCACTGAAATAAAACCACAAAAGAATACCACTACCTGTCTCAAGGTATAGCTAATAAACACTGTTATGCAATAAATGTAGATTCAGAGCGGTAGTACAAGAACTGCATTATGACACCTGTTCTGCACTAACATCTCACACGATAGCATGAACACCCAAGGTATAATGTGTATATCAGGACTGTCTTGTGTTAACCATTGGATTTCAGTTATATGCATCCATGCTCCAAGGTACGGTGTTGCAGGCAAGTGTGACAGTGTGATAGCTGTAGACTGCAAATATACTAACTGCAACTGTATATGGGTGAGGTAGCCAACCCAGTAATCTGATATGTTTTGTAGACTTCACAGATATTTCCACCCACCAACAGTATATTGTGTACAACTGCATTCTATATAGTAATGTATAGTTTACCTAGTATCTCTGTCATGCATGAATCTCATGCATGTGTGTGCAACTGTCACTGCAGTATAGTATAAAACTGTAGTACTATTATTAGGTCTTATTTTGTTTCCAGGTGAGCTCTAGGAAAATATCAGTCAGTAGTGGCTTAGTAGCTCAGTTTGTTAAATGATCTGTCTGAAGTACATTTTGCCACACACAGACCAGGGTTCGAATCCGGTGCCAAGTAATAAGAAATATTATTGAATTAACTATGTATTGCTGACAGATGTTCTCTTCACAGGAAATACAGGTAAATGGGTGAAGTAGCCCTTATTGCGAGTAAATTATTTGTGTGTTCAGATGCAACAGACTGTTAACAGCATTCACCAGGAATGTGATAAGACTTCGTAAAACAAAGGCAAAAAGTACAATAGTAGTAAAATAAATAAAATGTGTAATCTTGGCATGGCTGTATGCCTGCAGTGTCTCTGAAAGATTGCCGAAGGTCTATCCCCATGCCTGCCAAGGATGGCATGTTAGTTGTTTACTCTGTACTGTACACATACATGTCTCTCAAGTATCACGCTGTCACAGACTGTAATTACTGCTTTGTAATCTCTCTGTCACAGACATGATTATGTCAATAACACAGTCACACTACATCAGTTCACAGTACATCTTGGTAGTTATATAGGTCCACTTGATGTGTAAGTGTTCTCTGTAGTTGTTTACCTGCAAGTGTTACTGCTTGGCCCGTACTGTCCCATACGGATAGCTTTAAAGGTATGTACATACTACAGCAGCTATAGGGGACTGTTATACATAAAGGAAGGACAGACCTGTAGAGTATACAGCAGTACTGTTGTAAACTATATAGCTTATACTGGTATTAACGAACTATATGTCTCTCTCTCCCCACCAGTTATCTTCATCTACATTTATTATTGTTATACACTGGTTATGGTTTACTATTAACATATGTTGTTCTCCAAACATTTTGGGGCATGTGCTAAATTTATATGTATTACAATGGTTGTATATTAACATATCTTGTTGAATTACCTACATTGTTGGCCTTATGCCATAACTGTTATTGGTATGCTGTTTATATACTGACTGTTATGTTATTTTGAAATGCTGACTGTTATGTTATGAATTGTTGTGTTCTGTATCATATGCATTGCTATGTTACTGGGTTATTTCCAATGTTCTGGCATGCTGCTATAACTAACAAAATGTTTTGTTCATAACTAACCTAAACGCATTGCTATAGCTCTATCACCACAGCATGACAGTGTAGGCCGGTTCCTGCTGATCTGTCTACCCTACCTCAGCCAGCCATGGCACTGGATGCCATTGTGTCTGAGACCCAGGTCAGTGATGCCCCCTCTGCTGGCCCTGCACCACCCTCAGGTGGAACCACATCAGGAGATGGGGCCCATGGTGTGAGGAATTGTGCATAGGTGCTATGAGCAATACCTGCACCAAATTGAGTGCTGTCCTGAAAACCTGGTGGGTCATGGTGGCCCTGGCACCCAGCCTTCAGCATAGCCACCTTCTGGCAGTGAAGGAGCAGTGATGACTGCCCATGGGTGGGGAGCTCAGTTACGCTGCTGCAAACTGGGGGTACATGCATCTCTGATTCCATAACACCCTACTCATCCAAGGTGTTTACCCCACCTCATGTGTCGCACACTGCCCCTGTATGCTGTCTTGTCTGACTGCACATGCAACTTCTCCTACCCAACTTACCTCCCCACACTTACCTACATGCCTTCCCCAACATTCTGCTCTCTCCTTAAAAAACAAAAATGGGCACCTGTCCCACAAAAAATATATCGCCGCATACATAGCTCTCCATTTCGTATGTGTCCACTGGACACAAATAATTAGGTCCAATTGGTTTGACAACACATTTATGTTGTCCTCATTCCTCTCTCTGTAGTTTGAAGTCCAAATTCATATACAAAGTCTGTAATAACTGTACAGCTGTTGCTGTACAAGAAATGGAAAGCTATGTTTTTTCCTACACCCTTCCTACACAACGCTACCTGCCTTTCAGTATGTTTTCCCCCAGCTTGCCCCCATTTCACCACTGTCCTATCACCACATTTTTATTTTCTTTATTAATTTTTATTGTGGGGTTTGCGTGGAGCTAAGCAACATGCTGTGCAAACCCTCTGAAATGTGCTTAAAAGTGTTTTAATGATCTTGTGTGTTTCTCACAGTGCTAGGCACACATGCAAAAATAATCACCCCTGCCACAGCTCAAACCTGGGTCCATCTCAACTACAGCATAGTGCATTAGCCAACTAGGCCACTCAGCTCTGAATTAAAGCAGGTGTTTCCAACAAAATATACTGATTGCTACTGACAGACTGCAAGTACATATCATGGGAAAAATGGGAGTGTACCTGGAACTGTGATGAAAACACTACACCAGTACACAGCCAAATAAATAATAATGGATGTACCTCACGTGAGGCCTGAGATAGCAGGCATACCTGTCAACTGTACAGATTATTGCAGAATGTCCAGAGTTTTGCCCCCTATTTTTGGGCTCGGATTTCATAAATTTGTATTTTAGTGGAAAAGTAGTGGCAAGTCAGTAAAGACTGAGGTTGGAAAATGACAGACATTTCAGTTTCACACTTCATATCATTCTGAAAACACATGCTAAAGCAAAACCTGTTATTCTATCAACATTCGAAGTTTGTAAGAGCAATATTTAAAGATTTTCCCTATTTTTGGACCTTTGTCTCACTTTTATTTATGGCTTTTTCCAAATTTCTTGCTCTAAGAGGTTGAGAGGTATGATACCAGGTAATTGTTCTCTTTTATAAGCAACATCTGTAAACACACCTGCTAAGGTAGCAATGGCAAATTACATGTGTACAAATGGGACCCTGCTGCACAACAACTGCCTTTGAAAGCCATGCACATAATGATGGATGCAAACAACGTGTGTTGCAGGCTGTATATATGCACATATATATTGCAAATACACCTGGTACAGCACTGACTCAGTAGCTTAGTCTGTTAAATGCCTCACATGTATTATATTTTACCACCCACAGTCCTGGGTTTGAATCCAGTGTGCTGCGCATCATGAAGACCGTCTGGTACACCCTGATATGGGATATATTTTCAATATTGATCTTTATGCTAGCTGTAGTACCTATGATTTAGTCTGTTATGCTTGTTGTGAAGTTTGTGAATCATTCTAAGTGGGCAAGACAAACAGATGTCTCTGAGACTATATTACAGAACATCTATATAGTATAAATAGAGGTGATGACAAAAATGCTTTTTCGAAACATGTGAAAACTATGGGGTTTGTGGTCCTTGAGATATATAAATCCGGTGTGAGAGGGGGTGGTATCAGGACCCGCACCGAATGTCTTGAAATGAAATGGATGACCTTATTGCAGGCTACAAATAGTAAAGGGTCAAATGTGTTTATACCAATTAAACCTTTATTGAAGTCACGTGATCTGAAACACTGATAAATGGTTGATTGTAATGTTTGTGAAGTTAGATCTGATGAAGTATCTTGTTTGGTATGAAAGTGCTTATCTTAACTCTTTGCTGTTTTTGTTTTATTAAAGTTTGATTTTACGCCATGTAATACATGTGCCCATATAATGCGATGCAGATGGGAGGATGGAGGTATGGGCAAAAGAGAATATAACAATAGGCCTGTAGTACATCTACGGCACTGATATGCTTTACATGTAGTTGTGTAGTGCGGTATTGTTATGCCATAGCAGGTGTTGTGGGCCATGATAGCAATAACCCCTCTTCCACTTACACTAGGCCATTCAAACCCCTCAATGATGTACCTGGCAGGTGGAATGATGTACCTGGCAGGTGGAATGCATCATAATTAGCCAATGAGACAGGCTGCATCTGCAGCAGGGCACTATAACGTATGCATACACCCTACAATCTGATTTTACCTCCATACTCTGCATCATTGGAGTACAAACTTGGGTCTTTTAACTTACAGAATGCTAGGGGATGCTGCTGATATGCTACATCTGTATGTGTTAAAGGCTGAGGTCAGTGCTGATGCTGTCACTGACAATAGGCCAAGACTGAGAAGGAGAAGAGTGATCAGGCCCAGAGTAACCTTCCTGGTGCTACATGAGCTGGAGATTGTAGAGCGCTACAGGGTGGATAGGGTATACTACAAGAACTCACTGAGCTCTGCGCCCTCAAATCAGACCTACAGCCAACAGAGGGGAACCTATCCCTGTGGAAACAAAGGTATGTGTAGCTCTTAGTACACTAGCTACAGGCACTTTTCAAAGACCAACTTGGGACATGATGGGGGTCTCAGAGACATCTGCATCCATGGTACTCCACCAGTTCCAGGCTGCCATGCAAACACATGCCAGTGAGCACATTTATTTACCCCACACATTTAAGAAGAGGGTCAGCTGAGGTACTGAGTGCCACAGACTGTACTCATGTACACATTAAAGCACCGCCCAGTGAGTTGGGTAGAGTCTACATCAATTGCAAGGGTATCACTCCATCAACTGCCAGGTCATGTGCAATGCCCAGAGCATCATCATGAATGTGTGTGCTGGCAGCCCTGGCAATTATCACGACTCCCATATCTGGCATGCATCACAGCTGTACCAGACGTTTGCCAGGGGCGACATCCTGTACGGCCATCTAGTGGGGGATGCTGGCTATGTACTAACCATAGATGATAACACCCATCAGAAATGCACACACTCCTACCGAAGAACATCATAATGAGGCACATGCACGAACTAGGAACATCATAGAGCATGTGTTTGGGCTGCTCAAGTCATGGTTCCGGTGCCTTGATATATCTGGTGGAGCCCTGCAGCACTCTCCAACCACATGTGCACAGATGTTCACAGTATCTGCCATGCTCCGCAACATGATCCTGCGGAAACAGCTGCAGCAGGATCATCACAAGGGTGGGACACACAGCCCCCCACCAGTGCCAAGGTCCCCACAGCCAGACCCACAGGGGGACTTGGAGGAGGAACCCCGTGAGGCTGTCCATGTAGGCAGACATAGGCATGCCCAGTATGCTCCGGCCTTGGCAAAGAAGCAATGCATAGCACATGCACTGGCAACCTAGGGTCCTATGGACTGACACCTTACTCAGACTGGCACACATAGTAGAAAGGATGCCAGCCGCACCACACAACCTGTACCTTACCATGTACTGGTTGCGTACTGCATGCATCACACAGAGTCAGCCGTGAAACACAAGTATCTCAACTGCTGCATGCACAAGGTAAGTCACTCTCCTTTACAACAAATGTATGGGGTACTAGACTGTGGTAGCATATGTATGGACCTGCTGCATTTATGCAAGGGAATAGAGTGGGCAACTGGGCTACTTGCAGAGAACAAACAGCTGAATGGGACAACAGGTACTCTGTCCAATAGTGAGTGTCTATATTACAAGATTGAATGCGTAGGTGATCAAACACCTAAACATTGAACTTGTAATTTCGAGCCCAAAAACGTCGAACAGCACAGGAAAACACGTCAGTCGGCCATAGGAAAAAAAGATTTCACCCAAAC
Source organism: Protopterus annectens (assembly GCF_019279795.1). Classification (NCBI taxonomy): domain Eukaryota; kingdom Metazoa; phylum Chordata; order Ceratodontiformes; family Protopteridae; genus Protopterus; species Protopterus annectens. The sequence continues at coordinate 96,928,443 of NC_056734.1, forward strand.
TAAGTGAGGGGCTGTGCCCCCCTCACCTCCCATAACTAAATATACCAACTCTAAGATCACTCTACAGTAGACAAAACTGCAAAATCTGGGGAGCAGCCAAGGGAAATCTTTCCCTACGTTAAATCGGCCATTCGCTGTTTTTTTGCTTTCGATATTACAAGTTTCATGTTTAGGTGTTTGATCGCCTAAGCATTCAATCTTGTAATATAGACCCAATAGTGACTCCCCATAATATGCAGTAATCCACAAGGCAGCAAAACCCACTGCAGTATGTAACAGAATTGCCAAACAGCGGGGTCACAGGACAGACACACAACTCTCAATGCTACAGTCCCCTACCCCCAACACATCAGTGTTCACATACAACTACAGTAACAAAGTATGTTTGCAAGGACATATCAGCAGATCACACAATCCCAGGGCTGTCTCATACAACCTAGCTACATGTCCTATTTTCCACAATATGTAGGGGTCAAGGTGTACATGTCTGTCTGCTCTTGATAGTGTAAGGAATTAAACCTCACTTTCTGGCAGCTGGCGTGGCTCAGTGGGCTAAGTACATTACCATGGTTGATGGTGTTCATGGTTTGAAGCTGGCTGCACCTACAAATTTGAATGTGAGGTACTCTTATGCTACAAGTGCCACACACTGTCAATGTCAATATGTCAAAATCAGTTACTGAATACAAATAAAATAAATAAATAAATAAATGAAAGAAAGCTGGACAAAGCCAGAGAAAATGGAGGGACAGAGGGCCAAACCTACAGACATTATACATGCTCTGCGTAACCAAGAAGGTGGCTAGTATAACAGCTGGTTGCAACAAGTCATAGTAGCAGCAGGATGTAAAGGCCATCACTTAACTGTGTCAGTATGGACAACAATTCAGTGGGCTCCATTTAGTAGTATATTACCAGAAAAACACAACTGTATGAGGAGCAGAGCAAATTTATGGGGCGGAATGCTGGACATTCTGCAAAACATATACAGTCGGAGGTGCGAAGACTGTCACCCTGTGTGTGGTGTTACATCATGTACACCAGTCACAGCATACCTACAACACTTAGAGCAGGAAATCTGGACAAACCCATGAAAGTAGTGAAACAATGGCCCAAATATAAGGAAAAGGTTTAACTACTGGCCAGATAAATGTAAAAAGTTCAGAGAATAACAGGTCATGCAGTTGCATGAGTTTCATGGTGTGTATGGAGTCAGTAGCTCAAATGTCTGTCATCATTTCCTAATGTCAATCTATAATGATTTGCCACTGATGCATCAGAAAAATACAATACTATGTAAAATGTACCATACATATGATGCAAAACTCTGTACAGTCTATTACAATCAGTACAGTCACTAGTGTGAGTCATATATTACATTCTGCACAAAGCCACAGAATCCCAACTGGCTGCAGTACACAAAATCCTGGACTGGAGTACAGGTAGGTCTGGCCTGGAGTCACCTTGTACGTACTGACAGTCAAACTGGGCATGTTTCTACACTTAGCTAACTTGAGCCCATATCTGATGCCTCATCTGCCTAAAGAGCTGATATGTGAAAATATGTCTGTGCATACAGACAGCTATGTATGTATCTACTACTTTACAACAAATTTTCACTTAACTGAAAACGAAAAGTAGAACTCCACTTCAGCGGAAGTGCACTTCAACTAAAGTGCACTTTCACTGAAGTCTAGGTGTCCGACTGCCTCACAAATAAAAAAAAATAGTGGGTTCGTACAAGTGAAGTTCAAAGTACTGAAACTTCAACCAAACATAGTAGACCCCTATGTATAGGTATTTGTCTCTCCCTATAACCCTCACACATGATCAGCATGTGATAGCTACATAAATGTATAGAGTGACGTAGATCCTCCACATATATCTATATAACACTGTTACATAATGCACATACAGCTACATCTAAGCTGACATCCCTTTTACACAGACACACACACACACATATATATATATATCTATATATATATATATATATATATATAGATATATGTATATATATATATATATATATATATATATATATATATATATATATCTACATGTGTGTGTCTGTGGGAGTGCACAAATGTCCACACCTACTCGCAGGATGCTGAGGTTATCTGTACCTCCACACATAACAGTTGTCGATGGTAAAATGGTAAAAGTCCAAGGATGCATAACAACATAATCCACCCAAGCACAGAACCCTGTGCCTGTGGAGTGTCACCCTGGTCACCCTGTAGACAAGACAATGGTGAGCAGGTGTTGTAATGTGCAATGGCTTCAACGCAGGACTTGGACAAGCCAAATTGTCACTGGCCAACTTTCCACCTAGCAAAGTGCAACTGGCCAGAAATGGCGATACTGGTAACTGCACACACACAGAAGGGGTATTAACAGGTTCCCCACTGCTAGGACACTAAATACAATGCCAGCATAAAGCAGGTTCACTTTTCAGGCTACACAGGCTGCGTAAGACAAGGCCAGGTTGCGTAGCCCACGAGTACTGTCGCTGCAGCCACATGTACCCCACATGTAACTGGTGGCATGTGCAATTAATAATGCAAGCTGTACTGTGTAATATTAGAAAGGTAGGGACTCTAATCTCACATCAGATACCATGTGTGTGTGTGTGTGTGTGTGTGTGTGTGTGTGTGTGTGCATGTGTGCGTGCGTGTGTGTGTGTGTGTGTCTGTGTAAATATATCCCCTTGCAGCAGTATGCCTATCTCTGTGAAATGGTTATATATTTTAAGGCCCTGTGACTACCTGCCTGCCTCCCCACTGGTCTGCTTTACAAGGCCTGCTGATGTCATCCACCTTAACAGCACTAGCTGACAATGTCAAAAGAGATAAGCACCGTGGCACGTGATAAGTACTTAATGCTATAGTGTATACTAATAGATAGGTTGGAGTTCAAAGATCACTGAAGGCAACTCTGTGTGTGTGAGTGCACAAATATATTCCTATTCAGCAGTACACATATGGCTATATGGGTGTGCAGAGAAAACCAAAGAAATTCACTGCACGTACGGCAACTGCACGGCTCCAATAATAAGTGATACAATATTGAAAAAAGCGGAGCCAGCATAGGTTCATACTAGGCTATCTGCCCTAGGGCATTTATAAGCCTAGCCAGAGTGTGTTTGGCTTTCGCCACCCATTTTAAATTAAATTTTCTATGCCCTTTTTCGAGGTTAGTACACTGTGCCTCTGTCTAACAGTGACACGATCTCCTATCCACTCATCAAGATTCCTCTTGAAGACAGTCAATGAGGGACTCTGCCTAACCTGGACTGGGATTTTATTCCAGAGTGAAGGGAGCCTCTGGGTTATGAATCTGTCCCTCCAGCATGTCCTATTTATTTCAGTGCTGAGGTTCAAGTCTCTCGAGCGCGTAGCTCGATGGAAGTTGGATTTTCTGAGGTGCAGCATGTCCATTAATTCCGGGTTGGACATGGCTTTATATGTCAGGCACAGATCGTCTCTGAGCAGGCGGTATGCCACTGGGTAGAGCTGGAGTTTCTTTAACTGGGCAGCATATGGCATCTGTTTGAGCCCTTTGATCTTCTTGGTGAGGTACTTTTGGGGTCTTTCCATTTGCTGCAGGTGTCTGGTATGGTACATCCGAAAAGGGGCATTGTACTCAATTATGGGCCTGATGAGAGATGAGTAAAGAGGCATGATGACCTCCCCTGATCTAGATGTGAATCCCTTCATGACTAGGTGGCCTATATAAAATGTTTTTCTAACCACTTTGGCCACGTGGTTGTTAAATGAGAGATTGCTATCAACTTGGGTCCCCAGGTCCCTAATTACTTCTTCTGTACTTAATGGATTACCACCTATGTGGTAATTTGTGGGCACTTTGTTTTTGCCAAAGGGGATGACTATACACTTTTTGGCGTTTAGCTAGAGGCCATGGCTCTGGCACCAGTTGTCTGTTTCTATGAGGCCCTTTTGGAGGATGCTTGTGTCGGCTGGAGAGTCGATTATGGCGCCCAGTTTGCAGTCATCTGCGAACTTGGTCAGCCACAGTCCTTCCATGTTGGCCTGTACCTCCGAGAAATATATACCAAACAAGAGAGGTCCCAGGACTGAGCCTTGTGGGACGCCACTTGTAACTGGTTTGGAGTCTGACATGGCTCCAGCAATTCTAACCATGTGGGTTTTGTCCTTGAGCCAGTTTGCAACCCATCTAGTGACATAGGGGTTTATATTTAAGCTGGTGAGCTTATCTATAATGCCCGAGTGGGGTATTGTATCAAAGGCTTTTGCGAGGTCCAGGTAGGCTGCGTGGACCACCTTCCCCTCGTCAATGGCCTTGGTGACTGTTTCAAAGAAATCAACCAGGTTTAAGGGGCAGGATCTGCCCTTAACAAAGCCGAACTGGGTAGGATCCAGTGTCTGTAGGTCCCCAATATCTTTATTTATGAGGTCCATGATGATCCTTTCCATAGCTTTGCAGACCAAGCTAGTCAGGCTTATGGGGCGATAGTTTCCAGGATCCATTGAGGCACCACCATTGTGGAGAGGGACCACTGTTGCTGTACGCCACTCTTTGGGTACATATCCTGTAGTAAGGCTGAGATTGAACAGTAGTTTTATGTTTGGGTTTAGCTCTTCTTGGAGTTCTTGGAGGCCCTTCTTCCGAATTATCCAACTATCGTCCTATTGCCTTACTGTCCCCATTAGCTAAAATAATGGAAAGGTGTATACATAAACAATTTCTGAATTACCTTCTTCAAAACAACCTTCTAGCTGACTGTCAACATGGTTTTAGACCCCATCACAGTACTACCACTGCCCTTCTGTCTTTTACTGACTCTATAAATAAAAATCGAAACAGTAACCTTCTCTCATCAGCTCTATTTATAGATCTATCAAAAGCTTTTGATATGGTTAACCATAATATACTCCTTGACAAACTTAACAACCTCTCTTTAAGCTCTCAGACTCTACAATGGTTTAAAAGCTATCTGGAAAATAGACAACAAGCAGTTCTATGGGAAAATAACCTTTCATCTTTACTTCCAGTAAATGTAGGGGTTCCACAAGGATCTATCCTTGGACCCCTTCTTTTCTCAGTATTTATTAATGACCTATACTTGAATTTACCTCAAGCTACCTGCATCCAATATGCAGATGACTCGACATTGATCTGCTCCGCCACAAATACTCCCTCTCCAGTCCATCACCCAGACAACCTTTCATAATGTTGAAAAGTGGTTTTTGCAGCATTGCCTCCTCCTTAATCCCAAAAAAACAAAGCTCCTTCTCTTTACTCCTACTAATAAATATCCTACACCTCTCTTTACTATCACCTCCAATAATTCAACCTGCATTAACCCTGATAATACCACTCGACTATTAGGGGTAACCATTGATAACCATCTCAATTTTGATGAACAAATAAATAGTACCATCAAAGCTGTGAATAAAAAAATTGGGACACTCTATAGAATTAAACCTTTCCTTACCCCAGCAGCCAGAAAAACCATTGCACAGACTCACCTGCTCTCTACTCTCTTTTATGCTTCGACCATTTATACCACACTCTCTAAAAAGAACATCAATAAACTCTCCACATGTTATAACAGTATAGCAAGATTCATTAATGCAACTCCTTTAGAACCCACCACTGTTATAACCTGAAACAACTAAATTGGCTAGAACTAAATAACCAATTACTTTACCAACAACTACTTATAACTCATAAAGCCCTTCACTTCCCTGAAAATACTCCAAGTCTGGCTAAACTTATCTCTCCATATAAGAACCTAAACACACTGCGTTCTGCCAACAAGTTTCTAGTATCCATTACTAAATCAAATAACAAAGCTGGAGATGCACTATTTTCTA